>NC_050075.1:50263236-50588142 GCF_009764565.3 Dermochelys coriacea | reverse complement strand
TGGGGATTGGAGTGGGCTTTCTGCTCTGGCTCCATCGCTGGTACACCAGATCCAAATAGCAATGCATTCGAGCCACTTGGTTGGGGGTAAAACTGTCCGTGCAGTCATCGTCTGAGAGAGAAAGGAGGGAAGGGACTTGTCTGTGAAACGTTTTGAGATCCTCGTGTGAAAGGCATTATATAAGTGGTCATTAGCAGTATTAATTACTAAATATAGCCCCGTTTTAAGGCTCTCCTGGAGGACCAGAGAAGAACACAAATGCCCTGGGCTAGAGAGATTCCCCATGGCTTGTCCTACATGACTCCTCTCATGTTATTTCTCCAGTCGGCCACAAGATGGTACTATTTCAGCAGCTGTTTGTTTTCCTGAATAGACCTCTCAGCAGCACAGGGGTGCTTTCCTGGGCCATGTGGATGGCCAATACCCTTGTTAAGCCACATAGGGATGAAGCTGTGGGAGCAAGACAGGGGACTCGGAGGTTGCAAGGTTCTTAGAAAATGAATGGATGGATGAAAAAAATCAGTGGCTCTCATCAGACCTCGTTAAGGACAGACGGGATGGCGAGGGACACTGCGTGACTGCCGTGATGAGGCAGACCAGGCATTTCTGCATGCTCCGTTGCGCTCCTCCAACACATGCACAGAAGGAGCACAGAGCCAGAGCCAGAGCTATTGGACTGGCTTCCATGGAGCTATGCCAATTTACAGCCGCTGAGGTTCCAGCCCACAGCACGGGCCCACAGCACATCATCTGATGTAGGATCCTGCATCCAGCGCCTGCCATGACCTGATGCTGCCGGGGAAGGTGAGGAGTCCCAGAAGCCGATCAACCCACTGTGCAATGGTGTGGATGGTGTGTGGGAAGCGGACTCCTTCCTGAGCCCAGCAGGTGACCATCTCATACCCTGGAGCACGAGATCTGACTACCCTGAGCTTAGCACATGCATAACAGCACATTATTATCGACCCTAATATTTGCCAGCCAGGTATCGCAAACAGCTCTTCACTCATCAAAGCCACTGCTGTGTCTAAAGCACCTCTGCCTCAGAGCTTTAAGTCAATTGGAATTTGGAGGAGTTAGGCCTGAAAAACTCAGTAAGGTCTTTAGGATCTGGCCCATTTCATTGACTGTCAGCAGAAGAACAGATATTGGTTTATCAGATACATGTTTGTATGGCACCTTTCAGACCAGCGGCACCACAAAACAGTTGCACAGGGTAATGAATTCAATTGTACCGCTATGCAGTGGTTGTGCAGGCCAAAGCACCAGTCTGTAGGGGCTTAGCTCTTACCCTTGCATCGCTTTGGACATAGGACACTGGTTTCTTCAGCTGAATTTCTAGCTGATACAACAACAGTTCCCATCAGTTACCTGTGTAGCTCATGTAGTTGTTGAACGGCGTGCCGGAGAAGTGGGTGTGGCCACAAGTGTCATTGGTAGGGTCTGGATCTCGGCAGAGTTTACTTTTGGGGGTAGGGGCTGTGTCGGCACAGAGGTCTCCGGTCTCCATAGAAGGTGTAGTCTCCCTGCAGGGATCATCACAAGATTCCCTTTCGCTCACTCCCTTGAAGACATGGTAGAGTCCCAGGATATGTCCTACTTCATGGATCATGGTGTTGGTATGGCCGGGCATGCCATAATAGGCTGGATTGAGGACCACGCCACCTAGAATTGCAAGCGCATTCAGTGTCATTAAGAGAGAAATGCGGGGAAGTAACTACCTCCAACCTCTAATGGTTTAGTCCAGCTAATACTCATGTCTCAGTTTTCTTAGCGATCACAAAGAAGGTGTCTGATGCAAGAGGCAAGACAGACTTTCAGGAAGGTTGAAGGCATTCAGTGCCTTGCAGGAGCTGAATGCACCTCGCTGGATCAGGTTCTTTGGTATTCCAACACCTGGGCCATCAGATCATTTCAGCTGCTGTTTCCTTTAATGTCAATTCTGAGATAGAACTCTCATTTACAGCCTTGGGTACCCTCTAAATTTATTTCCGACCTGGTGCACCCAGGTGCACCAGGTGATGCTGGTGAGATGTGTGATGCTCATGCCATGACAGTCTTGACTCCTCCCCGGAGACTAAGGGCTACATTCAAACCCAGGTGCAGATCCAAAGAAGCTGGTGGAGCAGGGTCTTACACCAGGATTGAATTTGGCCCTTGTAACAAAGCGATGACTCACCAGCTTGGCACCTCCTGCTGGTTGTCTCAGAAATTAGTGCTTTCAGCCTGGAGCACCCTCTGCAGGCCGATGTCTTGCCTGCCGCTGGCCCCCATGTCCCTCCTGGACCCCAGTGCCCCTCTCCCTCAGGGGTTCTGCCCCCAGCAGTAACCCACAATCAGGATCTCTCCACCTAGGGGAACCCCCCCACCTTCTATCCCCACCTGGCCTCAGTGGGTACTGCCAGTCACCATCTAGCCCCTGCTCATTGGGGCAGTCTGCAAACCACTCATCATCGGCAAGGCGGGATTTGATCAGCTGCCTCTGCCTACTCCCAGGCTACCCCTCTGCAGCCCCAGTACCTTTCCTGGCCTTTAGCAAGGCCCGCAGCCTGGGGTTTTCCAGGCTGGAGCTTCCCCAGCTCTTCTGGCTGCTCCCCAGGCCTTTTCTCCCAGGCAGCCAGTCCTCTCTCTGAAGCTAGAGAGAGAGTCTGCCTGAGCTCCTGGCTCATTGGCCTTTTATAGGGCCAGCTGTGGCCTGATTGGGATGTGGCCCCAGCTGTGGCTGTCTTCCCAATCAGCCTAGGCTTTTCCCTCAGCCCCAGCCCGCTCCAAGAGCTGGCTTTAACCCTTTTGAGATAGAGCGGGGTGACAGCCCCTGAATCCGTGACCCATTTGGGGTGGGCTTTTCAAGAGCATGAGTCCCAATAATGGCCAATGGGATTTGTGCTCCTACCTCACTTGCATGCTTTTGAAAGTCCTGCCCTTTCTGGGCAGTGGAGTTTTCAAGCTGGTGAAAGTTGCGAGACTGAATGCACTGGAACCTGCTGGTCATAGCAACAGAAGCGCAAGTGTCTATCCCAACAAGGGGCCTTAGAGAGATGGCCTAGTTGCTCCACACTCAGGCAATCCCTGGTGTCTCTGCTGAGACTGCTGACAAAGGTGGAAATTAGATGTGGCTTTTGGGGGGCAAGACAGACATCTGCTGACTAGACACAGAACTGAGACCCACCAACTGGTTCCTCGTTGCTTACTGAGCGCCCCGTGGAGACACCTGAGTAACTCACCCAGAGAAGAATGACTCCAAAGTCAAGCCCCCCACGCCATCCCCTACTTTCATTAAGGTTTGCTTCTTTCTTGAAAACTGTATATGGGTTTAATGCTTACAAAAGTCACAGGGCTAACAGCACTGGTCAGAGCCAAGCATAGTACAAGCATGTGAGCATTCCCCAGGCCCTGTTCCAACGCACGGCAACCCTGACCCTCAGCGCCCTCTCTCCTCTTACAGTTCCAGGGCTGTACTAGCACTGGTTCCGAATTTCCCACTGGGAACATTTTCCAATGGAAAACTGCCTCCCTGGCCCCAGTGAAAACTTTTTCAGAAAATATTGGTTTCTTTTGACATTTTCCAGGTTTTCAATGAAAAAAATTTACAAAACTAAATAAGTTTTTCTTCCCTCTGCCCCTTCCTGCTTTTTCCTTGTTTCCCTTTTTTCATTTTGCAACTGGAAAAGGAGGGAAAGGAAAAAAAGAGAGGGAAAAGCCAAAACCCAAATACATTCTTAGGGCTAGCAATGCCGTCTGAGAGTCCGTCCATACTGCATGGCGGATGTGACTGCAGTGCCTGTAGACAGACTGGAGACAGCTTTACTCTAGCTAGCTCAGCTTCCAATAGCAGCGAAGCAGTAGCAGCCTGCCCATCAGCACAGGCTGTACAAGCCTCCCAGGAATGCCGGGTAATTATTCCCATGGCTAGCCCATGCTGAACCCCGTACCTCTGCGGCCTCACTACTCCAGTACCCGAGCTAGCTACGCTTAAGCTGGCTTGGATATGCCTACACGTGCTCCAATTCCACCCCGTGATTACAGGGCAAACATACCCCAGGGCAAGCTTAAACTCTACTCTCAATGGACGAATCTGCTACTCTATCTCATGGCTCTGCCTCTGCTATCGCAACACCGGTTTGCCAGCTGCAGTACCAGTGTGGCTCGTGTTTGCCTCAGCCCTCAGAAGTGCAGGCATTCCTTCTGAGGGAGGGCATGACTCTGACCTCAGTGTATCTGGATTTATACCCAGGAGACTCTGACTACTTCAGTGGAGCTATGCCTGATGTATACCAGGGTACGACAGATGCACAGGGCTAGATTCTGCCCTATTTACACCCTAAGCAATCCTTAGAGTCATAGAGTTTAAAGGCAGAGAGGGCCACTAGATCATCCAGTTGGACCGCCTGTATCACAGAGGCCACCAACTCCACCCAGCCAGTCCCACACCAAGCCCAGCAATTAGACTCAGACCAAAGTATTACAGCCCTCAGGAGACCCCAGGCAGGTCAGAGGAGGGACTGAGGGGGCATCTGTGCAGGCAACTGACTGAGCTATCCACCAGTGATCCTCCGGATCCCAACAGAGGTGTGAGAGGGTGGCTTAGGAAGTGCAGGATTTGGTTTAGAGGATCGGAATTTGCTCTCTGCTCCGCCAGCCTGAATTCAGAATGACTTGCTGGAGTGGCTTGAAACTAACACAAGTGCAATAGAGAGCAGGCTGTGGCCCCACAAGAGAATTCAAAAAATAACGATCATCGGTAACGAAGCGACAGCCCCCATGCAGCACTTGACACATTCAAAGCACTGAGCAGGCTTGGCACTGTTCTGCAGCTCCATTGCTCCTATCATTTGTTTCTCCTACTGTTCCCCCAGTGCACCCATTGGTATGTAAATTACACTTGTCTTGCATGCCAGCAGCTGGATTCACAGTTATCCTGCAGCTCCTTTGTGTTGGTGCAAAAGGGCCACAAAGTGACTGCATGGCCCCCCTGGTGAATACTCCCAGAGCAGAAAACACGTCCTCATGTCCCACCGCCTCTGCACCTCTCTTCCCCTGCTGGAGCCTCCAGCAGAGAGGGCATGCCCGGGATGGGCCAGTGGGGGGGTGGGGTGGGCTGATGCATTTCTTGTGGGCCCTGCAGGTATCTTGTAACAGTGGGCTAGAGAGAGACATAGCCCTGAGAGCTCAATAGCTGCACTGAACTCTGCACTGACCCAGGGATGAATTGGAGCCTTGCTCTGCATCAGTTCAGTGCAAGTTACACCGTTTGACCCCTTCCTCCCATTTTCTAATCCAATTGCATCCGGCATGCAGCTTCCACTACTCTCCATGTCCCCAAGATGTCCAGGGAGCTGCAGCAGAATCTGCCCAGAGAAGAGACCTGCTTTCACATGCTGGGGGTGGGTAAGAGGGGGCGCTCGGTCGATGGAGATACCAGCAAACCAACACAAAGCTTCTTTGCATTTAAATCCAAACAAAAGTGCAAGAGAAAAAAGCCTCTCTCCAGCCAAACCCCAGTCTGAGCAAGGCAGGAGGCTCCCTGCCTGAGAGCTGGAACGGGGGGAAGGGGGCGCACGTGCAGAAAGAAAACAATGCTCAGAAAGAAATGAATGGGATGTGAAAGCCCTGCACTAATCCCGCAGCGCTAACCGCGAGGAATGGCAAACCAATCCATTCGGGTCTGATCGCTCAGGGCACCAGAGGCCCTGAAATCTAATATTCCCACCTTTGAGCTGAAATCTGAAACCTCTTCCTCGGGAGAGGAATAAAGAATTATTCTAATAAGGAGAGAGAGCTGCTGCAGAGAGCATTTGCCAAGAACCCAGGCCTGATCTCCCCACTACCAGCAAAAGGAAAGCCAAATTTTGTTAAAGCTAAAGGATGGATGGATGGATCTGAAATAGAGGGAGAATACCACACTACTTCCCGAACTCCCCCCACCTTCCCTCCTGCTCCCGGGTGAGATAAATTTCAGCATGCTGACTGTTTGTGCCTCGGGTGGGGTCTCCCAATGCAGTGCCCCTGAAAGTGGGAGAAAGTGGTTCAAAATCTGCTGCTGCTGGAAGGATAGACATCTACTGCGGCAGAAACTCTCCCCGCCTTCCTTGCCTTCCCCCATTCCCTCCTTCCACTGCTGTCTCTCCCTTCTCCCCTCCTTCACCTCCATCTTATGCAGTCCTGTTGGCACAGATTTCAATTGGTTTTAAATGAAATCCTCATACCAGGCCTGCAGGCTAGAGTTGCCCAGCAAATGAGCTCACAAGAGCCCTTGCCATCAGATGAGTGAGCTAACCCTAATCTCCCAGAGTCTTGTACCTTTGCATCACCCCAGCAAGCGAGGGGCCTCACATAGAAGCCCAAAAAGATAGAGGTGCTGAGCCAGTGATGTCCCAGAGGCCTGTGTTTTCACATCAGGCTAGCAAGATAGAGGTGTTCCAATGATTTCCCCCCAGGCCTGTGCCTTGACATAAGCCCAGCAAGATAGAGGTGGGGAATCAGAGACACCCCACAATGCTGTGCCTCAAAATTATCTCAGCAAGATGGAGAAGCTGAGCCAGTGACCTATGGCAGCCAGTCCCAGCAGACCAGACCTGCTAGCTATGGGTGCTGAGACAATAAACTCAATAAGGTCTGAGCCTCAAGATCTCTCAGCAAGCTAGAGGTGTCCAGTCAATAAATGAAACAAAGGCCTTAGCATCGACCGTAGCCCTGGATGCTAATTTTGGTGGACTAGTGACCTCCCAAAGGCCCGGTGCCCTGATATCAGACCAGCCAGTTACCAGGGCTGAGCCTGGCAGCTCACCGAGGCCTTCCCACTTGGGAGTCCCCTTTCTTCCTCCTTTTGTCTTCCTGGGTCCACCTCGCTCTCCTGGGAGGCAGAGAGGGAAAGGAGAGCCGGCTGCCTCCAGCTCTCCCTCAGAGTGAGGGGAAAGGGGAGGCTGGCCCCAGCCTCTCCTAGCCAGAATCCCAGAGAAACAAAATGGCCCTGCCTTTGGGGGCCCACAGGACAACACATGAAGAATAACCTCCGCTGTCTGGAGACCGTGGAGGGGATTTCAGGGAAGAGCATAACCCACTGAGTGGGGGTGTGCCACAGGTGCTCACTCACATCCCAACTCCCGGGGAACGGCACGAGGAGGTCCGCCGTGCTCCCGGACTCGGTTGCTCCGTAGCAGGCAACAATTCGAACCTCCGGGAGGTCGGTGCCTCCAACCGCCATGCTGGGGCTTTGCTGTACTGACTCCAAGGGAAGACAGACCTGAGTCACCAACACCACTTCTGCAGCGCCTGGGCTTCCCTCAGCGGTCTCCAGCCCAAGGCCCGTCTCCTGCCTCCACTGAGACCAGTGACAGGGTGCTGTAGAGCTCTGGTTTCCAACCGTCAGAGGATTGTGGGACTTGGGTCACGAGAGACGGGTTTTGGCCATTTTGTATGGCCCATATCCAAACAGTAGGCAGGCGGTTTGTGGGGGGCATTGAGCCAGGATGCTGGGTTAGCGGCTGGGGATGTCGGGGGTGGGTGGTTCAGCTAGGGTGGTGGATGGGCTAGTGAGTTGGAGACTGGGGGTGCTGAGGGAAAATGGTACAGCTGGGGTGGGGGAGGGGCTGGTGGGGTGAGGAATGATATGGGGGGGTGGTACAGCTAGAATGGGAGTTGGACTGGGGGTGCTGAGGGAAGATGGTACAGCTGGGGTGGGGGAGGGGCTGGTGGGGTGAGGAGTGGTGGGGAGTGGTACAGCTGGGGTGGGGGAGGGGCTGGTGGGGTGAGGAATGATATGGGGGGGTGGTACAGCTAGAATGGGAGTTGGACTGGGGGTGCTGAGGGAAGATGGTACAGCTGGGGTGGGGGATGGGCTGGTGAGGGGAGGAGTGATGGGGAGTGGTACAGCTGGGGTGGGGGAGGGGCTGGTGGGGTGAGGAGTGGTGGGGAGTGGTACAGCTGGGATGGGCTGGTGGGGTGAGGAATGATATGGGGGGTGGTACAGCTAGAATGGGAGTTGGACTGGGGGTGCTGAGGGAAGATGGTACAGCTGGGGTGGGGGATGGGCTGGTGAGGGGAGGAGTGATGGGGAGTGGTACAGCTGGGGTGGGGGAGGGGCTGGTGGGGTGGGAGTTGGACTGGGGGTGCTGAGGGAAGATGGTACAGCTGGGGTGGGGGAGGGGCTGGAGGGGTGGGGACTGGGGAGCGCCGGGCAAGGGCGGTACAGCTGAGCTGGGGGGTGGGGATGATAGGGGGAGGGTGGCGTAGCTAAGGTGGGGCCTGGGCCAGGGGAGGGAGGTAGTGCTGAGGTGTGGGCTGGGCCAGGGCCTGGAGGTGCGAGGGGGACAAGGGCTGCAGTCAGCTGGCTGGTGGTGGGCAGCCTCCTGCCACTCTCCTTGTGCCCACCCCCTGGGCCCTGGAGCAAAGCACTCTGCATTTGTAGGGGAGGGGCTGCTCTCAGATTGGGTGAGGGGGCGAGAGGGGGCAGAGCAAAGACCCAGACAGAACCCACAGCAGGAGGAGTAAGGAGGGAGCCAACTGCTCCTTCTCTACTCTCCCTGGAACCTATAGACCCAGGGACTTTACTACTCTCAGCCAGTGGACTGCCACCCATGTAACACTCCCTCCTCACCCAGGCCTGATTGAGAACAGGTGTCAAGTCTCCAGAATGGATCATTACCGCACTAACGTGCTCATGAAGAAAACTTTTTCCAAATCCTAGGGTGTTAATTGGCTGGCTTCCATCCTGAGGCAGGCATGCTGAGTAACTGTGGATAGCCTTACTAGCCACAGAAACCTCTGACCCCTTTGTCAATCATTCTGTGCTGAGCTCTCAGCCTCAAAAGCTTGTGGCTGTGAGTTCCAATAGTTAATTATGTAAATATAAAAAGTATTTATTTTCATTAGTTTTAAATATGTTGCCTTCTGGATGGATGTAAGGTTGAAAGTAACTAACAGTAACTTGAGGGTAAAATAAATAAAAAAATAAATTAATTAAATAAAGGAAAAAGAAATTATGGGGATACTGTAATTATCTCAAAACTAAGCATTATAAACCCAGGAAATTCAGAGTTAAGTTTACTCTGCCCCTTACAGGAAACATGCTATGCTAAGGTACTCAAACAAGTTTACTCTGCCCTGTAGTGATGTCCTGGACTAAAAGGAGGTAACTTATCTGTAACTGGAGGTATTTCAAGATGGATGGTCCTTATTGTATTCCACTGTGCATTACTCATGCGTGCTATGCACCTGTAGTCAAAAAATTTTGAAAGCAGCATCTTCTGGTCCATGCATGTGCTCTGGCTCAGCTTGTCCTTTTGACTGAGATGATAAAGGTGGGGCGAACCAACCAACTCTTCAGTTCCTTCTCTGCCACGAATCAAGAGGAGATCCAAAGCAGAGGGGAAGGAGAACTGGTAATGGAATACAGAGAGGGACCATGCATCTCGAAGAACCTCCAGTTACAGGTAAGTAACCTCTTCTTCTTCTTTGAGTGATGGTCCCTCTTGTATTCCATGGTGGGTGACTAACAAGCTGTACCCAAGCAAGATGAGGATGTGAGGATGAGGATAGTAGGGTTGAGCAGAGCACTGCCATTCCAAAGGAGGCATCAGCAGTTGAGTCCTGCACCAGGGTGTAATGTTTTGAAAATGTGTGGATGAAACTCCATCTGACTGCTTTACAGATGTCTAGGGGGTGTACTTCCTGAAGAGACAACCTGGTCATTGCAACCTGATAGTGGAGTGAGCTTGTACCCCTGTAGGGGGCGGGAAGTTCGAGAGCTGATAGCAGAGTAGAACGCAGCTGGGTAGCCATTTAGAAATTCTCTGAGAGGAAGCAGCATGCCCACTGACTCTCTCTGCTATCGCGATAAACTATCTTGGGGACTTCCTGATTAGTCTTGTTCTCTGTAGGGAAAAGGCCAAAGCTCATCGCATATCAAGGGAGCGGAGTCTACGTTCCACAGACGTGTGTGGTTGCGGGAAGAATACAAGTGAATGGATTGATACTGTGAATCTCCTAAACTACTTTGGGGTATAAACGTAAGGAAACTTTATCTTTGTGGAATACAGTGAATGGAGGGTCTGCCACCCTTGTTCCAAGTTCACCAACTCTTTTTGCTGAAGTGATAGCTACAAGGAAGATGACCTTCATGGAGAGAAGGACCATGGAGCAAGTAGCTAAAGGCTCAAAGTGGTGGGGAGGGCTTATTAGTGCCGAGAGAACAGATTCTGGTCCCATTGGGGTGTGATCTTTTGAGAAAGTGGAAAGGTTCTTATGAGGCCGTTCCAGACTCAGTTGGTTAGAGGGTGTGCAAAACTGGAGTAGCCCTCAGTAGGAGGATGGAATACACTGATTGCTGCTAGGTGGACTCGCAGGGAGCTGAGGGAGAGACCTGATGTCTTTAAAGACAGGTTATAGTCTAAAATGAAGGGAATGTCTGCGGCCTCTAACATAACGCCTCTTAGCTGTGTCCAAGTGTAGAAGCATTTCCATTTAGCCAAGTAACATTTTCTAGTAGAGTCCTTTCTGCAAATAGAAAGGATGTCCTGCATGGCTGAGGAACATGGCCATTCTAGGGTCAGGAGCTCTAGAAAGGTCAGGATGGCAATTGGTAGGGGAGACAACATGTGTGCAGGAGGCTGGGGAACTGAACTGTTTAGGCCAGAATGGGGTGATGAGGATGACAGTCACCTTGTTTTGTTGGATCTTGTGCAGCACCCGTGATAAGAGTGGTAGCATAGTTGAGCTGGTCTGACCAGGAGAGAAGGAGCGCATCACCCTGGAAGTGATAACTGAGAGCTTCTCTGGAGCAATACATGGCGCACTTGCTGTTGGTTTGAGAAGTGAACAGATCTCTGACTGGGATTCCCCATTGTGTGAAAAGTCATGTAGCACCCTGTTGTGGAGTTCCCACTCGTGGTCGATCCCAAAGCATCTGCTGGAGGGAATCTGTGAGCACATTCTGCTTCCCCAGAAGGTAGGCTGCAGATAGGGCGATCTGATTAGTAATGCACCCAGTTGCAGAAGTTGACTGCTTCTGTGCACAGGGAAGCAGACTTTGCTCCCCCTTGCTTGTTGATGTAGAATATGGTCATAGTGTTATTTGACATTATCAGGACATGGTGAAAGTGGATGAATGAAAGAAGGAACTTGCATGCCTTTCATACTGTTCAAAGTTCCAGGACATCAATGTGCATTCTGGATTCTCGAGATGTCCACAACCCTTGTGTCATGCGGTTGTCCATATGGGCTCCCCAGTCTATTAGGGACACATTGATAATTATAATTTTGTCCAGAGAAGAGGGGATAAAGTGGACTCCCATGCATACGTGAGAAGGATTTGTCCAATATAGGCTCATGTGAGGGTGTCATAAATATACACAGGGAAGCTGTACTGAATTGCCTTACCTCTAAGGGGTTAATCAGTTCAATTAACCTAGTTGGCACCTGATCAGAAGGACCAATGGGGAAAGAAGATACTTTCAAATCTGCAGGGGGGAGGTTTTGTTTGTGCTCTCTTTCTTCCCTCACTGGATGGAGAAAGGGACCAGGCAGGAAAAAACATCTCCTAAAAATCTACCTGAAATGAGCAGATAAGATTAGAAAAATTGTAAGTAAGGCAAGGAAATGCATTAGATTATCTTTTGTTTTAGCTTGTGAATTTTCCCTATGCTAAAAGGTAATTTCATTTCTGTTTTGTAACTGGAAAGCAGAATCAGAGGGGAATCCTCTGTGTTTTAAATCTTTTTATTTACCCTGTAAAGTTACCTTCCATCCTGATTTTGCAGATGTGATTATTTTAAATTTTTTAAAAATAAAATTCTTCTTTTAAGAACCTGATTGATTTTCAGTGTCCTAAAAAACCAGGGGTTTGGTCTGTGCTCACATTGTAACCAATTGGTTAGTATATTAATCTCAAGCCTCCCCTGGAAAGGGGGTGAAGGGGTTTGTGGGAATATTTTGAGGAAATGGACTCCAAGTGGCCCTTTTTCCTAAATTTTTGTCTAACTCACTTGGCGGTGGCAGCAATACCATCTAAGGACAAAGAAAGGGTTTGTGCTTGGGGAAGTTTTAACCTAAGCTGGTAGAAATAAGCTTAGGGGGTCTTTCATGTGGGTCCCCACATCTGTATCCCAGAGTTCAGAGTGGGGAGGGAACCCTGACAGAGGGACTTTGATCCAGATTCTCAAGGTATTTAGGTGCCTAACTCTCAATAAAACCAATGGGCATTAGGCACCTTTGAGGATCTGGATCTTTGTCAAAAGCTTTTTTTTCTGAAGTCCAAATGAACTACTGCTTGTTCCTACGCCTCTTCTGAACCGAGACAGGTATGCAAGCTACAATGTGTGAAGTGATGTCTGTGTGGTGGAAACACCTGTTGATTGAATGCAAAGCTGTCACCCTCCCTCACAAAAGAAGAGACGGTCTTGAACCAAAGCCTTCAATCCATGCCTGAGTTTTGGCAAAGTTCAGATACAGATTCAAACTTCCCAGCACTGGCTCTAATGCCACCCCAGGACCTTTAGTTGAAGCGCTTGACTTAAACATTGCAGCAGGTGCCTAGCTCGGCTTACGATTTCAGGCTGGATGATCCCAGAGGTAAATGCAAGGCTTTGAGACATCAGACTACCCCGCTGCCTTTCTGCACGCATCTTAGTGAACACAGAGTCAGAGGTGTGCACTGAAAAGAAGCTGAGAAAGGCCTGGTGATGAAGGGAGGGGATAGGGGACACACATGGATAGTCAGAGGGGGTTGAAGAGAAGGAGTATGACTGAGGAGCTGGTTGTAGGAAAATTAATGTCAGTCATAAGTGGCTGAGCCTTGAAAATGATTCTTGGTAGCCGAATGAATGAATTCCACGGAGATCTGCCTTCCTCAACAAGCAAGTGGAGCACTCTGCAGCTGAGAAGCCAGCCACAAAATCCATGGCACTGTGAGCATTCAGCACGCTGAAGAAAGGAAACTGGTAAAAATAACTTTCAAACAATGCTCCAATGGCTGTTTAAAATTTGAAGGTTTGAACATCCCACGCTATAAAAGCAGAAGGTCAAGGTCTGGCGTGCAGGTGCCAGGAGCAATTACTTCCAGTTACTTAAGTGTTGCTCAGTAAGATGTTTTGACTGCAAAGAGTAAAGGGCTCTGCCAGAAATGTCTGAGAGCAGAGAGAGGGAGGGAAGGTAGGGGGAAAAAAGAGGGAAATAGAAGAAAGAGAAAAAGAAAAGGACATGCAGAAGAGAAGGAAACATGAACCACATCAGTTCTGTTTGAACAGCAGTTATCTGTGCCCCATTGGGGGAGCACTTCCTAGGGTGACCAGATAGCACGTGTGAAAAATTGGGATGTGGGTGGGGGGTAATAGGAGCCTATATAAGAAAAAGACCCAAAAATCGGGATTGTCCCTATAAAATCAGGACATCTGGTTACTCTAGCACCTCCTGCTCTCCACTTTTTATTGGGGTTGATTTAGGGGCCTGTTCCCAAGCCTACTGAAGGCAGTGGGATTCTTTCCATTGACTTCGCTGGGTGTTGGATCAGGCTCTAAAAAAAGTGACTAGATCTGGCATCCGTACTGATGTTTGCCCAGAGGAGCCATCGGTGCTAATGCCTGGTGCTGATGGCCTGCTCTGGAAGCATTCAAATCTCTTCTCTAATTCTCTTGAAATCACAAAAGGAAGCCTGCAAATTATACACACAGCTAATCTGTTCAATCCAGCGTTGCTACTATTGCAGCCCCTGCTGCCTCTCTCTGTGTGCTACCCCAGCGGGGGGGGGGGGGGGGTTCTGGATCTCTGTAGGGCTAGACAGAAGCCATGCTGGGGTGGGGAAAGAACAAGCAGCCCCCTTGGAAGCTGAACAGCCCATAGGGCAGCCCTGCCTGCCCCCTCCCCCACACTGGCCATAATTGTAGCCTCTCTGCTCTCAAAACGAGAAAAAGGAACTTTTCTGAACCTCTCTCCAAAGCTTCTCTTGGGGCTCATGGCAGTAAATTTGGATGGATCCACATCACTTACCTTCTGACTCTGAGCCTCCCTGGCATGTCCGCGCCGACTCTCTTGGTGTGGCCACATTCAGGCCTGACGTTAAGATTCCCTTACTCCTTTCCAGATGAAACCCCAATCACAGCTCCCCTGGATAGGAGTGCCTGGCCTAAGAACGCGCTCTTCCTGTGCTGCGTCCCCACCCCGAGGGGCTGGCCATCTCAAGTATAACAGCCCCTGGTTGGGATGAATGCAGGACTCCTAGCTCCAAAGCACAGGCCTCCACTGCATATGCTGAAGGCCACAGGGTCTGATCCAGAGCCCACTCAAGTCAATCAGAGTCTTGCCACTGACTCCATTGGACTTTGGATCAGACCAGTGGCCCCACCTGCCTCCCCATGCCCTATGAGTGTTGTAGCAGGCAGCTGTCCCCTGTGCACCAATCACAGAGAGAGAAGCTGACACATGGGAGTCACATAAGGGGACTGGCTTACCCAGATGGCTGAGGGCCTCTTTATCCCATGGCCAGGTGGCGGCACCAGCCAGCTCCTCCCGCACCGAGCTGGCAAAGTAGACGTTGAGGAAGTGTGTGCTGTTCAGCTGCAGTGCCTCCTTCAGCTCCTTCACGCTCATGTACGCCCTGCAGGGACAGGGAATGGGAGATAATCAGCAGATATCTCAGTGCAGCAGGAAGCACTAGGATTGTGTTGAACTGGTGTAGAACAGGGACTGGGAGAGGCGTGGGAACAACCAGAGCAGAAGCAGCCCCAGAGAATCCATCCCTTGAGACCCAGTGCATTCTGGGAAAGTCTGGAAAGGTTTGGCCAGTTTTAGGGAGACGTCCAACCAGACTGTTAATTCATTACCTTAATGCTGAGTCGTAACATGTTAGTTAAAGGGCTTGGGCAGAGACGCAACTAAGCAAATATAAATACTTCTTGCTATTTATAGTCTCTCCCTAGTTAAGACTGAATTTTGCTCTTAGAGAAGGTACCTGTCCTGGGGCACCAGGAATCCGGGGGACCCCTAGGAAGAGAGAAAAGGGGGAAGGAGAGAAAAATGAGGCGAGGAAATGGGAGGAGAGCTGAATGGGTAACTCTAGGGAGAGAGCGGAAAGGAAAAGACCACTCCCATTGGGGGGAAGAGACGGGGACTTGCTCTAGGAAAGAGAGAAGGGGGAACTCAAGGGAGAGAAAGGATGTTCACCCAGAAGGAGAAAGGAGAGAGAAAGGTGCTTATAACTATATTGGTTTCAGTGAGACACCCCCAGGTTTCTCAAGAGGCTAGGCTCTCCCTGAAACACACCTGTAAGATCCTTGCTCTCTCTCTCTCTCTGTTCCTCCATTCATACCTCACCCACCTTCTTTCAGTGCTGACCCTTCTCTGCTCTCCTCCCAGCTCTGAACCTGGATCTCTGCCCTGCCCTGCTCCAACTGGACTCCTGCCTCCACTTTGCTGCATTCAGTGATGGCAGAGGGACCAAAGAACTAAGCGTGGGCCAGGGTGAAACAATACGTTCCCATCTGATATCTGGAGTGAGGAGAAGAATCAATCAGATCAAGAGATATGCACATACAGGCATGGCAAGACACCTCTAGGGCCTCTGAGTTTGGGCACCCAAAAATGGAGGTGCCTGAAATCACAAGTCTCTTTTGAAAGTTTTGGCCATTTCAAAATCCAATCCCTTTCGGCTCCTGCATTCTGCTAGCAGCAGCCTCCTCTCTGTCCCTCCATCCTACCCTGAGCTGCAGCTCCTGGCATCCAGAGCTTGGCTACCCTGGCAGACTCTGTGAGGCACCTGTCAATGCCACTTGAGCAGCTCCCTTTTCCAGCTGCTATTTGGTGGGTGCCTGAGCAAAGCTAGCCATCAGTCCAACGGATTCATTATCATCATGTATTAAAGCTCTCACTGCTAATGCATTCATGAACCCCATTAGCCACCACAATATGGTGATAGCCAGCCCCAGAAAATAAGAGGGACCTATTTTCTGTGTCCACTCAAAGGACACAGTGTCTGATCCATGACCCACTGAAGTCAGTGGAAAGAGTCCCATTGACTAGAAAGTCTTTGGATCAGGCCCTGGGTGACCTGGAGCAACAGCTTTATGGGGGAAAAACACACCACCAAGGGAATGTAGCATTTTAGAGACTAAATATACGGCACAATGCTGATAAAATCATTAATGGTGAAAAAGGCCTCACTTATCACATGCTATCATGATCTTTCCATAGCAACTGGCAGCTTGTAAGTTACATGGTAGGGAGATACTGTGAGGGGAATGCAGCCACTTCTCCCCACTGGGGGCTAGATACCAAGGGAACTTTTCCCCCTCAGGACCACTCATGCAGGCAAACAAAAAATGCAACTGTACTTTATATACCGGCTTTCACAGAAGCTGTATCCTATAATGCACTAGAGCATTCAGTGACGGCAGAGAGACCGAAAAACTACGCATGGGCCAGGGTGAAAAAATATTTTCCCATCTGATATCTGGAATGAGGAGAAGACTCAATGAGACCTAGAGATATGCAAATACGCTGCTCAGGATGCCAGGGACTGCAGTGAAAGCTCACACACACCCACCCGGGGGGGATGGAGAGACAGAGAGGAGGCTGTGGCTAGCAGAATGCGGGAGCAGAAAGGGATTGGAAGAGAGAAACAAGGCCCCTGAAGCAGGCTAAAATTGGCCCACGGGGCAGAGGAAAACCAAAGAGGACATTTTGAATTGGATTCTGAAATGGCCAAAATTTTCAATATTGTCTAGCGATATCAGGCACCTCCATTTTTGGGTACCCAAACTGAGACCACCTCCAGGTGCCTGGTTTTCACAAAGCGCTGAGTCTGTTTCCTCTGAGAATCATGCCCCTAGACAGTGTCTCTGGTGCCCCCAAAACAGAGTCACCCCAAAATCATTAGTCACTTTGGGAAACCTTGGCTGGAGCTACTGGTGGTGCTCCAGGATGGGGCTGAGAGGACCCCATTTCTTACTCCACTTCTCATCATAAGCAGCAACTGCAGAAAACACTTCCCTTGCCATGTAAATCGCAGACAGCAGCCACTCCCCACCCAAATGCAGCAAAGTTAGGACAATCTGATCCCTCTGCATTGCCTCGTCAGGCTTTCCCCAACACGCGCCGTGATGACACCATCTATTCAACCCCAAAAGGGCAGGAGTGATTAGAAAAGGGGACCCCCAGGTCATCCCACCTGACCTCCTGCATAATGCAGTCTATCAACAACGCCCGGCACTCACACACTAAACACCACCACACCAACTAGATCAAGTATTGAAACCCTCTGGAGACTACACTGGTATGTGCCACAAGCTGAGAACTGAAGGGACAAAGATGCACCAATGCCTGAGGCCCCGGCAATGTTAGGCAATTGATTAGGTGGGATATATCCTCTCGATCCCGACAAATGTCCTGTACCTCTGGCTCCAGAGGAAGGTGATACCCCACCAAGCTCACTGCCGATCTGACCTGGGGGAAATTCCTTCCTGACCTCACAGATAGTGATCAGTTAAACCTGGGCACATGAGCAAGAACCAGCCAGCCAAGCACCTGAGAAAGAGAACACTCGGTGCCACCTCAGAGCATTGGCTGACCCCGTCCAGTGTCCCATCTCTAGTGGTGGCCACCTCTGATGCTTCAGAGGAAGGAGACAAAAACCAACCAACCAAACAAACCAAAAAACACAAAGAACACATTGGGGGGGGGGGGGAGAGAAAATCCCTTCCTGAACCCATAAATAAACCTGGAGGACATTTCTGTGGCATGACTCAGAAGGAACAGAAGCACAAACATAACAGGAATGGAGGGAGGAGAAAAGCTCCCTCATGCACATGGGCTGCTCGGGGGACCCAGGTTTTAAAAATAACATTGCTTCTTGACCTGTGATATCTTGGAAAAACAGCCCCAAGCCCTCCCGAGCCATCCAGTTTCCGGGGGCTGACGTCAGCTGTGTTCAGAGGGATATTCCTGACGCCTCTCTTCTGGAGACATGATGTTTTTCTGGCCGACGCCTGCTGGTCCCCTGACACCAGCAACATTTTTTTTCTACCCTTAATTGTGAGGAACTATAATTTCCTCCCTCGAGAGACTTGTGCAGTTCAAGGCCATGTTAGGGGGTGAGTGATGGGCTAGAGAGAAGAATGGTTCCTGATTTCTCCCACAGCGGCAGGGTAAGCACACAGATCTTCCCGCCAATCTCCCCAAAGACGCTAGAGAGACCAAACATCTCCGGAATGGACAATTCTCTGATTTCCCTCAATCCCCCTATGAGCATGCAACTGGCGTCTCCGCCTGTCGTTGGCTCAGCTGCCAATGTTATGCTAGCCCTCATCCTAGGCAGTTCCGTTATTTTCTCTTGAGGGATGGGGGAATCAGCCTCCCACCTCCCTCTGCCTCCACAAACTGGTTAAGCTACAACCCTCCCTCATTCCCCAAATAACTTCCCAGCTCCCCCAAATGGGAGGATTCCAAATTGGTGTGAGCTGACACCAGGAGGTCAGCCAGGCTGGTGTGAGCTGACATCCAGGAGTAAGGAGTACAAAAACAATGAGGAATAAAACACAGGCTGAAGGAGAAAAAGGAAGAGCCATCGGGTTTTCCAAATGAAGCAAAACAAGTGTTTCTTCATCCAAGTACACAGGCTACTGGTGAGCTTCAGCCAAGTTCTCCCCTGGGTTATCCCAGTGCAGCCCTGCTGAAATCAGCTGGAGGAGAATTTAGTAAGCAGGGGTAGAGAACGTATATAACTGTAGTGGTCTTGCAAAGGAAACATCCTCCCACACTACAGGTGCGCATCTCCCCACGCTATGCCATGCACTAGGCACCGCAGCCTGCAGGGGTAGAGGTGCCACTCTCATTGTGTTGTGCCATGCATTCAGCTCTGCACCTTTGCAGTTGAAATGCCCTCACAGCCTGCAGGAGTGGGAGGTGTCACTCCGCTTGCTCTGTGCCATGCACTGGGGCATGTGGCTCTATGGGGGAGTTAACACCACAGCCTGTAGGGACATGGCTGCTGCTGCTTTCATCTGCTTAGGCTTCTCCATCACAGGAGAGGGAGCGTTGTTTGTGCACAGCCAGAAGGGAAGGGGTGTGGTACTACATTGGTCAGTGCAGGTTCTACGAGCTGGAGGGTGCATCTGTGATGGAAGTGTAAGCCACACACCTTCTGGGTGTGGTGTTCTGTCCCATCTAGTGGCACCGAGACCACTTAAAGAGAGAGATAAAATGAGTCTGCTCTACAGCCTTAGCTAACAGCCAGTCGGCTCTTAGCTCATGCAGTAGAGGATCATGCACTAAGCTCCAGGTTCAATCCCGCCTGCCGACGACCGAGGTCTGTCAGCATTACTCAAGCCCTTCTCTAGGAGGGAAGAGGGAATAAGTAGGCTTAACTAATAAACTATATGATGGGAAGATTCAGAACCCTGTCGATGGCATGGGCACAAAACAGCCCATTAGCAAGAGGCAGCTGGTGGCACTCTGAGGCCAGCACATATCCCATGCCATAACTTAAATCATGCTGAATTCTCTGGGTATTGCTAATGACGCAGAATGTAACTCCACAGGAATTCCACTGCCGTTCAAAAATAGGAGCTTCTTCCCCGCCAGCAGGCCAGTGGAGATGTGGGGCTGGGAGCAAGCTCCCCAAGTACCCTCCATGGACACTGGGAAATACTTGATAGCCAGCCAGCTCCAAGCCAAGCGCCCAGGCTGCTGAAGGCATCTGAAACTCTGGTTGTCTTTTTATGTCCCTCACCAAGCTCCCATTCTGCAGGGAAAGTCCTCTCTCCCACCCCTGCCAACCGTGGAGGCTTTTTGTTCCCCGGTCCTTGCTGACAGAAGCGGTGTCTCCAGGAAGGGCTTCCCAGCAGCTGGTGCTTGGCTGCCTGTGGCACTCATGGTTAGGTGGGCATTTTGGCAGAGCATTTGCAGTGTGCCAAGGGTGAATGAAGCCAAGAGCAGCCTAGTCTCTCTGAAGCTATGTCCAAAGGTAGAAGAGAGCAGTGTCTAAGGTGCTTGAGCTCCTGCCCAGCGCTGGACCCTGACATAAGGCTCCCAGCCATTCTTACAGTGGTAGGGTGATCTCACAGTACAGAGCATCCCTGAGATCCCTTGATCATCACACCGGACGAGCTGAGGCATCGCAGTGTCGTGACCAGGGTTGGTTTGTTTCACTGAAGTTCTCCTTTGTTGGTTGAGTGAGACGGTCTCACATCCAACTTGGCTTGGAAACTCCAGATTAACAGCTCAGTCTCCAAGGCAGCGCCTGTCAAGGTGCCATCCACATCCGTGGATGCGTCACGGCAACAGCACAATGTCGTCACATCCAAAGCACTTCCACTAAGCTGGGGAGAGTCCGGTCGCATGGAAAGGATAAAGCATGCCAGAGAGGATCAGGGACGCCTGAAGGACAGCCAGACATTCTCTCAGGATCTAGAGAGGCACAAAGTTCCTGAACCAATGTCCACTGCTGTCAACAGAAACTACCCCCCACTAGCTTTAATGGGTTTGGACTAGGGCCCCAGAGCTTAAATGGGGGTGTGCGCACATGGGCCTGAGGACACCTCTCTTAGGGACAGACGCTGCAAGTTGATGAGGGACCTAGAAAGCAGCTCTTGTTGCCAGTGTGGAGTGAAAGATATCATTTCATATTCGAGAAGAAGCGCTGTGCAAAGGCAGGGACAAAACAGAGATGCAGTGCAGATATGTGAGGGTCCCAGGAACCCAGGTGCTTCCCATAGCATGGGGAATTCCTGTTTACTTTAACACGAGTTATTTGTACCCTGCTGGAGGGAAATCTGGCTTCTGAACTGGAACAGCAGGTGGGCACGGCAGGTATGGGCTGAGAGGTGCACTGGCAAAGCTGTGAGCGTATTCAGCCTGGGGAGAGCGGTGGGGCGGCAGGTCAGGACTGAAGTGCACTGGCAGAGTTGTATGTGGGACCCAGCACTGCAATAGCAAGGGGTGCTGTGAGTGAGGACCGAAGTGCACAGGGAGAGCCATGTCGCTATGCAGCACTGGAACGGCCGTGGGGTTGCAGATCAGGTGCACTGGCAGTGCGTGGGAGCCAGGACTGGAACAGTAGGCAAGCTGTGGTTGTGGACTGAGGTGCACTGTGACAGCAGCATGGGTTGAGTTTGCAGAGCACCTGCCTATTCTGTCCCTGGCTCTTGCCAGTGCTACCCATCCATCATTTTCATAAGCACCAAGTTCCACCGATTTTGACAGAGAGAAAAACCCATCGACATATTTCCCTGGGTAAAGGCAGAGTGATTTACCATTGGTGGCCACTTCACCATCAACTGGACTGAGCCGGTGCCCTGAGCAGCACAGGTGGTTGAGTGACTATAAGCAGGATGGAGGTGCTGGCAGGGCATTCTACCTGAAGGTCCCATGGCTGCTGGCCCCTGATCCTTGTGGACATACTGCAAAGCCCACCTTTTCCTTTTGGGCAAGGGATGTGGAGGGAATGGCTGGAGCCTTGAGATAGGAAGATAGAAAGTGCCAGAATGGATCAGAGCTGGGGCACATCTCATCCTGTGTCCTGTCTCTGACCATGCAAAGCATCAGCTGCTCCAGAGAAAGAGCCCTGCAGTTAGAGGCGATCGGATAATCTGCCCCCAGGGAAGGTTCCCTCCTGATCCTCAATAGTTAGAGGCTGAATTATGCCCAGAAAGAGCAGGGTTTGGATCTGACTCTGGAAAACTACAGAGACCCTTTTTAGATTTACACATGGGTATCCACCTGCCTGAGCTGGGGAGCAGATCATTAGGCAATATTGCTCTGGGCACAGGACGGGAGCCTGCCGACACGCTTTTAAGAAATGTAAATATAAGCAAGTGCAGATGAAGCATTTCTGTTTGCTGCTGGCCAGGGAGTCGCTCCGGCTATCAGAGAGCAAGAGCAGAAAATCCAGATGCATTTACAGCTGGAAGCTTCCAGCAGTGCACACAGCTGTCTGAGGGAGTTGGAAAAGGAACCCGCTGGGTCTGATTAGCATCATGCCTCTAGGGTAGTTTGTTCCAAGCTGCACCCTTGCACATGATAAGCAGCCCTGTGTGTACAGACATACCCGCACAAACCACAGACAGATGTTCAGCTCGGAAGGCCCTCGCTGGCAAGAAACACACATCACCTTTAAATAAAACCTTTGCTTCGCTTTTCAAGTTATATTTTGCAGACTTTGATGCTTCTCTCGCATGATGCCAAACCATCCATACCAATCAGTAGCTGGCCCCCAAGTTTCTGGCCGTTACTGTAAGGGGGGAATTCTCTCCACCCCTCCATGGAAAAGACAGGATGGTTTGCTAATCATATCTGAGGGTCGTCCAGTCTCAAATCAGACTGGATGTTCTGCTAACCGCCTTCCTTTGCCTCGTTTTCTCCTTCAGCTGCCAGTGCTTTGAGCATTATGCTGCCGCTTAGCTTGCTGGCTTTGAATCTCCTATGGATCCGATGTGGATCAGAGGCTTGGATCACTGAATAACACTGCTTTTATGACATTTACATCCATTTCCACACTCCTCCACACCCTCCAATAAACCCAAAGCTAGACAAGCTTCCAAGCTATCTCCCCCTCATCACTTTCCTCTGAGTCACTGGACTGAATCTGGCCTGGGGCATTAAGTGGCCAAACATCATTTTCTGTTGGCTGTGGGGTGACCTGGGGTTTTGGCGAAGTTCCCAGCAGAGAGGGATCTACACCACGGAGATCCCCACACCGACGGGTAGAGTTGTTGCCAATCTCACCAGCGTTGCCTGTAGGTGGTCCCTCCATGGTGGAATCTTGCCCAATCCCAGCTCTGGGGAAAGAGGGCTCCAGCCTCCAGGGCTGTGAATCCAGCACATTCTTCCCCCAGAGTTAAATTCTCTTGCAAAACAGAAAACCAATTCCCATCAGCTGTCCCATCGATTCCCAGCCCAAATGCCGCGTGGTAGCACCATGTCACAGGGGGCAGGAGAGCAGGGCCATTTCCGGGCTCCCTGGGGCAGGGTGCCGGATGAGCAACGAGGCTCAGAGACAGAGCCCTGAACTCCAGACTCACATTTCCTAGAAAGCAGAGTGAGAGATGGGACTCAGGGAGGGCGGGGCAGGGAGCAGTGGGAAGGGAAGCAGGTCGAGCACACAGGCACAGCATGGAAACCAGAGGCTGTCAACAGGGAAAGCGAGGCTGCCGTGAGGCTGATTAAAGGAGGCGTGAAGGGAGATAGATGAGAGAGATCAAGCCTCTGACTCAATAGGAACCACCTGACCTCTCCTCAGATGGGACACAGCAGACAGCAGCTGACGCCAGCAGACAGCCTGCATGTTGCAAGCTATTTCTCTTCAGCGGAGAGCGCAAGCTGCAGAGGCCTAATGGGAAGGGACAGCTGGATCGCAGAGCTCTCTCGCTGTCTGCAGAGGCGATGCATTGGATGCAAATCCTCTTTCCTGCTCTGCTAGACCCCCATTCTCAGGGCCTCTGCTGTGTGCAATCCACAAGGCTCTCACATCCCTTCTTTCTCTCCAACTGCAGCTATAACAATGCCCTCCCTGCCCCATACCTGCAAATCACTTCCTGTGTGGGCTTTGGGGCAACCATAACCCTTTCCCCATTACCACTGCAACTTAAGTACCAAGAGGCAATCCACAGTACTGCAGCATACGTGCCCTACTCCTCCACCACCACACACACGTGCCTGCCGTGCATCCCTCTGCCCCATGGCGATCCACAAGCCACAGTGCAGTCTCCATTGCTTCTGGAGCCCCACACTCCAGTTACCAATTCATGGACTGCCCAGACTTGCATTCACAATGAAACCCCCTGAGGCAACCCACAAGGGTGCAGCATCTCTGCTCATTCCTTATTACCACTGCAACCCCTCCATGCTCTGCAGTGCTCCCAACTTCTTTCATTACCAATGCAACTGCACTCATCCTGACTCAATCGGCAGGGCTATGGGTTCTCAGTGCATAGCTCTTATCACAATGCAATCTGCAGGCCCCATACATTCCCATTTCCAGTGCTTCTCCTTTATCCTGAAGCAATCCTCAGGGTTGTACCACACCTGTCCTCTCTTTCCCCACTACCTATCACCATTCTTTGCATCACAGCAGCAGCCTAGATCAGGGCCCCATTGTACTCGGCAGTGCACGAATACAAACAGTCCCTGCCCCAAAGGCTTACAATCGAAATAGACAAGACAGTCAAAGGAAGAACTAATATTCCCATTTTACAGTAGGAATCTGAGGCACAGGGAGATTTAAGTGATTTGTCCAAGGTCATGCAGGGAGTCTGTGGCAGAGCTAGGAATTGAACCCAAGTCTCCTGAGTCCAAATGAACCAGACTTGGACTGGACCCTGGGCTCTAGGGTCCTGTGAGATGGGAGGATCCCAGAGCTTGGACTGCAGCCTAGGCCAGAATGTCTACATCACAATAAAACAGCCCCTTAGCCCAAGCCAGCTGGCACGGGCCAGCCCTGGGTATCTAACTGCAGTGTAGACAGACCCCAATAATCACACTTGGGGGATTAGCCAAGAATCCAGGCAAATGGAAGCACCTAACACCTTGTAAATTTTCACCTGTGGACAACCTGTGCCATATTTGCCATGGTTTATGCAGAAGATATGACTACAAGATCCTAGGGGCAGTAACCTTTCCATGCACTCGCAACAATTCTAGCCCTTGTGCATGAGATCTGCCACTGGACAAATGGAGCTTGTGGGTACAAATTCTAACACTTGTATGTACACTGGAGTGAGGATTTGAAGGGTGGTCTTTTTCAAAGCTCTCAGTGTGGGCCCAACTCTCTTCCGATTGAAATCACAGGAGCTTTCCCATTGAGGGCAGAATTAGCCCAACAAAGGGCATGTCTATACTGCAGCTAGAGACGTAGCCGCCCAAGTACTTACCTAGATTCTCAGATGGGATTGTGCACAGGTGGCTAGCCCATGCCACCGCCCATGCTGCCCTGGCTACACCCCTGGTTTTAACATGCGAGCTCAATCAAAGCCAGCGCGGGTACCTTTCCCCAAGGTGGAAATGATACTTTCCAGCCGCAGTGCAGACGTAGCCACTGAGTTCTTTTTAAAATCCCCCCATCTGATGTGCATGCACAGGCGTCTGCAGCTCCAAAACGCACCCAAACGCATCTAGCGATTCACCTAGCAATCGAAGCATTTACACCACATTCGTGACGACAGCCTGAGGTTTAGCTGAATATTTGGCCTTTACAGAGAGGAGGGGGGAAATAAATCCATTAGTAAGAGGTAAAACTGACAATGGAAAAGACAGAGGGGAAAAAGTAGGGAGAAGATATGGAAAGAAATAAAGGAAATGGAAGAGAAACAGCAATATTAGATGTTCAACTACTTTACAGAGAGCTGGCTGCTGAAATCTTAGAAAATGCACATTTTGTTTGGTATATACCAGGAGCCAGTGATGTGAGACAGTAGAAAACGTGCAGCTTGGCACTCATGCTGGTGATGGAAGGGGAGGATAGGAGCACTGGACTCCTCTCTATGGCTCTGACCCAAAGCCTATTGAAGTCAATGGAAAGACTCCCACTGACTTCCCCGGCCTTTGGATCAGGCCCTGTCTGGGAGGGGATAATATGTTGATGTTGATTTTTTGAATGTTTGGCTTATACAGAACACGTACAGGGAGGGAGGAGGATGAGGGAAACACGCAAGGCCATTTGCAGCCATGTAGTTTAAGCATGCAGGCTTTGACAGAGGCGACTCATTCTAGTACAGACACCAAGATAAAGAATCCCAGGTAGGTTTCACTTTTTGGATATATTTTACTGTTACAAAATGGTTTAAAATGGGAGTTCCAAAATGTTCTCATGAAAGGACCCTCTGATTCCCATTTTAGGGCCAGATCCTCATCCGGTGTAAATCAGCCTAGCTCTATTGAAGTTGTGCTGATTTATACCAGCTTTTCATTCCTCTTTTGTTCAGCTGGACCAGAGAGGAGGTGGCACTGCCCAGTTTTGCCTGCTGTTGTTGGGGAGGTGAGAGCTCTGACCATTAGACCTCTTCTGGCAAGTTTCTATACCCCAACATCCTGAAGTTCACAGCAAACTTTTAAAGCGTGGTTCTCAGCTCCTGGGAAAAAAACACAGGCTGGGACAAAGTCCTGGCTTTAGATTCCCCACCTCTCCACTGCATGCACAACACTAGACCTTGCATGCGACTCGCACTAATGCCAGCAGTATAACGGCATTCAGAGAGCAAACTGGGCAGCAGAGAGCAGCAGTATGAGCACAGCCATACAGCACAGATTGAAGAGCAGAATTATGCCCTGAGTGCAGAAGACACCAAACCATCTTTTCTGTGGGAGGGGGCAACCATCACTGCCTTGTTATTCCTGTTCCCTGGACAGCACCGCGGACAGGCAGGCCACTGAACAGACAAGGGGAAAAGAAAAAGTCTCTCTGTCCATGCAGCTTGGAATCTCTGATCCAAAACCCACTGAAGTCCCTGGGAGTCTCTCCATGGGGATCACTGGACCTTCATCCCACACCCTTGCTCCCCCCGGATCCATGTCAAGCTGTTAGTGAACAGAAAGGCACACGCTCTAAGGACAGGAGGAAGAATACAATGCGTGTACAAGTTAAGAACCACTTCACATCTTTTACAGCTCCCTTCCACTGACCTACTGGAGATCCCCTCCACTTACCCCCTCACTTCACTATCCTTACAGCATTAGAAACCTGTCACGTGAAACCTGACTGCTGACTATATCTATTCTAATAAAAGCCCCGTGCCCTGCTATTGACTTAACTGAGCCAATTCTCCAGAGAAACAATGCATCCTGCATGTACCCATGCACCTCTCCCCTTTCCTCGCACACATTAGAGGGTGAAAAACATACATCTGCCTCTATCACAGTCACGGCTCTGTCACATCCCTCGGAGTAATCCACAGATCTCGCAAACACTCTTCTACCAAGCAGAGCTCTCTACTACTTCGACCGTTCAGAACAGCTACACTGGACACAGACCACACTCACTGCACTGGGCATACATGCAGATAACAAACGCATAGACGGCTCTCCTAACCCAGCTCACTGCTGACAGGATCCTTTCTAATAAAACTCCATTGTCCTGCTAATTATACAGCGTGCACAATTCTATGCTGAAATGATGCATTGAAGATCTATGTAGCTTCTCCCTTTGCTCAAACACAGAGGTGCAGAACATAATACCACAGCTCTGTCACACTCCTCAAAGTAATTCACAAACATCCTCATATCACAAACATACCTTTATCAAGCAGTGCCTCCACCACTTACTGTAGGTACACCTAACACTCTGCCTGCAGTGTATCCAAATAATTACCATTGGCTATTGTCAGGAGAACAGAGGGAAGGTGGCCTGACTGACCCTTATTTTCCCTTTAATAGTGTTAGATGGAATCCTCGTGAGCTGTAAAAGGAGGTGAACTAAAGGGTGAGCAGAGTAAAGGTATGTGTGTTAATAGGGCATAATGGGGCATTGGTGAATGAGGGAAGAGTTATGGGTACATTGACAAACTTAACTCTGCATTTCCTGGTTTTCAAAAGTTTGAGTTCAGCTCAGCATTCTACAAGGGGACAACACACCACCAAGCAACCTTAACTCTGCATTAACATAGACTTTTTTGCCATTGAATAACAATAAAGATGTGATCTGGAGCTAAGGGGCCTTCCCCTGAGTGGGACTCGGCATCACCAGCTTCCACCCCCTTCAACAGAGTCTGTGGGATGTTTGGCAACAGGATGAAGCCTAAAATTTAATAATACCTTTTCCTTAGCAGCTCTCAAAACACTTTACAAACGAGGCCAGTAACATTATCCCCATCTTACACTGAGGCACGGGGATGGGAAGTAACTTGCCCAAGATCACCCAGCAGGCCAGTGGTAGAGCTGGGAATAGAACCCAGGATTCCCGAGTCACAGATCATTGCTTCCCATTTAGATGCATTTACTCCTAAAGCTCTCTCATTCAAGGACAATTTCTGCAGCCTCAATATCTGTTAAAGAAAGAACGGGGCGTGGGGGAGGGATTCTTTTCTTCCCAATCTTAAAAAATAAAGTCAAATCTCAGATTTATTTTTAAGTCTGAGAGATTGGGTGTTCCAGCTGGGAGCAGGGCACACTCAAGCCAGCATTCTAATAATGCCTCATTCTTGGATATAAAAAGGACACACAATAATTTATTGGGGAAGTTTTGTAATGTAACGATTGCATTTTAACCACAGGCAAAAAAAAAATCCAAGGCTGCCTATCATCCCCAGTGTTGCCCTTGGCAGGCGATAATTGCTAGCTTTTGGAATTTTCTCCCCCAAGTCTTCAATCAGCTTTGTTTGCATTGAACCGTTCTGGACAGCTTGAGCTCGGTGGCCCTCCGTACGCTCTCTCCGTGCAAAATGGACAATCCTATTTCCTAAATAAGGGGGTTTGCTGAGCCAAAGAAAACTAAAAACAATACATTCATTTAACAATTCCAATGGCTTCAATGGAGCCTGCCAACCCAAATGCTGGATAAATCATTCCAGAAAGACTTTCTACTGGGAGCTGAAGGAATCCCACCAATTCTCTGCCAGTCTCCTTACTGTCGCTCATTTTTGTTTTTTTGTTTTTTGGTGGGGGGTCTCTCTAGCCAACAGGATGAGAGGTTGGTGTCCAGTCTGATGCTGGACTTTAAACTCTATGGGGCTGGGAGGAAAGGCTGTGCCCCCACGGTTGCTCTGCAGCATCAATGTGATGAAGACAGCATCATCCAGAAAGCTGGGTCACCATGGTGCAGGGCCTTATACAAGAATTAAAGCAAGGGCAAAATTTGATCCCCCACAACCTCCCTAACTGCTCAAACACGTATTGTTCTTTCACAGTTGTTATCCCTATAAAATCACCCCTTTCTTTTGGTTTTCTCCATTACAAACATGTTTGCTATAACAACAGAGAGCATTTTGCTAGCCTCTCTTCCCATAGAAACCCAGGTATTCTACACTCGTACACAGGGATCATTTCATCCATCTCTCGCTGCAATTCAGCCACCTCTGGAGTGGGACATGGCAGCTGTGTGACAGCGCACAGCTACACTGCCTAATAGTTTGGAATGTATGGAAAAGTCCAAGGGAATTTAATAGGCATGAAACTGGTAGAGTTCTATAGAAATTGCCTCCCAGACTTGCTATCAAATTTTTAAATTATCCTACACAATTGAGGATGATATTCTAGCAGTAGAATTCTAAAGCCTGGTTTAAAGATTCTGCACAAAGGCTATCATGCTCTGTTAAATTCAATAGGAGTTGCCCATACGGGTTTAAGGCCCTAATTCAGCAGTGCTTAAATGTTTGCTAAATTGGGGACTGAAAATGAATACTGGGTTTACTTCATACCTGCACTCCTCCAGTCCAATTCACTGATACTTGTGCAGTTAGACAGGCCTGAACCTGGAGTAACACAGTGGCATATTAGACCCACTGCATCTGACCTAAACTCTGCAAGGTATTTGGGGAAGGTGCTATGTTATTACTCACAGTGATGTGAGTACATGAGGCTAACACCCCCATCCTTGCAAAATGCACCAGAGGATCTAGACTGGTCTGTGTATCAATTTCCTCTTCCATCTGAAAGAGTAACAACCAGAAGCACAGCCCCTCCTCATGCCATGCTAGAGGGGCATGCTCACTAATGACTTTGATCCTTACCCTGCAATGCTCACATCTGAATACGGTAATTGTCAAGGTTCCTTCCCCACTCTGAACTCTAGGGTACAGATGTGGGGACCTGCATGAAAAACCCCCTAAACTTATTTTTACCAGCTTAGGTTAAAACTTCCCCAAGGTACAAACTATTTTACCTTTTGCCCTTGGACTTTATTGCTGCCACCATCAAGCGTCTAACAAATATATAACAGGGAAAGAGACTGCTTGGAAACGTCTTTCCCCCCAAAATCCTCCCAAACCCTATACCCCCTTTCCTGGGGAAGGCTTGATAAAAATCCTCACCAATTTGCGTAGGTGAACACAGACCCAAACCCTTGGATCTTAAGAACAAGGAAAAAGCAATCAGGTTCTTAAAAGAAGAATTTTAAATTGAAGAAAAAGTAAAAGAATCACCTTTGTAAAATCAGGATGGTATATACCGTACACGGTAATCAGATTCAAAACATAGAGAATCCCTCTAGGCAAAAAGTTACAAAAAGACACAAAAACAGGAATATACATTCCATTCAGCACAACTTATTTTATCAGCCATTTAAACAAAACAGATTCTAATGCATATCTAACTAGATTGCTTATTAGCCCTTTACAGGAGTTCTAACCTGCATTCCTGCTCTGGTCCCGGCAAAAGCAACACACAGACAGAGAGAACCCTTTGTTTCCCCCCCCCCCTCCAGCTTTGAAAGTATCTTGTCTCCTCATTGGTCATTTTGGTCAGGTGCCAGCGAGGTTATCCTAGCTTCTTAACCCTTTACAGGTGAAAGGGTTTTTCCTCTGGCCAGGAGGGATTTAAAGGTGTTTACCCTTCCCTTTATATTTATGACAGTAATAACATAAGCTGTCCCACTGAATTCATTGGGACTGCTTCCACGGTAAATGGAATCTAAAAGAATTTGCAGAATCATTGCCTCAGAGCTTCCTGTCGCTTCCTGAATCACAGCCACACCTTGCCTTGCCCTTCCCCTGGATGATCCCACACTCAGAACCCAAGTGGGCCTGCCATGCTTAGCATGTGCACTGTGACAAGGTCACAGCCCAAGGCAGTGTAGCTATCAGCTTCCATTGCCCTTTCCCAGACCTTCCTCTTTTACATCCTCCTTCAGGGCTCCTGTAAACCTGGGGAGATCAAAAGCTACGAAGTGCCATAAGAAACATCAATCGCGCAGCCTCATCCATCATATAAGGACTATACACCACGTGATATTAATTTAGATACTCCCCCAGCACAAGACGACTTGCAAGGGAAAAGGAAATGGATGTCACATTCAGTACGACAGTGGGAGGGATGGATGAATGGAATTTGCTTTTCGATAGAAAGGAAAAAATAAACAAACTGGCACAAGAAACTCAGGATAAATTACCATAAAAACATAAGGAATCATGAAAAATAGTGGTAAAAATTAGAAAATCTAAGTAAACCAACAGCGTAATCACAGGAAAGATAAGGCAATAACTAACCACTAAAAACGGCTGCTGGACTATGCAAATCCCTTAGCTATCCAAAGGTGGCATAGGTGTAAAATGTGAATATAGTACCTTCCTCATTCTCTTTGGTCAATGATTAAGAAATATATCTCCTTTGTCTCTCTGTCTAGGTTTTTATCACTGTGGGATGAGAACACCCAGAAAATTGTTCCACCAGCCAGGAGTATAAGAGCATGTGTCAGCGAATGGCTGAAAGGTGAGTGTGAAATCATTTGTGCACAGAAATACTGTGGAAGCTCCTCATTGGAAGTGCAGAATGGGAAAATGGTCACTTTTGAATATAAAAAGGGGACTTCCCTCCCATCTAGTGATATTTCAGCATAAGGAAAATGTTGGTGTATATATGTGTGAAATACGTATATCACAAAACCGTGTGTGAATGGGAGGGCGTATAAAGTATGTGCGGGTAGTGGGGAGATCATTGAATGGGAAACAAGGAATGTGAGATCAGTGCTGTGTTTTTAGATTTGGGGCCTTGTTCTCCTTTACACTAAGGCACGTTTAGATCATTCTAGGAGAGTAAAGAGGCCTTAGAGCAAACGGGAATAAGGTTTTGTCTTCAAAGGCCTGCAGAATGAAACTCACGGGTCTCTGACATAGACAGAGGGTGCAGTGCAGAACCTTTTAAAAAACTTTTATCGTTTCACAGATTTTGGCTCTGATCCGCCACATCACTTTAACACATGTTTAAACACAAGTAGTCCCACTGATTTCAATAGGACAACTCCCATGCTGAAAGTTAAGCATGGGTTTAAGTGTTTTGCTAGATTGGGGTTTTGAGCAGCTACAAGGGAAAATCATTGTTACATTTCAAATTACACTCCAGCACTATTTTTTTAGAGGTGATAGTGACCTGGCCATCATTTCTATTAATTTGGTCCATTTCTAATACAGCAGCTAAACAGTGTAGATGCTTCAAAGGGAAACAAAATGTCTGTATTTCTCAGGTCTTTCTGTTTCTTTTATCTTATGTTTTTTCTACTCTTGAAAAGGAAGCTAGAAAACTACGCTCTTTGGGTCTCCAATCATCGATGAGCTAGTCCATTCTGAGCATATTCTTACTTCAAGAACCAATATCTATTATCAGGGGATTCTCTCCTCTTCCCAAATTCTGCCAGGGCTGCTATCGGAAGGGGTGAGAAGAAGTTAGTATTATGGAATGGACGGGTCTTCTTATCTGGGCGTTCGTTTGATAATTCCATAGTACGTTCTGTCACATGAGTCTTGGAAGGAGTCCATAGTCATCAATAAACTTCACCTCCATAAAACACCACCTGGTGCTCCAAGCCTCCTCCATTTATTGACAAGATAATGTCATTTTTCCTGACTTTTTCTTTGCAAAAGGTTCCATGACCATTGCAGTCAGAGTGGGCACCCTTGCAAGGTGACTCTTTTCAGGTCGATAGGTTCAGAGTGGCTACTATTAACTCTGACTCCGGCTGAATGGATTATATAAAGAGATTCTATTTATCCACGTGTTCCTCCTAAATAATTCCATTCAACCCGATCAAAGGCCTTCTCTGCAATATACCAGACATACACTTTGACTGGGCCAAATGGATCCACCACACTCCTCTTTTCTTACACTCTGTCTGGTCTCAATTAACCATGCAGCAGTGAGCCTAGGTTATTAGCAAGCATCTTGCCAATTATCCTGGCATCACTGGGTAATAGGCAAATATACATGAAAAGGCACAATCAATTTTATCTTTGTTGGGTTTCAAAGTCAATAAGCTATGGGCTTCTTCCATTGATTCTGGAATTCATGAGAATTCTAGGAAACTGTTCAACTACATTACAATACCTCTGTGGAAGCTTTATATAATCCAGATTGGAATCCATCAGGCAACTGGCAACTTGCCCTCAGATGTTGGTTTAATTACACTAAATCTCCTTGGCATCAATAGGTCAATCAATAGCTTTCATTGCAGCGATGGTAAATTAGCATTTTCCATACCTAGTCTTCACCTAGCTGACTTGCGCATCATGAGGTATTAAAATGACAGCTGGTTGAAATTTTTTAAATTCTGGCAAAATTTTGAAATTCCAGGGGGGAAAAAAATCAGGAAAAATTTCAAATTTTCATGAACTTTCCTCCCTGTTTTTCATCCAACTTCACAGTGCTGAACAACATTTTAACATTTCAAATTTTGAAAAGAGAGAAATTTTTAGTTTCAAAAAAATATTTTCCTTCTTTTTCCCAAATCAGCTCTAATCAAACCCCCCAGCACATCCCATATTCCTTTTGCTCAGTCGCTAGGGCCTGGTCTATATTACAGGTTTAGTAGTAAGCTGTAGACGTAAGCTGCCTTGAGTTGATCTAGCTATGGAAGTGTCTTCACTTAAATTTGGCTCCCACCGACGTAAGTGCCTTTCTACGCTGATTTAATAACACCATCTCCCCAAGCAGCATAGAGTCACAGTTGATATAATTAGGATGATGCAGTTTCAGTATAGACATGGAGTTGTTTACCCTGACTGTTAGTGGCTTTCAGGAGCCATCCCACAATGCCCCATGCTGACAATACAATAGAGACAAGTGTTCCTGGTGAGGACGCGCATCGCCAACACAGGGAGCGAGTGTGCGCAAACAATTTAATAACTGTGGTGGCTGTACGTTGACTTAAGTTAGGTTGACACAACTTGGTAGTGTAGACCTGGCCTAAATCTGCCTTTCCATCCCTTACTGAGCATGCACTTCTTCTTCTCTCTTGCCTCTGCTTATAAGCTAATGTTTTATTTCCCCTTTAGCACTTACAGTGCATCTGCCAGCAGAGTGTTCTCTGAGTTCTATCTAGGAGCCTTACATTGTCCCCTGAGTGTTGGTGAATTTGGGAGTCTGAGCCATGGGAAGCATGGTGGTGGTGTTTGAAGTGATGGAGGCAAAGAGGCATGGGAAAAGCAATGGGGAGATCAGTTTCGGCCACACTTAGGTCACACTGTGGCAGTGCCATAAATCCTAAGCAAGGGACAATGCATAGTTATGATGACCCAGAAGGAATGAGAGTGTGACTCAGTTATAATCTATCCCTGGTTCCGACCTTCTTCCTATGCCAGCCCAGTTCATGGTGAAGATGACTTCCCCATCCCTGATGAAATAGGCAGTGCATTGCAGTGGGAAAAGGTGGTGCTATAACTCTGCTCACCTGCAGAGAGGAAAAGCAACAGCCCTGTGAAGCTGCTCTCCCCACAGTTCTGCTACTTGTGTTAGGGGTAGTGACTGCAAGGACGTCCCAGGACACCTCACTCAGCCAGGGTCACATTCTTGCCCTTCCTTTCCTGCATGAACAGTCATGTGCCAGTTAAATATCCCTCAAACGAATATGAGATGCGCGGTCTGCAAACACTGGTTCCAGTACAACTCTCACCTTTTCACATCTGCAGGAAAAGAGCCCAAATGAGCTTCAAGCACAGCAGCATCAAAGCAAATGATGGAAACATTCAAATGGCTATTCAGGGGCAGGGTTTTCAGTCTCCACCCAGCTCTGCACTGCTGCCTAGTAACAGAATCTGGGGCAAGTGTCTCTGGTCAGTTCTTTTTCCTTAGTGAACTTTCTACTGAAGAAGTGTGTTGAATCCCCAGCCCTAGGACTGAAGGGCTCTACACATGCACAGAACAAGAGAAACATCCAGGAAGTCTCCACATTCTGCTCCATAAACAGGTCTCAGACCCCTTCTAGAGGCACCTCACGAGCCCTGCTCTATGATGGCAGAATTGCATGTTGTTGACAAGACTCAACAACAGGTTCAGCTGCACACAGTTTAGCTGCAAGCACAGATCAGGACAGTCATGCACGGCACCAGGAAACCACAGTTAAGAAGTGCTAGAAGCAGATGTTGACTCGGTCCAGATTTCCTGACCCGCATTCGCCTTGCTTTACATTTGCAGTGGCTGAACATATGACTGTCAGTGGGTTTTTCTAGTGTGGACAAGGCCTGAGAGAGAAGGTCATGGCCCAGCCATCCCTTTGGCCTCTCTGCTTAGGCTACCAGGTATGGGAGTGGTTGATGAGATATGGACATTTGTCCTCTGGGAACTGGACTGAGACCCACCAAGTCATCTCAAATCAGATCACAACTTCTGGTCCCTTCTACCTTGCCCGGATTCCAGCTGGCAAGCTGGAGGTGAAAATCTCTATAACCCCATCCTCATCCTCTTTAACCATCCAGACACCAGTGGCTTTCCCTGTCATGTAAACAGTGACACACTGGGATCTGGTGATGCTTGCTGAGTGTTAATTGCTGCTAATGAGCTGTTGCTGCTTTTTTTCCCAAGAGGATCAGTTAGAGCAGCACAAAAACACAGTAAGCTGTGCGTCTGAAGCAAATCAAAGCAAGTTTATGGATGACTCTGGCACTGCACTGTAATAACTCCTTACAAATGCTTTTAATCAGGATCAGAAGAGAAAAAGGCAGAGAGAACAGCTTTCCTGGCAGTGTTTGTGTTTTGGTTACTCACCACTACAACGAACAGACAAGCAACATACCCTTAAAGGCCTTCTAAACCTATGCAAGGCAGATGGCTGGCCGGCTTGGGGAGCTGCTGGACCAGTGGAAATATTTCTAGTGCAAAATAATTCCAGATAGCCTTGCTTTCAGAGGCATTCGTTGGCTGCGACTTTCAATTACTAAAAAGACGTTGCTGACTTTATATGACTTTTCAAACTGTTTTAAATCTGAAGTAGGCAGTTGGAAAGGTGCTGAATTGACATCCCTGGAGAATAAGTCTTTTTTTCACCCAGTGTGAAATTAAGCTCTGTGCAAAGGATATGACAAAAGTCATAGCTAACACTTGAGACCCACTGGCCCTCTGCATTGTCCCCCTCGCAGAACAAGGACAGCATGGTGAATCAAAGCGCAAGCTTCTTCCACACTGCTCTGCCAATGTCCTCAATCTTATGGTGAGTCTCTAGACAGGGCTGGCCTCACCATGAAGCGAACAGAGGCAGCCACCTCAGGTGCCAGACTGTGGTGGGGTGCCAGTAGGACTCAGAGTGTAGAAAATTGTGTCTGCTGCTGGTGCATATGTATTCTCTCCGCTCTAGCTGCACAGAGATGGTGGAGTGCTGTGCTAGAGGAAGGAGGGTACAAGAGACATAACAGGCAGGCAGGAGAAAAGGTGAGAGGGAATAACAGAAAGCAGCAGGAGCTGCAGGGAGAGAGAGGAGGAAGAGCCTCTGATGTACCTCTCTAGCACCCCCAGGAGCCTGGACTGATTAACACCAGCTTCTCAGGGAGCTTCCTGTTTCCTGCTGCTTCCCTGAACCCACTTGAGGATAACAGGTTTCAGAGTAGCAGCCGTGTTAGTCTGTATTCGCAAAAAGAAAAGGAGTACGTAGTCTCTAAGGTGCCACACGTACTCCTTTTCTTTTTGAGGAGAACAGGCAGTCAACTGAAATAGTAGGAGCTAGTTAGGCCCTTAAGATGCTGATATCTTCCCTCACTCAGGCCCTGCTACCAGCCTGCTTATTTGTCCCCTTCAACTGAGTGTTGAGAGCCACTCTAGCTGGCACAGAACAGCAGTCATGAGTGAAAGACGAAAACGCCCCTCTGGGGCAGCATTCAGAAAAAGAAAGAAAACAAAGGAAGCTTTTCTATCTAAGCAGGAAGGAGCTCTCCTGAGATACATAGACACAAATGTTCACGGTGAACCTTCTGGCCCCAGTGAGGATGTGACTGGTGAGGAGATGCCTGATCTTCCAGTTAGTCAGAGTGCAGGTGACCTGGCAGCTACTGCAACATCCATATCTCCATCTTAAATGGATGTAACCATGCACATTCCTGAAGAAAAGTGTAGATCATAGAAGAGTGTGGTGGAGGTGCAAGAAACAGCTGCTGCTGAGTTTAGTTCCTTAAGTCTAAATGATCCAGGATTGTGAACCCACTTGAGAAGTAGCCTGAGGGATTTCCTTGTACTGCATGGGCCATAGCAAGTGAAAAACTTCATGTTCCCCAAAGACAATGAAAATAGAAGTTTCCATCCAACACATTATTGGTGTGAAATCCCCAGTAGTGACAATGTGGAGAAGCCATGGCTTATGTACTCAAAAACCCAGAATGCTGCATACTGTTTTTGTTGCAAACTCTTCCAGTCTAATGTTCCAGCCATATTGGGTTCTACAGGAACAAAGGACTGCAAAAATCTAGCTAGAAATCTGGCATGCCATGAGAAGGCAGCAAATCACCAGAGAGCATTCCATAGGTGGAAAGAGCTTGAGATAAGACTAAGGTTAAAGGCCACCATAGATGATCAGCATCAAGAGAAGATTGCATCAGTGTGTCTTTACTGGCAAAATGTTCTGAAAAGACTCATTGCCATTGTGAGAATGCTTGCTACCCAAAACCTAGCACTGTGTGGCACTTCAGATCAGCTGTATGTGCCAAACAATGGAAACTTCCTTAAAATTGTGGAGATGATGGCTGAGTTTGATGCTGTACTCCAGGAGCATCTAAGAAGAGTCACCACCCAAGAAATGTACACACACCTCTATCTTGAAAAAAGAAAAGGAGTACTTGTGGCACCTTAGAGACTAACAAATTTATTAGAGCATAAGCTTTCGTGAGCTACAGCTCACTTCATCGGATGCATTTGGTGGAAAAAACAGAGGAGAGATTTATATACACACACACAGAGAACATGAAACAATGGGTTTATCATACACACTGTAAGGAGAGTGATCACTTAAGATAAGCCATCACCAGCAGCAGGGGGGGGAAAGGAGGAAAACCTTTCATGGTGACAAGCAAGGTAGGCTAATTCCAGCAGTTAACAAGAATATCAGAGGAACAGTGGGGGGTGGGGTGGGGTGGGGGGGAGAAATACCATGGGGAAATAGTTTTACTTTGTGTAATGACTCATCCATTCCCAGTCTCTATTCAAGCCTAAGTTAATTGTATCCAGTTTGCAAATTAATTCCAATTTAGCAGTCTCTCGTTGGAGTCTGTTTTTGAAGCTTTTTTGTTGAAGTATAGCCACTCTTAGGTCTGTGATCGAGTGACCAGAGAGATTGAAGTGTTCTCCAACTGGTTTTTGAATGTTATAATTCTTGACATCTGATTTGTGTCCATTCATTCTTTTACGTAGAGACTGTCCAGTTTGGCCAATGTACATGGCAGAGGGGCATTGCTGGCACATGATGGCATATATCACATTGGTAGATGCGCAGGTGAACGAGCCTCTGATAGTGTGGTTGATGTGATTAGGCCCTATGATGGTATCCCCTGAATAGATATGTGGACAGAGTTGGCAACGGGCTTTGTTGCAAGGATAGGTTCCTGGGTTAGTGGTTCTGTTGTGTGGTGTGTGGTTGCTGGTGAGTATTTGCTTCAGATTGGGGGCTGTCTGTAAGCAAGGACTGGTCTGTCTCCCAAGATCTGTGAGAGTGATGGGTCGTCCTTCAGGATAGGTTGTAGATCCTTGATGATGCGTTAGAGAGGTTTTAGTTGGGGGCTGAAGGTGATGGCTAGTGGCGTTCTGTTGTTTTCTTTGTTGGGCCTGTCCTGTAGTAGGTGACTTCTGGGTACTCTTCTGGCTCTGTCAATCTGTTTCTTCACTTCAGCAGGTGGGTATTGTAGTTGTAGGAATGCATGATAGAGATCTTGTAGGTGTTTGTCTCTGTCTGAGGGGTTGGAGCAAATGCGGTTATATCGTAGCGCTTGGCTGTAGACAATGGATCGAGTGGTATGATCTGGATGGAAGCTAGAGGCATGTAGGTAGGAATAGCGGTCAGTAGGTTTCCGATATAGGGTGGTGTTTATGTGACCATCGCTTATTAGCACCGTAGTGTCCAGGAAGTGGATCTCTTGTGTGGACTGGTCCAGGCTGAGGTTGATGGTGGGATGGAAATTGTTGAAATCATGGTGGAATTCCTCAAGAGCTTCTTTTCCATGGGTCCAGATGATGAAGATGTCATCAATATAGCGCAAGTAGAGTAGGGGCATTAGGGGACGAGAGCTGAGGAAGCGTTGTTCTAAGTCCGCCATAAAAATGTTGGCATACTGTGGGGCCATGCGGGTACCCATCGCAGTGCCGCTGATTTGAAGGTATACATTGTCACCAAATGTGAAATAGTTATGGGTGAGGACAAAGTCACAAAGTTCAGCCACCAGGTTAGCCGTGACAGTATCGGGGATACTGTTCCTGATGGCTTGTAGTCCATCTTTGTGTGGAATGTTGGTGTAGAGGGCTTCTACATCCATAGTGGCTAGGATGGTGTTTTTAGGAAGATCACCAATGGACTGTAGTTTCCTCAGGAAGTCAGTGGTGTCTCGAAGATAGCTGGGAGTGCTGGTAACGAAGGGCCTGAGGAGGGAGTCTACATAGCCAGACAATCCTGCTGTCAGGGTGCCAATGCCTGAGATGATGGGGCATCCAGGATTTCCAGGTTTATGGATCTTTGGTAGCAGATAGAATACCCCAGGTCGGGGCTCCAGGGGTGTGTCTGTGCGGATTTGTTCTTGTGCTTTTTCAGGGAGTTTCTTGAGCAAATGCTGTAGTTTCTTTTGGTAACTCTCAGTGGGATCAGAGGGTAATGGCTTGTAGAAAGTGGTGTTGGAGAGCTGCCTAGTAGCCTCTTGTTCATACTCCGACCTATTCATGATGACGACAGCACCTCCTTTGTTAGCCTTTTTGATTATGATGTCAGCGTTGTTTCTGAGGCTGTGGATGGCACTGTGTTCTGCATGGCTGAGGTTATGGGGTAAGCGATGCTGCTTTTCCACAATTTCAGCTCATGCACGTCGGCGGAAGCAGTCTATGTAGAAATCCAGGCTGCTGTTTCGACCTTCAGGAGGAGTCCACCCAGAATCCTTCTTTTTGTAGTGTTGGCAGGAAGGTCTCTGTGGGTTAAGTCCATTGGTGATCTTCCTAAAAACACCATCCTAGCCACTATGGATGTAGAAGCCCTCTACACCAACATTCCACACAAAGATGGACTACAAGCCGTCAGGAACAGTATCCCCGATACTGTCACGGCTAACCTGGTGGCTGAACTTTGTGACTTTGTCCTCACCCATAACTATTTCACATTTGGTGACAATGTATACCTTCAAATCAGCGGCACTGCGATGGGTACCCGCATGGCCCCACAGTATGCCAACATTTTTATGGCGGACTTAGAACAACGCTTCCTCAGCTCTCGTCCCCTAATGCCCCTACTCTACTTGCGCTATATTGATGACATCTTCATCATCTGGACCCATGGAAAAGAAGCTCTTGAGGAATTCCACCATGATTTCAACAATTTCCATCCCACCATCAACCTCAGCCTGGACCAGTCCACACAAGAGATCCACTTCCTGGACACTACGGTGCTAATAAGCGATGGTCACATAAACACCACCCTATATCGGAAACCTACTGACCGCTATTCCTACCTACATGCCTCTAGCTTCCATCCAGATCATACCACTCGATCCATTGTCTACAGCCAAGCGCTACGATATAACCGCATTTGCTCCAACCCCTCAGACAGAGACAAACACCTACAAGATCTCTATCATGCATTCCTACAACTACAATACCCACCTGCTGAAGTGAATAAACAGATTGACAGAGCCAGAAGAGTACCCAGAAGTCACCTACTACAGGACAGGCCCAACAAAGAAAACAACAGAACGCCACTAGCCATCACCTTCAGCCCCCAACTAAAACCTCTCTAACGCATCATCAAGGATCTACAACCTATCCTGAAGGACGACCCATCACTCTCACAGATCTTGGGAGACAGACCAGTCCTTGCTTACAGACAGCCCCCAATCTGAAGCAAATACTCACCAGCAACCACACACCACACAACAGAACCACTAACCCAGGAACCTATCCTTGCAACAAAGCCCGTTGCCAACTCTGTCCACATATCTATTCAGGGGATACCATCATAGGGCCTAATCACATCAACCACACTATCAGAGGCTCGTTCACCTGCGCATCTACCAATGTGATATATGCCATCATGTGCCAGCAATGCCCCTCTGCCATGTACATTGGCCAAACTGGACAGTCTCTACGTAAAAGAATGAATGGACACAAATCAGACGTCAAGAATTATAACATTCAAAAACCAGTTGGAGAACACTTCAATCTCTCTGGTCACTCGATCACAGACCTAAGAGTGGCTATACTTCAACAAAAAAGCTTCAAAAACAGACTCCAACGAGAGACTGCTGAATTGGAATTAATTTGCAAACTGGATACAATTAACTTAGGCTTGAATAGAGACTGGGAATGGATGAGTCATTACACAAAGTAAAACTATTTCCCCATGGTATTTCTCCCTCCCACCCCACCCCCCACTGTTCCTCTGATATTCTTGTTAACTGCTGGAATTAGCCTACCTTGCTTGTCACCATGAAAGGTTTTCCTCCTTTCCCCCCCCCTGCTGCTGGTGATGGCTTATCTTAAGTGATCACTCTACTTACAGTGTGTATGATAAACCCATTGTTTCATGTTCTCTGTGTGTGTGTATATAAATCTCTCCTCTGTTTTTTCCACCAAATGCATCCGATGAAGTGAGCTGTAGCTCACGAAAGCTTATGCTCTAATAAATTTGTTAGTCTCTAAGGTGCCACAAGTACTCCTTTTCTTTTTGCGAATACAGACTAACACGGCTGCTACTCTGAAACCTCTATCTTGGAAAACAATTTAAAATGAGATCATACAGTTACTGGCAACAAAAGTCAAACAGAAGATTGTGGCTGATCTGAAGTCAGCAAGATATTACTCTGTTATTCTGGACTGCACACCTGACATCAGCCATACAGAACAAATCACCTTAATGGTGCGTTTTGTAACAACAGCAGAACCTAGTGAAAATGTCCCTGCAATGGTAACTGTCAGAGTGCATTTTCTAGAATTTATTGACATTGATGATACTACAGGAGCTGGTATGATAAATGTGCTTCTTAAAAAGCTGGAAGATACGGGAATTGCGATAGCTTACTGATCTTCCTAAATAACTTACTGAGAGGTCAGGGCTACGATAATGGTGCCAACATGAGAGGAAAGAACAGAGGATCCGAGAGTTAAAGCCTCAAGGTTTTTTGTACCGTGCAGTTCTCATTCATTGAATTTGGTGGTTAGTGATGCAGCCTCAGCTTCTATTGAGGCTGCTGAATTTTTTAATGTAATTCAAAGCATCTATGTATTTTTCTCTGCATCAACTTATCGATGGCAAATTTTGAAGCAACATCTGGGAACATCCTCTCTGACACTGAAACCACTGAGTGCCACACGATGGGAAAGTCGAGTGGAGGCGATAAAGCCTATCAAACACCAAAAAATTGGGAAGATAGATGATGCCATAGTTGCCATTATGGAGGATAATGCTATGACAGGAACTGTTCATGGGAGAACAGTAGCAGAGGGAAATGGAATAACCAGAAACATATATAACTTCAAATTTCTGTGTGGCTTAGTGTTGTGGCATGACATACTATTTGAAATAAATGTTGTAAGCAAGAGACTCCAAGGTGTTGACCTTGATATATCTGGAGCAATGGAACAACTGGACAAAGCAAAGTCATACCTACAGTCTTACCGGTCAGATGAGGGATTTCAAAACATTCTGAAGAGTGCACAGAAGTTGGCAGAGGAACTTCACACTGAAGCTATTTTCCCACCCATTCAAGAATACAAGAGTCACCGAAGAAGAAGACATTCTGATTACGAGGAATGGGATAATCCCATAAGAGACCCCAAACAACAATTCAAAGTTGATTTCTTTAACCAGATGCTAGATTGTGCAATACAGTCAGTTGAAGAATGTTTCATGCAGCTCAAGGAACACAGCAGTATATTTGGGATGTTGTATGATATTCCCAAACTCCTCATTATACCTGAAGAAGACCTACACCAGCAACACAGGGCACTAGAGACGGTGTTGACACATGATGACATGCGCGATATTGATGCAAGTGATTGATGCAAGTGATGAACTGAAAGCCCTTTCAAGATACTTTTCACCAGGATCAACTCCAAAGGTTGTTCTGGAATATATGTGAACAAATAAGATGACCACCCTCTTTCCAAATGCTTTTGTTGCTCTGTGCATACTTCTAACACTTCCGGTAACAGTTGCCAGTGGAGAACGCAGCTTCTCCAAGCTGAAGTTAATTAAAACATATCTACACTCCACAATGACACAGGAGAGGCTGGTCAGCCTTGCAACCATCTCAATAGAGCATGACCTGGCCCAGACTGTGGACCTTCAGGAAGCAGTTCAAATATTTGCAACCAAGAAGGCACGGAAAGCACCACTTTGATTATTCAAACAGATAAAAATGCCAGTGTTTACTATGCAGACAAGAAAAGTTACAATTGCTATTCAGGCGTTTGAAAGTTAAGTATTACTTACAATTTTTGAACAAGGCATTTTAAGTTGTTAGTTCTCCTTTATTGGGATAGGTAGCATGAGAGGAGTAGAACAGGAAGAAGGTAGAACTGAGACCTTTCAAAGTTTTGGCCTAAGCAAGGGAGCATGGGGGCATCATTTGAGCTCCTCGCCTCACGTGCCAAAATGTTGTGGGCCAGCCCTGCTCTAGCATTTACCTGAAGTACGTGCTGGATTCCGCTAAGCAAGGGTCCGTAAGCAGAACTTTGGTGTGTAAGTAAGAATACAAATTACTTGACTAGATCAGACCTGTGCTCTATCTAGCCCAGTCTCCTCCCTCTGACTAGGAAGGTGCAAACAACCCTGAAATGGACAGTCATGGCACAACCTGCCTGTACGGAAAGCCCCTCTCAGATCCCATCGGTTAGTGGCTGACTTGTGCCATTCAGTATGAGGGGGTTTACCTCTTTTTTTAAATGTATCCTATCTAACGCAACTTTGGATGTTTTCATTATTTCTATAAATGCCCAGTCATTTTTTGACTCCTGCTAAGCTCTTGGCCTATAGGACATCTTGTGACAGGGAGTTCCATAGGCTAATTATGCATTGGGTAAAAAAAGGCAAATTTCATTTTATCAGCTATATAGAGGCTTAGATTTGTCAAGCCAAGAGAGACCATTACAAACACATAGTCTGACCTGCATCACACGAGCCACAGAACCTCACCTTGTCATTCCTGCATTAAGCATGACAGCTTGTGGCTGAATTAGGTTCTATCGTTTCAGAAGATCCATCTGTTGCCTTTCAGTTTCATTGGAGGTCCCCTGGGTCTTGTATTATGAGACAGGGTAAAACAGGAGCACCTCATTCACCTCTTCTGTAAACATTCATCGTTTTGCATACCTCTATCATGTCCCTTCTTAACCCAGACTCTTACCTGGGTTTCAGCCTTAACCCCCCACCTTCTCCAGCACACAAAAAACCCACCAACCCAGGTTTGGAGGTGCTTGAAACCCAAGCTAACATATCCAGCTGAGCGTGTGGATTAGAGACCAAGAGCCTCTTTAACTCGGGATGGAACCTGCCAGCTTTGCAGTGAGGACACACTTGAGTGCTGGTAGTCCTCCAATGCCCTTCACACAATTCCTCCTAAAGGGCAGACAAATTCCCCCACAATCAGCATAACGAAACAAAAACAAATTCTAGAGTGTCACACCACAAAGAACTCTGGTCTATGTCCCCAACACATATGAGTACAGCAGCCATGAGCCCACAGTCACATAGGTAGGGTTTGCAGTGTGGCTGTTCACACCCAGACTAAGCTAACTCAGGTGAACAGACCTGGATGCTGAGTTAACTGTGCCATGCAGACATAGCCTTATTTGTCTCCTCTTTCAACAGAGCCATCCCAACCTTCTTAATCTCTTCTCCCAAGGAAGTCTTCCAAATTTCTGATCATTCTTGCTGCCCATCGCTTAACCCCCTCTATTTCTGCTAGATCTTTTCCAGAGAAGGTGACCAAAATGGAACCCAGTATTCCATGTAAAGGCATATCATTGATTTATATAGTGACATTACAATGCTTTCAGTATTATTTTCTACTCTAAAAATCTATCCATCCTAAGACTTTGCTTTTTCGACCATTACTGCACACTAAACAGAGGTTTTAATTGACCTTCCCACTATGACACAAATGTCTTCTTGAGTGGTTACAATTAATTTAGAATCCAGTGATGGGTTTAAATTATTCCTTGCAATATGCACTACCTGTGTATTTGTCAATACTGATTTTCATTGGACATCATGTTGCCCACTCCCCTAACTTTGTTAGGCCCCTCTGACTTCCTCTGAATTTACGCTAATCTCAACTGCCTTAAATAATTTAATTTTGCATCCCCTAAAATATTGCAGATTGAAAAATAAAGCACGGGGGATTTGGGGGCAGCAGATCTTAGTGTGTCTGTGTTTCCTTACAACAAAAAATAAAACCTGTATAGAATGGACTGTCAGAGAAGTGAAGTTCTGGAACAGCCTTCCAAGGGGAACAATGGGGGTAAAATACTTTATTGGCTTCAAGACTGATCTTAATAAATGTATAAAGGTGATGGTATGATGAGACCACCTACAATGGCATGTAGCCAATCTGTAACTGCTAGTATCAAATATCTCCAACAGTCAGATATGGGACACTAGATGGGGAAGTCTCTGAGTGACTACAGAGAATTCTTTCCTTCATGTCTAGCTGGCAGGTCTTGCCCATGTGCTCAGGGTCTAATAAGTCAGCATATTTGGGGTCGAGAAGGAATTTCCCCCCAGGTCAGACTGGCAGAAACCCTGGGGGGTTTTCACCTTCCTCTCCTCCATGATGCACAAGTCACTTGCTGGCTTAAACTAGTGTAAATGGTGAATTCTCTGTAACTTCAAATCTTTCAGTCAAGATTTGAGGACTTCAGTAACTCAGCCAGAGGTTATGGGTCTATTTCAGTAATGGTGGGCAAGGTTCTGTGGCCTGCGATGTGCAGGAGGTCAAACTAGATGATCATGATGGTCCCTTCTGGCCTTAAAGTCAATGAGACCACATAATTGTTGCTCCTCTCCCAAGAAAGATAAAAGCACCAGAGCTGTTTGAAATGTTCACAACAAAACCACAAACCACGCAAAGTTCCCTTGGTTTGGGAGTAATTACAAACTTGAAACTCCTATCAGAAAAACAAGCAAGCCTTAGCAGAGATCTGGGGCCAGTGTCCAAGAAACCAGAGTGATTTAGGCTTTGGCATCAAGCAGGAATCATGGTGTCAACATGAAATCAGGAAAAAAATGCTGTGATTTTGACAGAGTTTGGCTATGAAATTTTGGGTTTGTTCACACCTGAATCTCCAAGTGCAAAGCTCGGGGAGCCAGGGACAACAGGTTTGTATAATTTTTGGTGGTGTCCAGAAAGGTCCAAGTCCCCCATGCCCCCCGACACACACACCTGACTAAGGCTCTGGAAGGGAGTTTGGGTGCGGGAGGGGGTTTGGGGTTCAGGCTCTGGGAGGAAGTTTGGGTGTGGGGGGGTGCAGGCTTTGGGATGGTGTTTGGGTGCTGGGTGCAGGCTCTGGGCTGGGGCAGGAGGTTGGGGTGCAGAAGGGGGTGCAGGGTGTGGGCTCTGGGAGGGAATTTGGGTGCTGGGTGCGGGCTCTGGGCTGAGATAGGGGGTTGGGGTCCTGGAGGGGGGCGGGTGCTTGGTGCAGGCTCTGGGCTGGGATAGAGGGTTGGGGTGTTGGAGGGGTGGCTGGTCATGGGGCTCGGCCAAGGATGAGGAGTTTGGGGTTCAACAGGCTGGGGCGGGGGGCCGGAGAAGAGGACTCCCCCCAGCCCTCTCCTTGCCGGCAGCAGCAAGATCTGGGGGAAAGGGGACTCCCCCCTGGCCCCCACAGCACAACACTCACCCAAGCCCCCCCAGGCTCCTGCTAAAGAGGTCCAGCCAGGATAAGCCCCCCCCGGAGTCGACTCAGAGTCGCCTGCTGGGGGTGGGAGGCTGCCATGCACCTCCTCCCCTCCTCAGGCACAGCAGCTGCCTCAGCCTGCCCCCAGCACGGCTCCCAGTGGTAGGCAATGGAGCGGCAGGAGGCAGCTGCCCACTGCCCAGGGCAGGCAGGGATGCTCGGGAAGGCACGTGGGGGCAGCAGGTGAGGCTAGTGAAGGCGCGCAGGGATGGCTGGTGGGGATGGGAGAGAGACCAGGCCCCGAACATTGATGGAGCCAGACCCCCTGGGCCCTGAATTTGCTGGAGCCTGGGCACCACGGGCCCATATTACTCGCTGCTCCTGGGGGGGACATTGATCACTGAAGAGAGAGACCGAAGCATAGGTTTACATGAAACCCAGGGAAGCCAAACTAACAAGCTCGGCATGGCAGTAGGCAAATATTAGGCATGGAGGCTGTTATTCTGAATTGTAGATGTCTACGCAAGTTAGAGTTCTCCGCATTGCCAGCATTGCCCTCTGTGTCGCAGATCCTGGGCCAGCCGTGTGTCTGTGCTAAGGCTGTATGGCAGTACCCAGTGATGGAACAACTGCTCAGCTAGAGCGAAACCAACAACGGCCTTTCTGCTCAACCCTCCTACAATCCCTCAAGAGTCAGATGGTGGTGTCCATGCCCCAGCCCTGCCGAGGGGATGGTGCAGTTCTGCAGGGCCCCAGGCAGACTGTCCAAGATGGTGCGGCATGGTGCCCAAGCCCCGCTCCGTAGGTGACCGCTGCTGCGTGTGACAGATATGACAATATCCTGGACACCCCGAGCTGCAGTATGTCTCTTACAAGTTCACTGTACTCAAAATGCAAAAGCGTACGTACTCTTGAGGGATTGTAGGAATTTCCATGGGGAAGGGTGACTGCAGCGCCTTCATGGGAGGTGGCTAGGCAAATTTACTCAGGCTGTAACACCTCCAGAAAGGCTCACATATACTGTTCAAACTGGGTTCTCCAGGGACCAACAGACAATGAAAGGACATTTGGATAAACCGCTTGAGTTCAAACTGACTCGAGGCTTTTATTCTGAGCCAGCAAACGGACAGGACCTTCTGTCCAAGGAGGGCTCCAATCCTTAGGGAAGGGTTGGTCCCTGGATGCCCCCTAACATTGAGGGGCTTGTTATGAGCTGCAGTTGGGATGAACTTCTGAGTCTGAGTGGGGTTTGAAGGACTAATCACCAGCCAGATCTTGTGTGGGGATTGGGACAGAGGGTGATCTCTGGAGAGCTAAGTAGCAGGCAGGTAGGCCCTTTCATTGATTTAAATATGTTTTCTCTGGAGTGCTTTTACCGTAAGACTCAAAGAGCGTGCTTAGACAGAGCTGTGGAACTCAACGGTGGCAGTCACGCTGTGTACTGTCTTGCAGGACAGAAGGGAAGCAGGCTTGCTTAGCCAGGCTGTCTTTTGCGGGGGATATCACAGCAGAGTCAGGGAACGGAGCAGTCTGAAAGCACCCTGCTCAGGAGAGAAAAGAGCCACATGTCACCACCCAAGAGAGGTGATGGCTGAGGAGCCTGCAGCCTAGAGCAGATGCCCTTGCTGCACCATAGAAGGGGAATACAGGTGCAGTTGTCTCAAACTATGACACCGTGGCCCTGCCTCCACCCCAGCCTGCCTCCCTTTCTGTCTGTACTCGCCAGAGCAGAGATCAAGCCGTCCCTGTGTTGCCCAGACTATGGGTAATGCAGAGCTAATATAAGGGTTCTTGCGTGGCCCTACACACAGACTGCTCCCAGTGTGCCACAGCACAGGAGAGGATGGGCTGGTGGCTGATACATTAGCCCCTCTGCCAAATGGCACCAGCCTGTATTAATCCCCAGGCTGGCATCTTGCCCAGAGTGCAGAGCCATACACGACACACACATTGGCCTACGATTGTTACCATCCAGGAGGGAGCTTTTCCAGTGACAACTGGCAGGTTCTCTTGGTTCCTTAGGGGGTCTTTTTATTTACACACAGCTGGGTTGGTGAGCAGACTGCACAAGGCTGGCCTTGGGAGAGGGCCACAGGTCCAGGCAAGCACGTCCACGCTCCACCTGCTAGCTGCATCTCCCCACTTCCAGACTAGAGCCAGCTGCACATGTGCTGACAGAACTATTCTCTTTCAGAAACCGCTGACTGAATCCAATCAAAGCCTTCCCCCGGAAGGGACCGTTTTTGTCAATATTTTCAATGGGAAATTATCAAAATGTTTCATTTCAACGTTTGTGTTATATTACAATACCAAAGTCACAATTTTTCAACTCATATAAAACATAATAATTAAAATAAGATTGAAGCAAAACATTCCCAAATATTTCATTTCACTAAAAATTCCAAATCCCTCTTTAAGTTCCCAGGAGACCCCCTCTCCTCATAAATTTTCACTTAATTACAGTATTTTAGGGCCAAAATCCTGAGGACCTGAATGAGTGGGAGTTTTGCCTAAGAAAAATTTCTTGGGCTAAATTCTCTGCTCAGGTACATTGAGAACGGCCATACGGGATCAGACCAGTGGTCCATCTAGCCCAGTATCCTGTCTTCTGACAGTGGCCAATGCCAGGTGCTTCAGAGGGAATGAACAGAACAGGGCAATTATCGAGTGATCCATCCCCTCATGTCCAGTATCAGCTTCTGGAAATTGGAGGTTTAGGGACACCAGAGCATAGGGTTGTGTCCCTGACCATCTTGGCTAATAGCCATTGATGGACCTATCCTCCATGAACTCATTTAATTCCTTTTTGAATCCAGTTATACTTTTGGCCTTCACAACATCCCTGGCAACAAGTTCCACAGGTTGACTGTGTGTTTGTTGTAAACCTATTGCTGATTAACTTCATGGATGACCCTGGTTCTTGTGTTATGTGAAGGGGTAAATAACACTTCCCAATTTGCTTTCTCCATATTACTCATGAATTTATAGACCTCTATCATATATCCATCCTGCGTCATATGTTATCTAAGATGAACAGTCCCATACTTTTTAATCTCTCCTCCATATGGAAGCTGTTCCATACCCCTAATCATTTTTATTACCCTTTGTGATTGGGGAGCCTAATGGTTAGCACCTACGGCAGCAGTCACCCCAATAGGTGCAGTCTGTGGGGAGGGAAGGGGGAAAATCCACCCAGTGGCTACAGTTTGCAGGGCAGCAAAACCACCTACCTAGTGGATATGGTGCAGGGGGGGAGAAGGGAACCCGGGCCCTCCCATTCCACCAAGTTGCAACCCAGGGCCCTGGGAGGCTGGTTCGGCTGCTCACCCATCTCTGTTTGGTGTCAGCCTCAAGTCAGCTTCCCTGGGTCACTTCCTACCTCAATCTGCACCCCATCCGGTCACCGTCCTTCCCTGGGGAACGTCGCCTTCTGTGCTTCCAGCCCCAGTCTCAGTCGCTGGGTGCTGTCACTCCTCTGCTCCCAGGATCGGAGCAGGCTCAGCTCCGGTCCTCTCCTGGAGCTCCTAGGGAACGTCATCCTCTCTGGCTTACCAGCCCCCGACTGAGCTGCCTGGCTGGCTTTAAAACCCCACCTCTAACCCGAGCATGCTCAGCAAGGGCAGAGGGGAGGAGTCTCCTTAGTCCAGAGCTGCTCCTTATTCTCCTCCTGTCTAGTGAGGCGTTTATGCACCCTGTCACATCCTTCTCTGTATTTTTCCAATTCCAATATATCTTTTTTGAGATGGGGACACCAGAACTTCATGCAGAATTCAAGGTGTGGGCATACCATGGATTTATATAGTGGTATGATATTTTCTGTCTTATTAACTATCCTTTTCCTAATGACTCCCAACATTCTGTTTGCTTTTTCGACTGCCGCTGCAGATAATTGAGCAGATATTTTCAGAGAACTATCCACAGTGACTCCAGGATCTCTTTCTTGAGTGGTAAAACTAATTTAGATGCCATCATTTTGTATGTATAATTTGGATTATTTTTTCTAATGTGCATGATTTTGCACTTACCGACACTGAATTTCATCTGCCATTTTGTTGTTCACATTGAAGTCAATGGAAAAGCATCAGTGGAGCTGCACCAATTTATACCAGCAAAAAATGTGGCCTCTCTTATTTCAGATAGACCCTTTCTCCTTAAAGACTCAAAGCACTTCATTAATGATGCATAAATAACAAGAATCAATTCACCACCACCCCATTACACACTGTAAAATGCAGCCACCTCTGGGGATAGAACGCAGTTGGACAGCACATGGCAATGCTACATGGCAGCCAAGAACAGGAAGTGAACCATGTGAAACTGTAAAAGGAATTTTGGTTGGCAGCATTATTGTCCACATTGGCATTTAACTGGGAAATGAGATTTATCTTCCCTGCTCCTGGGAAAAATGCCCGGGGATTTTCGGCGACCTCAAGTGACCACAGCCTCACATAAATGGATTAGTGCTTGGAAAGCACTTGGAAAATGTAAAGATCTAGAGACACGGCACAGTGAATATTATTGGCACCTGGGTGACTGCAGTGGCAGGAGGAACGTCTCATGACAGGGAGCTCTTACACAATTCCAGCTGCATTACTCAGACAGTAGCCAGGGTGGGAGAGTGACCATTTGACAGACAGCTCTTCCATCTTCCCCTAGTATTTCCTCAGCCCATCCAAATAAGTGCAAAAAACGCTCAAGGAGCGTAGGAAGGAAAACCAAAGGCCAGCAGTGTCTGGTCTCTCTTCCCCTCACTCATCTCACACCCATCAGCCCTTCGCTGCCTGTCCTCCCCCATTTCTACTTCCCTCTCTCCTTCCTGTACACCTCAGGCCACCTCTTTCTCCCACTCAGCAGGGCCCATTTAAAACTCACGTGAGTTCCAGTCACCTTCACAGTCCTCTTTCATTCCTCCTTCTCCCGAGGGTGTCAAATCAAAACTCACCAAATGCAAACCTTCCTCAATTCCAGACAAACACATAGTCCTGTGTCGATCCCAGCTCTGTACAGTTTTCTGTTTCCTCGGCTTCCCTAGCCTTGCTGCCCCTCTGAGCATGCACACCCTCACCCCTCCCCTGCAGCTCCTTGCTGCCCTTTATCTTCAGTTACCCAAAACCTCCCCAGTGAGGCTTAGCACGTAATCAGCGCTGGCTCAGCCTCAGGCTCTCCAGCCCCTGGTGGGGAGGTGAGTCGTGGATCCTTAGAAGTCCATGTTGCACCTTTTCCCACCAGGTTCTGCTACTTCACCTACTTGCCTTGGCCACGGGCGACTTCCTCTCACTGTGTTCCACTCACTTAGACAGATTCCTCCTTCCAGAGCCACTGAGACCTGCTACATCCCTCCCTCAGGAGCGTCACAGTGAACGCCCGATGCAACGGAAAGCCAGCCAGGCCGAGGCAGAGAGAGAGGAGGAGGTTCGCTCTGACATGAAGAAAGAAAGCACTAAAGAAAGCATGACATGTCCTCCCAATCGCAATCCAACAGGCACCTTTGGCATAGGCCTGGTGGTTGGAATGAAACCGGGCAGCCCATGTCCCTTCTGGGCCCCGGACTACCCTGGGCTCAGCTCCCAGCTGACAGAGAGCCTGGGAAGGAAGCAGGCTGCTTTTGCTGTGGTTTTGTGTGTTGACTCAAGGAGATCTGTGTGAGCGCCTGTCTCCTCCCTTCACCCACCCAGCGGCATAGGCTGCATGGATTCTTAACGCCACATCTATCTCCAACAGCAGCACCATCTGCCTGTCTCTTGGGAGGGAGTGGGTAGTGCCCTTCCTCTAGCAGGGAATCCTAGTGCTCTCTGTGCACTAGGAATGAGCAGGCTTGTCTCCGACCCCAGTGATCCCGTCTGTGCCAGTGTCGGTATGGATACAATTAATAGGTTCAAAAGCGACTTGATGAGTTGGGTGCCCAAACTAGGACACCTGAAAGGGGCCTGATTTGCAGAGAGCAGATAATCCATATCCCCTTTCAGGTGTCTCCAGCCAGGCCTCAAGAAGCATAGGCCCCCCCCAAACCACTGGGCACTTTTGCAAACATAGGTCATATCAATACAAGGATGGAGGGCCGGGTTCTCCACCGTCTCACTTCTTGCAAAGTCAATGACCCCGTGCGGTGTGCCATGTGGATGGTGGTAGCATTTTAAGTCCATTTTGCACAACTGTGATTGACAAAAGCAATGGCAGGGCAGTGAGAACCAGGCCCACAACGTACTGAAATGGGGCAGGCTCTCTCTCTCCCCTCCCACTCTCCTGGAGTGGAGGTTGAATTATGGGTCCCACTCCACACTCCTGTTTGAAGATGCTACTGACTCCCTTCAAGCTTCCCCGTTCACGCTGAGATCTGCTAGGCCCAGAATGTGCCCACAGGTCAGGTTTAAGCAAACCCTCCGGATTCTGCCGTACAAAGACAGAGCAGAAATGCCACTTTTCCTTCTTCTTCTTTTTCTTTTTTTTTTTTTAAATTTTAACTCCTCCCATACCAGCCTGGTTGGGAGCTGAACTCAGGGCAAAAACATGCCTTTGAGAACTCTGCCAGCATTCGGCTCTGATCTGACCCTTGGGCGATCCTGCCGTGCAGATCTTCACTAGGGGATGAATTCTGATATGCTTACTTACACTGGGTTGTTCCTCACTGTGGGAACAGTCATCACGAAAGACAGCAGGGCTCCTCACCAGAGGACGGAACTACTCAGCATTGGTCCAGGGGTCAGGAGGAGCTATGGAGACCCATCCCCACCCTGGTTTTCATCAGCAGAAAGGGGTTCGCTCCCTCTTGTACGCAGATCCTGTGATGCACGTACAGCAGGAGAGGGGTAGGGATTGCTGCCCTGCCCGCTTGGCCAAAGGGGGACCATGCCACTTAGCACTGTGCATGGTTCTCCCTTGTGCCTGCTCAACTGCCTCCCCCTGACCCAACAGCTCCCTTTAGTGGTGCAGGGCGTGCCCAGAGGGCGAGGCTGGGTGAGCTGGCTCCTGGGATAATGCACATTTTTTCTTCACCCCAGCTTCTCCCAGCCCTGGGGAGGGTGATGCAGCCTAGGGTTGTGCGGTGTCTCAGGGCCAGGAGCTCCCCCCCTTTCTGGGAATGCAGACTATGCTCAGCACACTGCTGGCTCAGGGCAAACAATTAATAACGAAACCTGCAATAATGATAAATGGCAACTGCTCCCTCGCTGGCACAGCACTGAATGCCCTGCGGAGACAGCTGGAAAGAGACACCTCGTACACTGTGATTGATGGTGGTGAACTTAACAGCTGGGCTGCCAGGAAGAGGTGGGGGAGGGCTACCACGAGCACAGAACTGCAATGGGGCCATGGGGCATCTGCATGGATAGCCCTGGCCTCATGGGTACCCAGGAGCTGTGTGGATCCCAGGGGATGTGCATGGCTTGGGGGTGGGTCCCACAGCCTTTTCCACAAGAGGGAGCAAACCCCTTTCTGCTGATGAAAATGCAGGGGATGGTCTGCATGACTCCTTCCGGAGGCAAGGTGGGTGTGACACTGGCAAAACCAGGTGCCAGTGCATGCCGAAGTCTCCAGGTCTCCACTAAACACTGACAAATGCATAGCTGGGATCAGTCTGGCTCACCTGTGTGTTGGGGTGTTAAAATGGGTATTGGAATTATAAGAATGTGTTTAATGTTTAGACTTGATTGGATGCTGGGGAGTTGCCACCTGCAGTAATCACCCTTATAACCTCTGTATCCCATAACCGTAAGGTTAAATTGGAGCGGTTGTATTGTGTAAACCACCAGACAGGAGCAAGACATTAAGTAGCATGAGCTGCTGGTTTCCAATAGAAAGTGCTCCATCCTGTCCAACAGGAAAGGTCCATCGACACCAGATGAACTATTGGGGGAGGTTAAAAAGGACAAAAGACTTTGTTTGTTCTGCCCTTCACCCCACGAAGACAAATCATGCAAATGGATTCCTCCCTTCAGCTGAGATTGCAGCTCAGTGCGCGTGGCAGGAGGGGGATAAAACCCGCAAACAGAAGGAATTGAGGATCCCTATGCTGCTTGGACTCTGAGGGGCAAGTTTACTAGGCATAAGCAAGAGATCCCCAGTACTTAGCCCTAAAGGTCATACAGAGATTGATTGTTATAGAAGTGTCTCTTATTTTCTGAAACTTAAGATTGTAACTCGTTTGTGTATGTATGCTTACCTGCTTTAATCCTGTAAATAACTCTTGTTTCCTTTTCTTACTTAATAAATCTGTATGTACCTTATTATAATGTTCTCTTTGTAAGATCTAAGGTGCAAGTGACCTGGGGTAAGGGACTGGGAGTCACCTGAACATTGCTGTGATTTTTAATGCCAAGGACCATCTATCACAAAGATAAGCTTTTCTCAGGAGCAAGCCAGATGGGCGTACCCAAGGGAACTGTCTGCGACTCCATGTTAAGGTTGTCATAGTACCTGAGGAGCGTACACCTGATGAGTGGTTGGTGAAATCTAAGTATAGAACGCAGAGCCAATTAGGGGTTTGTGCCCTGGTCCCTAACCATCTGCCCTGAGGTTGGTACCCACTCTCTTGAATCATTGCAGGAAGGGTTCCAATGGCGCTAGAGGTGCACTAGGGCTGAGCCAAGAACTCTGGCACCTTGTACAGTTTGCAGGCAGGAAAACCGCCCTTAGAGGCCTCTTGAGATTCACAGGAGGTGGGATCTCTCTTCCCTACAGCATGGGACAGGGCATTCCAGGGGGATCTCTCCAGATGTTTCCAGATTTATTCATGTGATTCCCAGCTTTTCTGCAGAGCTCTGAAATCCTGATGAGTTGCAGCTCCTTCTTTTTATGCATCCCACTCCCCCCCCATCTTTTATTTTTGTTTGCATCTTGCACTGAGATAGTTCCACTTATTGAATGTGTGGGTTTTTTAACAACAATGAAAGGGTACTGATGGAGAAGTGTTTGCAGTACACACCTCAGTGCAGTACACAGTGCAGTACACAGCTCTCTGTAATCCCACAATTACTCGCATAGACACAAACGGACAGATTCACTGGTGCACTCTGGCTTCTTAGTACCACACTGACATGGCAAAGCAGCAGTGAACTTGGCTCAACTGCAGCGACACCAAGTAGCTGGAGGGCACTGGTGAATCTGATTCAGAGATTTTTAAACCAGATGAGTTCTATAGCCTGATGCTAACTTTGTTTCGTCTCTGCTCACCTGGTCTCAGATCCTAGTTATGTAAAAATGAAATGAATTTCCTAGTTCCTATTGGATGTTTGTCCACCGAAAAAACAGCCACTGTGAATTTGGAAAATGACAGGAGCCCCTCAGAACAGGCCCAGGACTGGAATAGCAGGGGCTAAAGATAAGAGCTAAAGTATGCTGAGAGAGAGAGATGTAAAGCTAGTGCTAGGCATAAGCAGACTAAGTGATTGCTTAGGGCCTTGAGTAGTGCAAGGGGGCCCCCTATTTGCTTTTGATTATAAGAACTTGCCTGTTTTAGTATTGTGGGGGGGAGCGGATATTCCTGCTAAGGCCCCCCCATGCGCTAGCACCAGCTCTGGAGAAGTGTGTGGAAGAAGGGGCTGTGTCAGGACTACAATGGTGGAGCTACAGGTCAGGGCTCAGGTGCACTAGAAGATGTGGACATGAGAATGGAACAGCAGGGGGTATTCCTGGACAGAGGTGCGCTGGCAGAGCCATGTGTATGGGGAGCCTAGCACTGGACTAGGAGAGGTATTGCCTTGCGTGCACACAGGTGCCCTGGTAGAGCTGTGTAGGAGCCTACACTGCTCCTGAACCTCCCCATGCCCTTGCCTACCGTTGGGGCGAGTCTGGGTCGAAACAGGTCCTCCGGACGTCAGCTACCTCGGGGTCGCAGCAGTCCCCATCGTCGAAGTCGTCCAGCATGTTGTTGCACTCCATGTGGCAGACGCCATCCCGTCTTTTCCAGGAGTAGCAGCGCCCCTGCAGGCGGCAGTCACCCCCGTCGTAGCCAGTCAGCGGGTGCTCGCACTCCGGGTCGCAGTGGTCGTTGCCAATCTTGCTGGGCTCGCAGTTGACCAGGATGGTGCGGTGGCGCAGGGAGGAGTTGTGCACCTCGTGCAGGCTCAGCTGCCAGCTGATGTTGTAGCGGGCGAAGGCCTCGCTCAGGGCCTGGTGCTGGCGTGCCACCTGCTCCCGGCTGACAGTGGGGTGGAGCCCCTGGTCGTCATGGATGTTGACCACCCGATACCGCACCACCTTCTCGCTGCGCAGCGGCCAGTGCCCGTTGTAGCGGGAGATCAGCTCCACGTTGTCGCAGGCTGTTTGCCCGCAGGCTGGGGGCACCAGTGGAGACAGCAGCTCAGGCTCCGGCAAGTGGAGGGACTCGAGCGGCGGGTAACCCCCGTCCTTGAAGGCCACCCACTGCTCCTCCAGGCGGGTGAAGCCGGCCACAAGCACCATGGAGGCCTCCCCACTCTCGCTCTTCTGTAAGAAGCCACGCTGCAGCCTGGCCTGGGGCAGAGCCATGCTCCAGAGCGCCAGTGACGCCAGGTGCCCGCGGAAGTTGTGCCCGTCCTCGGAGCCGTCCCCTCCCAGAATCAAGCTGCGGCAGGAGGCCATGAAGGGACTATGCAGGGCACCGGCCTGCCAGTTGCTGTTGCTGACCCGCACCCCGTCCAGGTAGAGTGTCATCCGCTGCCCGTCGTACGTGGCGGCCACGTGAATCCAGGTGTTGAGCTGATAGCGGCGGTAGCCAGACACCACGGTGGCTCTCCTCATCCGGTCTGTCCTGAGCGAGAAGAAGAAGCGGGCATCCTTCTTCCCTGGGTGCTGCAGCGTGCGAATGCCCAGCGCCCAGCCCTTGTCGCTGGCCGTGTGGGAGCAATTGTCAAACACACCTGCAGGGGGCAGAAGGAGAGAGCAAAGAAGGGACTCATAAAACGTAAAGCGAGGGACAGGAGAGACTGACAGGAAAGCAGCCCGGCCAAGCGACAGGAGAGCTGGGACTCCTGCTGCTGTGCCCCACAGGGGTTCGGAGGGTCTGGTGGAACCTGGCAGAACCTCTTAAACCCTCACTCTGCTGCTGAGCTAAAGGATGCTCTGCTCTGGGGCCTGCTATGGGAACCAGAGGGCTCCATGTCCTGGTGCCCTGTCCCGAGGCTGAAGCCATTCCACAGCGTCCTCCTGGAGATTTCTCCCCCTCCTGCCCACCTGCCCAGCACAGCCCACATCTCGCGGAGGGCGGGTGAGCTCATGGCTAATGCAGGCCCTTTCTCAAGGCCTACACATGCTCTCCCCACTCCCCAACCACCCATGCATGACACATGCCCTTGGAGAGTGCTTCCAAGGGCCACGCGCTACACTTCCTTGATACGAGGCCCTAAATGAGTACAAGCACCCACACCTGGCCCCGTCACAGAGCTGCTGCCACTAGAGTCAGAACTTCTGTCGACCGAGCGCTGGAATGGGCTGAAATCTTGCCCTGCTCACCACAGCTGGGCCTGGCGGGCGCTTCCCTGGAGACACTGCCTAGCTGGTACACTAAAGCAATGGCCTAAGGACACTTTGCATTTCCTTGAAATTCATAGCTGCCACTGGCAAGACACGCTGCAGGAACCCACGCCACCATGTCAGCTAGAGAACCTTCCACCAGTGGAATCCTCTGGCGCGTCCCAGGCATGGACGTCATAGGTCAAGGGAGGCTAAGCCTCCCCAAATAGCCAGGCATGGCCCCACTCATGCTCTGCTGTGAGGCACTGCCCACGCTGCTCCTCTTCCTGCCCTTGCTCAACCTCTCCCCTAAAGCTGGTGAGGACTGGGGCTGGAGCTAGGGTGGATGGGCTGGCAGGCCGGGACTTGGGGTGGCTGGGGCTGGGCTCCTCCGGCCACAGTGGGGAGCACAGGGCTCCGGCAGAGAAGGGGGGCAGAAGGGTGGGGCCTCTGGCAGAAGGGGCAAAGCCGGGGTCTAGCCTCCTCAAACATGCGGTTCACAGGCCGCCCATGTTCCCAAGCCCTTAGCCGACCCAGAAAGCATTGCTGTCTCTCCGGGGAGGGAGGAGGTATCTAAAGCAGCGGCGCAGTCAGGAGAGCAACACCAGAAGCAATAACTCAAAACACATGTCATCTGTTTTTCTGTTGGGGGAAGGGGCAGGGAAGGGGAATCTTGGCCAGATTGAAAACACAAGCATAAATGAACCTGATCCGAGTCAAGAGAACAGGCCGCTGGGTGCTCTGCCGGGTGCCACTGCTGTCTGCAGAAGCAATTAGCAGGTGGAGGAACAGCTAGGGGAGGGGAGAGACTGATGGGAGAACAGGACAGAGAGTAAGCAAAGGGAGGAAGAGAGGGAAAGGGGAGAAGGGAGGGAAGGAGAGAGCGCGAGTCTGAAGCAAGCGAGGTGTTTTTGAGCAGCTCTCCGTACAGTGTTCCTCTGGGATGGGATTAGATGCTAAGCTTTTTATCTGCAGGCCAAAGCTTTTAAGAATTAGAACACGGCAACCCCAAGCAAAATAGACTCCTCCAGGAGTTGTTTCCCTAACAGCTTCGAGACAGATTTACAGCTTTGCTTCACGCTCTAGTTTTCTTCTCAGTCATGCACTCAGCATGGGTGGGCGAGGGTCAGAGAGGGAAAGGAAGGACTCATTCCCCCAGACCTGGTACAGCACAGACAGGTGTGATGCAAGCCACCTGTATTCCGCAGCAATGCACCTCAGTGCAGCTAGAGGACTGCTAGCTGGGAAGGGCAGGTGAGTCTCCAAGTCTTCCATATTTTTCTCAGGTATAATTAATTTTCAGTGGGTTTGCACTAGCAGTGGGTTTGGCCTCACGTCTCTTTGAACCTACCCTTACATGCATTTGGGGGAGAGGGGCAATTTTCAAAAGTGCCTAAGTGACCGAGGCAGCTAAATCCCATTGGCTGTCATTGAAACATCCTAAGGATGTATGTCACGTTTGGAAATGGGCCTTAAACCAACCTAACCCTAAGCCACTCAGGGCCAGATCTTTAAAGGTATGTACATGCCTAATGAAATTTTTAAAAGCCAATAGGCTCCTAACACTCACTGAAATCAATAAATGCCTGCAAAAATCCAGCTAGGAGCCTAAATACCTTCAAACAGCTGGCTCTTCGGCATTTTGAAAACGTTACCCTTTGTGTTTCAAAACCAGCTTAAGTTAAACTGGTGCAACTTTCTCCTGCAGACAGGGCTGTCAATCAGTGTTTAAAGAGATTTAGCCAAAGTGGTGCAAAGCCCTGTGTGGACACATTCAGTTCTGTATAAAGCAAGCCAATGTCAGTTTGGCTTAAACCAATTCCTAGTCTGTCTAATTTAGGGTTTTATACTGCTATCCATCACTGGAGTATGACAGTGTTAACTGACTTGAGCTAAACTGTAATTAGCCTGGTTTATGCTGACATCAGTGTGTCCACACAGCCCTTTTGCACCAATTTAACTAAACCTTTTTTTTTTTTAATCACATCTTCAAATTAAGCCAGCACCACTTTCTCATGTAGACAAGTTGACTGAGATTTTCCAAAGTGACTGGGGTCTCGGAGGGCATCAACGTTTGGGTGGCCAGTTTGAAATACCTTTCAAGAGAGTGGATGCTCTGCCCCAGACCCCTTTTCAAGGGTCTCTAATAGGGCACACGAAATCTGAGGCACCCAGAATCACGGCTCCCTTTTTAAAATCTTGGCCCTCACCTAAGCCCAAGAGCTCACAGCAGCAAAGTGGAATTCAAACCATCTAGAAAACCCAGCAAACAGAAAAGCATCTGAGCCCTCCAACCTCTGTCTGGGGATCCCACCTTGAAGGGAGAATTCATGATAACTCTTCAACACTACTTCTCTCCCTGCCTCTCAGAACCCCTTGCCCTCCCGTTCACTATCGAGACACATCATTGCCAGATGTGGTGGCTCCCACGCAGAGATGTCAGACACTGCTAATTGTACCTGTAGTGCGTTATACACATGCCTCTCACACGCATACCCTTTCCTCTTGCTCACAACTTCAAGATGTCCTGTGCTCCAATACCGCTCCTGAGTCTGCCCTCTGTCTTATTCCTGGGGCACTTTCAGAGCCTCCTCTTCTCAGTCTCCTGCTTCAATGCATCTCTCTCTGCTGCTGTACTACAGAATGGCTCCCTTTTTGCTAAGGTCTTGTCTACACACAGACGTTGCCCTGGATTAATTTAAACCAGTTTAGAAACAGATCAAGTCCTGGTCTATACTAGGAAACTAGGTCAGTATTACTCCCTGAGCAACTCAGTTAAACCAACCTAACCCCAGGTGTAGACAGCACTAGGTCGACAGGAGAATGCTCCCGTCAACCTAGCTGCGGCCTCTCGAGGAGGTGGACCACCTACACCAATGGGAGGTAGCATCTTCACTGAAACGTTACAGTGACACAGCTGCAGTGGTGCCGCTGTAGTGGTTTGTGTGTAGACATGCCCATAGTTAAACTGGCATAAACCTGTGTTGACACGCTTATATGGCCTTAAATCTGGCTTGAATCAATTTCCCTTTCACCTGTCAATTACCTGTAATTTGCAAGTGCAGGCCAAATCAATACAAGCCGGGTTTAAACTGATTTAAGAGGGTCCACACGCAAGGCTCAACTAAACTGGTTTGTAGACCTCGCCTGAGACTTACTTACAACCAAAATGGTACAAGCTTCTCTACACACAGACCAATGCGTTTCAAGTTCACAGCACCCTCTGCCATTCCAGTCCTGTCTTTCTTCCTATTGCATGTCCAACCTGGCCATCACCATGGTATCTAGACATTATGTATACAAACGAAGGAGCAACAGTGATCTGGAAAGCTCATACTTTCTATCCCTCCACAGCCTTCATGGTTTTCCTCTTGCTTATGTTCCCTGGGGAAGTTGTAGCCGGGCGTTCTGTGGTCTTCTCTATTTCAGAGAGGCCTGTGCAAAAAGATATGGAGGAGGAGGAGTAGCCACTCATCCTGACCCTTTGGAATATGTCCAAGGAAAACAAGCAGAACCAGGTTAAGATGACTCCACTAATTCTGCCAGATCTCATAAACAATCCAGCCTTGTGGTCAGCTATGCCAAAGGCTGCTAATACATCTCATATATGATATCAGCATGGATGTTCCTTGCATGTACAGGTCACCCGCTGCCATGCTAAGACCAGGCACGGCACCACTGCACTTCAATCCCGACCTATAATACCTCTTGATAATCCAGGCCAGCAGCTCTGCCCTTGCACCTGACCTTCAAAGATTTCAGCAAAGGCAGGGCCGAGTTAAAGAGGAATTCTGTCCCAAGTTTTGGAGGCGATGACATGGAGAATTACATCTTAGAAAATAATCCACAGCAGCTGCTTGTTGTGATGTTTTCAAGAACTAAGACAAGAAGAGAGGGGAGAAAAGGGGAACAGAGAACAGAAGCTGCTATTCACATAATTGATAACCTGGGCTAATGCTAGACATGTGTCCCAGAGGAGACAGGAACTAGGAGAAGGCATGTGTATTGGGCCATTCCACAGTGGAAGGGATGAGGTGAAGTAGTAACGCCCTGGGAAGGCAGGAAAATAGAGCCCAGCCAAGAGAGCAGAGTGCTGGGGATGCTGCAAAAGAGGGAGAGAATAATCAATAGGCTCAAGAGCAGCAATGGGGAGAGAGCAGGATCCATTCTCAGATGCAAGGAACAAGGCATCTTCAACTCTTAGAGAAAGATACTCTGGATTGGAGGAAAGCCTGAATGCCTCGACAGGCAGAGAATAGCACTTGCTAATGAAAGGTGGATGTAGATGGGATGTTAGTTAGGGAGCACAAAGGGTTGGGTAAGGCAGGGAGAGCTGGCAGGCGTGCTGGGTTTCAGGTGGATCAGGGAAGATGAGCGACCAGAATTCAAATGCAATGGTGGAATCTTTTCCAGCTGCAAAAGTTAGAATGTAGCAAACATCTGAGTAGAGGAAGGATGGTTGGGAGAAGTGTTCATGGGGACAGTGGAGAGTCAATACTCAGGATGTTGAGTGACACCTCGTGAAAGAAACCAAATCAGAACAGCAAGTGATAGTGGACTGGACCTTGCACACATCTTTGCTGGCAGTGAGCACTGATTTGGACACGCCCCTCTCAGGGGTCCAGAAAGTGCTCCCTCCCCTCCCCTAGCCATGAGTGAGTGGTGTCAGCATGAAATAAAGATTAGGGGAGTAGAGCAACTTTAGCAGGGAGCCGCAAGGTGGAAGGGAGTGGGCAGAGGGGGGATTAGAAGGTGGAAAGAGGGAGAGAAGTTTGAAGGGGGCCACAGAAGAGGCTTGAAGTGTGTCGTGGAAGCAGAATGAGGGTGAAGTGGGAGAGGTGGGTGAAGGAGAATGTGGCTAGAAGCCAAAGGAGTGGTGAGCCTGAGGGATGAAAGAAAAGAAAAGGAAAAGGAAAAGGAAACCAAGTAATAATACAAATAATAGCCATTCATCTCTGGATCTCAGCATGCTTTATAAGGGAGTTGAGCCTTATTATTCCCCTTTTACAGATGGGGAAACTGAGGCACAGAAAGGGCAAATGATGTTCCTTAAGACACACAGTGGTGCCCTGTCCACCGCACTGTGATGCCTTCTGCAGAAGAAGGGGAGGAGTTGAGAAAAATGCACAGGTCATGGGAAACCAATCCCCGGGCCATGAAGAGGCACAGCCTGCTACTCCCTAACACAGACTGGTAGCTAAGCGAGAGGGGTAGCAATGGAGTAATGACTCAGCCCAGGTGGGCCATGCAGACAGGATGCCCGGGTGGAATCATAGGGAAGCCAAAGCCAGGACACACTGACAAAGGAACAATCCCTGGTGCAACAGAACCAATGAAGAGGGGAGAGTTCTGAGGGTGTGGAGATGCCAGAAGGACCAAGCTACAGGGAAGCTCAGGCCTAGGATGGCTAAGCCCAGGGGACCTCACTTAGCGGGTAACAAAGACAATGGGAGGGATCCAGTTCTGTTATCTACCTCCACTACCACCTATAACATCTTTGGGTAGGGAGAACCCCTGACAACACCACAGGCACTCTGGGCCACTATGACAGTCCCGTCCTCAGGCTCCTGCACTGATGGGGGTGGAGAGGAAACACTGAAGAGACCAAGAACTGGCGTAAGCTCAACATGCATGACAGCACAGGCAGTGCCACCTGTGCCCAGGAAACTGCTCCTCCCACATGCAGACAGAGCTCCCAGCTGTGGACAGAGGGGGGCAATCCGGCAGTGGCTCAGGGCTGAGGTGGAAAGGGAGAGTAGCGTTCGGCTGACTCAAGCCCTAGAACCCTGGAGCTAGTGACTAACGTCATGGACAGTCGTCATGGACAGTTCTCTCCTCTATCTCCCAGCCCCTTGAAAATCTGGCTAGCCGGGCAGGCCAAACCCAACACCTGCAGGCCAGAGAGCCAGAGCCAAACAGCTGCCCAGCTGGTGTATCTGCGAACAGAGTGGGGAGGGCATGGAACCTCTCAGAGGGCCAGCGGGCAGCACAATTAACACCATGTTTCTGTTTCCTTTTGTGCTGCTCATCTCTTTTCTCCTCCTTGCCTCTCACCCAGCACCTGCGGCTGCTACTGCAGCAAAGATGCAGCTGCCGCTTCGGAGACCCAGGGAGCTCCTGCTGCTATGGCAAGCGCTTGCCAGACTAGTGGAAAAAAAGACATTCCAGCTACTTTCCCTTGAGGTTAAGTGGAGTTTCCGTTGGTGGAGGGAAGCCTTCTGAGCTACGATGGGGTTACAGAAGAGCGTTAGGGCAGATGAGGGAGACCATCCATAAACGCTCACAGTGGGCTGCAGGGAGGGGATGAACACACACAAGATCAAACAGGAAGAGAAGAAGCAGAAAAGTCTTCTACACACCCATAACTGAACGTCCTCAACCTGTAAACTCTTTTGCCGCCATTCCCACATTTGACGTATACCAAGCGAGACACAAATCTTGACCAGCCTATCTAATACCAAACCCCACCCACAGCACCCCCCTGGCCTCAGAGGGTGGCTCCTTCTCTAAGTAGGTCTGTGAGCCTCTCCTCACCAACCTGCCATACAGAGCCAGCTCTCATGTTTTCATTCCAAGTTCTGAACTCCTGATCCACCTGAGCCAAGCCCAGCACCATCTCACAGCCGTTTCATGGCCTTTAAGAAAAGATTTGGTGACCTAGTTCACAGTGGACAAGTGTCTATAGTCCAAATGCAGCCTCAGCAGAGAGGCCTAGAATACATCGCGCCATGGAGACTGAACTCCCTTACCGTGCTAGAAGGGCTCACTCAAGAGCAGGACACAGACAGGGTGCTGGGGTGAGGTGAGGGAAGTCTAGCTGCTGTCACTTGTGCTGTACCTGCTCTGTTGCAAAATAAAGGCCTTGTCGTCTCCAGGGCGGGTGGGTCAACATCTTTCCCCAGCACTAAATTCACTAATGGCCGGTGGAAAAAAAACTCCTTAAAAGTTTATCAGCTATGCTCCCGCCACAAAGCTCTTCTCCTTTCTTTCCTCCCAAAACACCTCTCTCTAGCCATCGAGCCAGGCCCAGAGAGAAGACATATTTCTGCACAGGTGCAGACTGGGGAGCTCGCCCTGTCCTTAGGATTCCTGTGGTTCGAACCAGACTGGTCTGGCTACCTTTGTGCGTGGCAATAGTGCCACCCTGTGGCCAGCAGGCACATATTCCCTGCAGCCAGATCTCCCAGGGGGTTCCTTGGACAAAAACCAGGAGGAACTTCACTGCTATGTTCTGCTGAAGGGAACTAAACACAGGAGCCCTGCCAAGTAAGGCTGGGAATGTGGGAGAACAGCAGTGGCTAACTCAACTGGGAAGAATGGGAACCCCCCCCCCGCAAGCCTGCAGAACAGCAGCGGGATGCAGTGGGGATTTTTAAAGGAACCCTATGAGCTCAAGAAATGCCCCCAAAGAATCTTTTCACTTGTCCTTGCTTCACCTAGCCCAGAACCAGCTGATGAAAGGAAACATAGAAAGTAGTTAATAGTTTGAATCCGGTCTAGACTTCGGTCTGAATTTCCCCAAAGCCGAGTGGTGTTTGGGGCTATGGGGAGGTTGTTTCAGACACATCTCTAATGACAGCATATGGCTATTTCACTCGGGGGACCTCTCTGCGATGGCCAGTGACTGGGTTCAATTAACCCGAAGTGTCACCGTCAAGCTGTTACCTGCCACAGCTCAGACAAAACGCAGCAGCACAGAGAGGTGGAAATTAGGTGAGGTTCATTTCCTGCATGTACATATTATTCTTCAGATGTTCCTAAATGGCAGTAATTTTTTCCAGTAATGATGATAGTTATAAGACCAGATGAGTATGGGAGAAAGGTCAACTTGGTCTGAACTTAATAGGGACAAGTGGATCAGTTTGACTACAACAGAAACTGATCCCAACCTTCACCCAAAACTGCTTATTAGAGGCTCAAAAAAACAAACAAACAAAAAACACCACACACAACCACCCGGTTTGATTAATTTTCCCAGCCATTATCCTTCCATTTCCCCTGTGTCCCTCCTCTTTTCAGCCCCCATTCAGGTCTGGAATTTCCAGAACGCCAGGAGGAAGGTTTGTCTCACAGTGTTTCTAGACTGAATGGAAGTGAGAAGTCGTCAAATCTCCTGAGGGACTTGAGCTTTCTCGACCAATGTTAAAGACCCAAGAGGTTTGCATAGTTCCTGCAAGGTTTAGAGATGCATCCAACCTTTTAGGCACTTATTGGAACTGAATCTGAACTCCAAATCTTTTGGGTGAACCTATCATTTAAGATTAGGGACAGACTTCAGGTACCTGAGGGGCATGTCAGGTCCACATGTTCCCAATGACTCGTTGATGGGAAAGATTAATAATCTTGTTTCCCATTTCAGGGTATCACACCATCCAGCTAGTAGCTGCCAGGTGTTTATCGCATAAGGACATACCTCCACTGATCAGTCCCAGATGCTGTTTTCTATTCAGTACTGGTGCCAGCAGCAGGTTAAGCAATTCTCAGATATTTATTTCCCCAAGGGTCTCCTCCATGAAAACTCCCAGACCACACAGAGTTGCTGTCTGGAGATAAATCTCTTAGTCTGAAAAAGATTGGGCCCACCTCCCCATAACCCTGCACCCTGTGTAGCCATTTACACAGGTGCAAAATGGGTGTAAAGCGCTACCGAATCAGAATGGTAGGTGATCTAAACCTGCTTTGTACAAATTGCAGGGCAATGGGGAATCAGGTCCAGAGGTGCCAATTTGAACTAAGTCTAAACTCTGCACCTTTAGTATCAGGCAGTAGGAGCTTTGAGGGATTCTGCTGGAAAGTTCTGCTGGCTCTGGATCAGACAGCCAGGATTGTGTTTTATGACCGGCATGGCTTGGCTCACACAGTTGGATGCCTCTTCACCTGCTACTTCTTAAACCTCCCAGCACCTGCATGCTCTGGATGCACAAGCCCAGTTTGCGGCTGGGGGAGCGGTTACCAAAGGGCAGCCCAGGGGTACCCAGTTTGAAGAGATGGAGTCAGTAACCATGCCACTCTGTGCCCAGCTCTACAGTTGGACCTAAATGGAGTCTATTCATCTAGCCCACTCTTCTCCCTAAGGTGCTGGGGTTCCAGATCCAAGGGAGCCTAGTTCTAGCCCATCCCTGGCTTTACACATCTCTGCCTGGGGCTGGCACTTTGCCTCCCATGCAGCACTGCTCCAGGAGAGACCTTTCCCCATTGGTATATGGGAGCTTATGCTCTCCCCCTGCACTCTGTGGGGTTTGACCGCCGTCGGCCACAGGCTGGCACACACCCCACTCCCCCAGCAGGGCGCTGCGCTGGCACAGGGTCAGCTCACCTGCTATGATGGCCGGGTTGCTTTGTCCTCCCTCCGGCTTCACCCAGACCTCGATGGTGAACTCGCCCCTGGGGACCTCGGGCAGGACCTCGGGCCGCACCAGCAGCTGCTCCCGGCTCCCGGAGAAGTAGAGGGCAGAGAGGCCGCCTGGAGGGGGGGAGCTTGGCCCTCCCCAGCCCGAGCCGCTGCGCCGCCGGGAGAGCTGGCGGGGCCTAGCCCTGGGGCGTGCGCGCTGGTGCAAGTCATCAGGCTCTTCCCACGTGTCCTCCACGCTGCTGGGCTCCGCGCTCCTGCGCTCCCGGAGCCGCCCCAGCCCCGGGCCTCCCCCGGGGCTCCACGCCGCGGCGTCTCGGCCCGTGGACCCGGTGCTGCTGAGAGACTCTGGGGCGCCGACGCTGCGCGCCCCGTCTCCGCGGAGCTGTGCGCCCGGGCTTTGCGCGCCTCTGCCCGGGTAGAGCGCATGGGGGTGGTGCTGCGGGATGGCCCTGGCTCGCAGGAGCTTGGTCCCTAGCCAGCATGGTTCCCCCTCCAGGGAGCCCTGGTTCTGGTCCCTCTTCAGCGCCAGCGACCGGGGGTGTCTCCAGGCTGGGTCAGAGTCAACAGCGCTGAGCACCCAGGTCGCTAGGAGCAGGGGTGTTGCCAGCAGCATGTTCTTGCGCACCCAGGACCTTGAGCCAACTGGGCAGGTGGACGGGGGTAAGCCGAGAAACACCGGGCTTTTAATTGATACACGTGGCGCCGCCTGATCGCCTGCGCAGCGCGCTTCACCCAGCGGGGTCAGGGAATCGTCTCTCCCCGTTGGGATCCAAGCCCAGGTGGCTCTCTGCCCTTGCCCACTGATCTCCTGGAGTCCCTGCTCTGCTCTCTGCCTTTCCCTGGGTCTCTCCTTTCCACTGCCTGCTCAGGACACACCGCTCAGGTTTGGTGTGTTGGACAGCTGCTGCTAGCAAATGAGCGTTTGGTCATGTTCCCACATGGCTCTCCGGCTTGCGCATCCCTTCTCAGGTTCACTTCACAAACTTCCCTTCAGCATCTTTCCGGGCAGAACCTGTCTCTGCTCCTTTCCCCTCGCCTTCCCTTTGCAAGGCGTTCCTTGTTCTCTCTTCCCGCTCCTCTCGGGTTGGTTTTGGGATCACCCTCAGAGTGACCGAGGGGCACCTACAAACACGATCAATAGCCTCCCCCTCTCCACAGAGGAGTTGGAAGCATGCAACGCAAGCTAGTGCTTAACTTCCATCATCAGGGTTTGTCCTCGGTTTGCAGCTCCTTCCTCGGGTTGGCTTTTGGGGGCTATTCCCTTCCTGTAGACGGTCCACTTTCTTTTCAGGTGATGCCCAGTCACTGTCTGGCTCTGCGGTCCCTGAGAGATCTGCGCCCTTCTTGGAGTCTTGTAGGCTCCTGCGAAGGAAAAGACACGAGGGCAGCGCATCAGACGCACTTATCGAGAAAGTCTGGCTCTCCCCCTCGCCCTGTTTGTTTGCTTTATTTTAAAATGATGATGATGATTGATGTCCCATGCGCATCACTCCCCCCCCTCCTTCCCTCTTCCTTGTCCCCTCCTCCCTTCTGGAAGTCATCACCTCCTCACATGGGCACTGGTGGATGCTGCCCCTCTTGTTTGCACTCTTGTTCAGCCCAGATAATCAATAACAATCCACCAATAATCTCTTGTCTCCCCCCCGCCGCCCCATTCTAGAGTGATCCGGCCAAACTCTTGCTCAGAGACACGAAATTAACACACTTGCCGCACCTCCCCGCAGTCTATCTCACTTTGCAGTTCCATTTAAGCGATGCCTTTTTGCGACTGGTTTTCTTCACGCTTGCTCTTGAAAGCCAAAGTGGTCTGTATGCTACTGGGGATGGGCAATTGCGGGGGGAAGGGTGAGTACAATTATTATAATAATTAATTATTATTAATAATGTATCACTAAGAGCCCAGCCGTAGTTATTCTGTGGGAAGCATCGTTCTGAGGTTGCATGAATCTCTCTCTCTTACTGGAAGTGCCTCTGAGACACTGCTAAAGCATCAGCTACAGAAATGCAGAGGACAGCACATGAAATGAACAGGATCAGACCAGGAACCTGACAAGGAGGTCTCACACGGGACAGCGATAAACGGGCAAAGAGTCTTTCTCCCTGTTTTGCCATGTGTTATTCTTAGATACCGGCGATTTCTCACACTCCATCTCTATTACACAGAGGCACCCACACCTTCGCTACTTCTGCCCAGAGCGACAGGTAGCAAACCCGCGTGACTTCCCTTTGCTGGCCAATGTAAACCCCCTTCTTCTCCTTTTCTCTGCTGAAGTCGCGCACAAAGAGCTATTTTGACAGCATGTCCCTTTCTTAGCCTGGGGGGTTTCTTTACCTTTGCTAGACACGAACCCCACCCCCCACCTCCAGTCCGCCCACCCCGAAATAAAACACCTCGTTTCATGGAATGGGTGTCTCCAGGAGAGGCTTAAAATGCGCGTCCCAGAGCGTAGCTGGCACCCTTGTGCAATCCGTACGCGAGCGGGGCTGAGGACAGTCTTCTGGGTCTTCTTGGCTGGTGGTCTGTGAATGCTCCCATCTCTGGTCCCACTCTCCGGGCTGCTTCCCCTCCCCCCTCCCTCCCTTGCTGAGCCTTAGTGGTGGAAACGGGAGCTGCTGGCGAAAGGTGGGACGAGGAAGAGGAAAATGCAACCCATGAGAACGGGGCGCTGGGGAAAGTGGACGGGTGGGAGAAGGGCAGAGACAACAAGCGGAGCGAGAGAACCAGGTGCAAGGAAGAATCGCGGGCTCCTCCCCCTTCCCAGAAGGAAGGTTTCATGGCACTCCTTGCACGGGAAAGAATAACATGCTGGCTTGTCCCCCGTTTAAAATGGGAAGTGAGCTTGCATCATCTCCACTGTCCTTGCCTGTTATTGGGGATCACAAGCTGAGTCATTGCTGTTCAGCATCCATTCATAAGGTTTCAACAAGCCTCTGCACAGGTCTCCAGCTTAGCCCCCCCCCCCCCTCATTCCATAGCTCACCACTCGCCCGTTCTTGGCAGTCCAAAGGGGTTTTATTATTGTTATTATTATTATTATTATCAATTATTTTTAAAGTTGAACCCTGTCTGTGTTTTCCTCCTCTTGTAACTTTTGCTGTGACATCACAGATCTGCCCGCCCTCTTTCCCTCTGCTCCTCCTTTCCATCCCACCCCTCACCTGGGGGGGAGAAAATCCCTCGTCAAGCGGGGGAGTGCTCGTGTCAGTTCCAACGTGTGAAATTTACAAAGCCGAGAGACCCGGGTGCTCCGTTCCCTCCGCACCGATCCAAGCACCAGACGTCTCCCAGGGATCCCATCTGTTTGACATGTGCGGAAAGATGGGCTGGATTCGAGGGGGGGGGCCATACCACAAAATAAATCCATATCAATCAATTAATTATCTAATTCCACGACACGCCGCGGGTGGGTGGGGGGAATGGCATCAAAAGAGACACACAGGAGCGAGAAGTGCATAGAAACCACCCGCCGAGCCAGAGGAAAAGACGCAGTAGGTGCCAAAGGAAACCCATTTAAAGTGTGGGGGGGGGACGGACAAAAGCCTTCAGAAGTCGTTGATTTGTTTATGAAAAACCCGGGTCCCGCCCTCACACAAGCGCGGGACTCTCAAGGTGGGCACGTTCTGTTTTGAAATCTCAACGAGAAGGGATTTCCTCCGCCCCCCTCCTTCACCCCAAACACTATCTGTGTCGATCAGACTGGAGCTGGGTTGCCAACAAAAGCTGGGAGGCCCCTTCCAGGGTACCGGCTTTCAAACCGGCAAAGCTGGAGGGAATGGATTTGAGGACACACAGCAGGAGCTGGCTGCGTTTTTTTAAGAGGTGGGAGGGGTGAAAGGGATGGGGAGGAATATCACTGTTGGGAAAACTCGAGGGATGAAAGGAGAAAGACAGCACATTTCTTCTCTGAGGACTGCTTAAGAAATGCCTCATCTGGCAGGTAAATGTATAGGGGGGAAGAATTAGAGCTCACAGAGAAACAGGGGAGGACACACCCATACAAAGCAAACAAAGACAGGCAGAATATTGAGACAGAAAATTAAAAGGATGGATCAGAATCTGGGAACCAAGAAAGAAATGAAGTTGGGGGAAAAAAGACAGAAAGAAAAGATAGAACAGGATCACCAACAAAATAATTAGATTAGATAAGAGAGAGAGAGAGAGAGAGAGATTTCCAGTCATCAGGCAAATACAAAATATTGCAAATCTACCTTTGAAAGCTTTCTGTTAGTGCAAGACATATAATGTTACCTGTTGGCTTCTGCTTGTGTCTGCCAAATGGTCTGTCTACAGCATGCACTGGGCCATTGCCAGTAGTTATTGTCTAAAGGGTGTGCAAATTTGTATCAGTGTGAGCTTAGTTCAGTCCTAGATGTAATATAGCTCAACAAATGCAAAGACCACCAGATTGTTTATCTTAGTCTGGTGGTAGTGGTATGATTAATTATTTATTATTAATAATCATCATGCCCCCCAAAACCCTAAACTAGCTAGATTACCACTCCACATGAAGTTCAGAGTCCACAGAAGCGACAGCTGAGAGACCCTTAAAATGGTTTCTGATCGCTGGGGTTCTGATTCAAAACTGGACTCCTTGGGGACAGCCCGTCTGGGACTGATCCAGAGACTGTAGCAATAAAAGTCTCCAAAATATGCACTAAAATGAAGGGTCTATATATAGGATCTGGAGCAGTCCTAGCTGCCTGCTTGATAAAATGACACCCGGAAATAAATATTTCTGCAGCACCATTTACTGGAATCTTATTCAGCGAGTGTTGGGTTGGAAGAAGAGAAATCCTGTGAAGGGTCTCCTTTCCCAGGGAAAGACTGATTTATTGTTCCCACTTCTCGCCTCTGTCATCTGTACTGAACAGAGAGTGATTTCTCCATATACTCGACTTATGCCTTAGTATAAAATTGCTTGCACATGTACTGAGGGGGTGCCAGAACGTGGCAGAGTTAATGCAATTGTAGTAGAATAAAAGATCATTTGGTTTTACATAGACATTTACATGATCATTTCAAGATATTGTGAAGTGCCTTACAAAACAGTGAGGTAGCTAGCAGGACCCAAATCCATTACTAGTGCAAACTGGCACCATGCCAACCAACTGACTTCAGTGAGGATGGCTTTGTAGACCAAACAGCTGCCATCGTGTGTTCAGCAATAGCTCACACACAGCTAAGGACCTACCATTGTTACAGAACAGGATGTCTCGTAGAGCTGTCAGTATTCTCCTCTGCAGATTTCAAAAGGTACCATGGAGTTTTTAACTCTGTGGCCTCCAGAGATGGGCATAAGGGCTGGTGGCTTAATGTTTCAACTGAAGGAGGTCCCCCCTAGCTGTCCAATACTTTTAATAACCCTTGTAATGCACATGGATATGAGGCCAAACCCTGGGTGAGTTGGCTGAAGTCAAGCCCTGGGTGAGTCTTGAACCCACAGCATGGAATTGGAATGCAGAAATGAAGACAAAACCTCAGCTGACAACAGTAGACACTGAATATTAACTTGTGCTGGCTCTAGTGCATTCTCCAGTGAAAATGGGGAAGTTTATGCCAGAGCTACTGCCCCCCACAACTGTGCAGGTAAGATAGAGAAGACAATGCATAGGAGAGGATTCTCTACTGTGGTTAGAACAGATCCTGAGCGACTCCCACTAGATCCAATCATCTGGAACTAAAGCAGTGGGGGTGGGAGGGGTCAGAATTCAGATTGGGATCAAAATTTTGCAGTTCAAGCTTCTTGCTAGTTGGGAATTGAGACTTCTGAATTCTTATCCTGGTTTTGCCCCGACTGTGTAACCTTGAATGATTCATGTAGCTCCTTTGTGTTTCTGTTCCCAAAACTGGGTGTAATAATATTGACCCAGGTCCCTGGGCCCTATTCTGCAGGTGCAGGGTATGAGTGACTCCCACTGATGTCAGCAGAACAGGGGATGTTGTGAGTCCTACAATCTGCAGCAGTGCTTTGAGATCCTCAGGTGAAAAAATTCTATGGACAATAAGTGCAAAGCATTGTGAAAACATACATAAAAATAAATTCATAAAAGACAAATGTGGCCAGTTTTCATGGCTCCACTGGCATTTCAATAATTTTAAAATGCATGCATATTTCAAATGAAATTAACAATTACTGAAGTCTTTACATGTGACGAATGCATGAGAACGCAGACATCCAAATCTGCGCAATGAAGTCTCATAAACATATCGGTGCAAGCAATATGGTAGAGAGATCTTGGGCCTGATTCTCCATCATCCTGCTCCTTTGCAGTCATTTATACCAGTGCAAAATAGGTGAAAAAGGCTAGTAAAGCAGAATGGGAGCATCTTGCACTACTGCACTAGGTGCAGGGCAACAGAGAATTAGATCCCTTTTTTTCCTCCATATTGGCGGCGTCTCTTGATATCATCAAAGTTGCTGTTTCTTCCACTGCAGCAGCAGCACAAAGAACTGACTGAGAAGACTGGCAAAACAATGCCTTACATCAAGCTGCCCCTAACATTGCACCACATTTCATGCAATCGGCCTGTTCCTTGCAGATGGCTGCTGGATGACAAAGAATAGATGTTTGCAGGAGTTTCCACAAACACTTGCAAAGTCTGATCGCGCACTTCAGCTGTCTTGCTTTCCAATTGTCCTATATTTGCATTGAATATCCAACAATCAGCTGTGGTACAAGGCAGAATAACTTTGATTCACATCATGCTGCATACCACGTCGGGTGTATGTGCCCACCGAGATTCTATTACAGTTCTCAGCAACAGAGCCTGGGTCCTTAGCTGGGGGAAATGTAACAGATGGCATCCTCTGTGGGTTACATACATCATCTGGATAGGAAAAGCTCACTGTGAGCTTTTGAGGCCCAACAGTTTGAATAACAGGCAAGCCCACACTTCTATGACAGTCCCCATCTTTGCAGACATGCGGAACTGAACTGCGGACCTCCAGGGCTAAAAGCATGAGTCATTACAAATTGAGCTAAGCAGCTGGCCTCCCTAGCTCAGGTGAGGAGACATTCACATTGTCTATGCACTGGGTGCAGCACATAAAGCAAAGCATGACCAGAGACGGGTGACCCTGCAAAGGATCATAGGTCCAGCAAGCCACCCGACATTCAGCTCTTGTCCTAAGTAGATTAGAAGCCTGTTCAAATGATTAGGACCCCTGAAGCCAGCTCTCTTGGCCTAGCAAGAAGCAGCTTTCTCAGGAGCTTGCTGGGGCTTCCTGCTTCCAGTTGGCCTGTGGATACCATAAGGGCAACTGCTCACACTGTACGTCAGCATTTCCCTGCTGGCCCTAGCATGAATCCACGTGTGCAGAATAAAATACTGGACCCTGATAGCAGTGAAAAATAATGAACTAAATCAATGGGGCCAGCTCCGCAGCTGGTGTAATTCAGCATAACCCCACTGATTTCAACAAATATGCCTTTTACCATTTGCTGTTTCCACAACCATTCCTATCCAGAAAGCCATTTACTAGAATAATCACAAAAAATAACGCAGGCAGAGTGAATTTCTTTTAGACCTGGAATGAATATTTGCAGAATCTTTGAAACAATAGTTATCCCATATATGGTGATTAAAGATGTGTTTCTCAAAAGCAACCCTTAGGTGCTTTTGAAAATCCCATCCTAATATCTTATTTCTCCAGCCAAAAACATAGACTCAGAGAACAGCTTCTCTGGTCGTGAGTGCAGCAGAAATCCAAGCAGGTAGATTGCCCGTGAATGATGTTAAGGATTTAGTTGTTTCCAAGATGGAGTAGTATTTTGCACTGGCTGGCATTGTGAATTAAAGATGAATCCACAACATTGCTCCAAATATGTAGGTGTAGCCATGATGTCTTATGTCCTCCTATTCAGCCAGTTGTATAACACCTGTTTATAGTTTTGCACTGACCAACAAAATAGAAATGTGAAAGGTTCAGGCTCAGTTCGTATTTAATCCCAACCAGCTCCCTTATCTCTGTGAAAACCCATAAAATAGATTTATCCCGAGACATCCTACCTTACCAACAACTCAGAAACGAGCATCCGTCCTTCACTGAACAATAACTGATCTCTCTCTCTCTCTATCTCTCTCGTGGCTTATAAAAGTGGAGCTCAAGACGCACAATAGATGTCCCAAACTCAGCAACTGCTCTGTTGTCTCAGGAAGTGCAGCAACTATACAGAATAGACACAAGGAGCCAAATTTGAACCTGGTATAAGCAGATACAATTCAGTTGACTTCCAGCTCGGGTTTTTCACGCAGCTACACTATTCGGCTAATCTGGCTCTCACCTCCAGAGCAGATCTCAGCTGTGTAAATGACCCAAACAAACATTGGAAATAATGGAGATGGAGGCTGCATTTCAAGAAGGGAGAGCATCATATCATTCACATAGCATATCATACCAAGGTAAAAAAATAGCAACTGATGAGTCAGGAGTTAGGAGCAGGGTCATCCCCATGCAGAGTGTCTGACCAAGAGACATACTATAGGTGGGGCTGGCAGCACCGCCTCTTCCTGAGGGTGCCTCAGACTTCCCATTCTAAGGCCATTTTGCTTATAACTTTGCTAAACTTTAATGGTTTGGGCTGAAATTTTCCATGAATACTTTTGGAAAATTCCAGCCAAAACAGCTCAGCTACTTCAGAGAATGAGGCTAGGGAAGGACACATAGTTTTGCCCATGTTAAAAAAATTCCAGCAGCCTTTTCTTTAGAAAGCTCTAGCACTCCGATGCTTTGGAGTAGGGCCTTTAAGTTTAGCAGGGGTGGCCTTTGTGTAAGAGAAGTGCCTTTGGCTGTCCATCTGAAAAAACACCCCTAATGCAACTTGTTAAAGTTTGTATTTAGCATCTAGATACCAAGGGGAATATGACTGATAGTGTTCCTGGGGAGAGCTGAAGGTATGTTTCCCAGATGATGAAGGCGTGCAGTGGAGTGTCTCTAAGAGGCTGGCTGGCTGAGTTGATTTTAGTGTATTATTAATAGTGTGTTTGGGTGCCTATAGCCTTTGATAGGTGTTTTGTTACTTATATTTAAATCTAAATGCATAAATGTTTGTATTTGGTATGTTTCTTAGGATTGGGGCCAATCAAGAATGGGGCATTGTTGAGCTAGGTGCTCTACAAACATAGAATCAGAGACAATTCCTGGTCCAATGAGATTAATCATCTAAATTAGAGACCTTTCCCTTGTGTTTTCAGCTGGGGACTGTTCCTGTGTGAGAAAGATGAGATAACCACTAGGACCCCAATTCAATGGTCTCCTCATGGAAACCAATCTCTACCATCTCCAAAGTAAAGTATATTTTAGCAATAGGTTGGAACCTGTTAGCAGGAGGAAAAATCCTTGACTCTAACAACCCTGAATACTCCATGTCCAGCCCTCATGCCTACAGTGGTTTGAACCAAAAGCAAGGAGCTGAGCACCTCTAAACTTTTGGGAAGTTAGTTATCTGGATCCAAACACGGTGCCCAGGGCTGCCTCCAATCTTCTTGCTGCGGAACCATCAGCACCTGTTCATTTCTTTGGATGACACAGGACAGGAAAATCAGTTTTGGTTTAATTGTTTTGTTCCCCTCTCCCTCCGCTTTGTTCTGATCCATTACACTGAATTTTGAGGCCTTATCTCATTTCCCAGCTTTCCATGGGGAAAAAAAAGTTTCCAGGGCATGCATGAAGTAATGTTGGTCGGTTCTGTAGCCAGTTTCTTATTAGTGCATCTATTGCTTGGAGCTACTCCAGCATTGCTGGTAATATTTCTCCTGGCATTAGGGAAGGGATTAGAGAAAAGATCTGAAGAAATATGGCACAGCTGGCAAAAAAACAAAAACAAAAAAACCAACCCTGGCCCATGGAGAAAGGATGGAGCAGTTATGCGTTGCAGTTACTATACAACTTGTATGGAATGTGACCACTGTGCCTGGCATTATGAAATCTTCTAGTAGTAGATTAACATCCAACTTGATTTCACTCCACACTGAAAACATTTGGGCCTTGCCTTGACCACACAGTTAGCTCTGTTCTTAACTCCAGTTTTGTATCTTGATTAAATCAAAGGTGATGTTTCACTGCACCAAAGAGGGGTGTTTTTACACAGGTAGCTATCGTGCTGGAAAATCCTAGTGGAGACAAAGCAAGGGAAGTTTTTAATTTTTTGTAATGAGCTGAGGTCAACCTGACACCTACTCACCTGGGGTTGACCTAGAGTAGCTACATTGAAGTGAAAACTACCTACCTTGGTCTCCACTGGGACTGTCCATCAGATACTTCTTGAGTTAGCTATCTTGGTGCAAAACCAGAATTGATTTTGCATGTAGACAAAGCCTAACATGAGAGGTTGTGTTTACATTCTCTCTGGGTTGACACCATCTTAGCTATTCTACATGCAGCAAAATCTCTTTTCGCCTACAGTCACTTTCTTAGTTCAGGGCTTGTTTTCACTGCAGTGTTATCTCAAGCTGTAGTTTAAGTTTTGCCTCCAACCCCACTCCCATCTACTCACAAAAATCACTGGTTTGAGTTACAATCAAGCTAGCTGGCCCATTGGGGTGGAAGATAGGGGAGGGGGAGGGGTTTGGAGCTCCAGTGCTGCTGATGCTTGAACTAGGTAATGTAGTGGGGATGCAGCAACTCAAGGTATGACTCATCAACTGCTAATCAAATCACTCTGCGTCTCTTGAGTGTAGCGTCACAGCATGGTCCCTCAAACTCGCTAGAGTGGAGTCATTCGAATCTAGTAACTTGAGCTAACTGTTGCACTGAGGACAATTGTCTCCTGATCATATAAAAATAACTATATTCTTAGACTGTTGAGGCTGCATGCAACCTTAGCTCTGCCCCTTGTGGGTGTGCCTGCCGATGCGTTCTTGAATGACATGATCACACGGTATCTTTGTCTGCATGACTGTCATCTCATGCAGTGTGAAGGTTGGACAGTGCTCTATGAAAGTGGCAGCTTTTCGATATTGACTTTTCCTCTTTTTTGTTTGCTGTGTGGCATACTGCAGGAGTCCTGCAGACCCCAGTCCTATTTGTTACATAACCTTGCTTCGTTTGGCATCTCAACTGCACGCTGAATGGGGCATCAGTGATGGGGAGGGGGAAATGTGATCAAGTAGTTAAGGCTGTATAGTAATGGACATATACAAAGGGGCAGAGATAAGGTTATGCACACAACCTTCACTTTGGCTTTTCCAGGCTTTTGAGAGCTTCACTTTGCAACCTCAGTGTTCTCTTTATGTCTTCCCTGTGTGGAGTTTCCTAGACTTTTTTCCCCCCTCAAAGAAAAATTCAGCAGTAGAATGCTCTGTCCTGCACAAAACCTGAACACAATGAGTTAAAGGGGAATAAGCCAACACTTCTTCAGAACTGAATGTCTTTCCTTATACATCTTTATATATTGGAGAGGATGAGGCACGCTCCCACCTTCATGCATGGTGTGGAAGAAGGCAGCCTCCCTCAGACCCTACTTCTGCATCATCACAGATCATATTCCACCAGCTCTTACACATTAACTAAAATCCATTGGACTTCCTGCAATGTGCACGTGCACTCTCCCAAGTAAACGGGTCTCAGGCTGAGATCCTCAAAAGGTATTCAACACGCAGTGTACTTACTTTGTTGTTCCTGTAGTTTATACCACATACTGTCTTGTCATTATTTAACTATCTAAAGATTATGACATATAGTTCCTATAAAATATACTATCCCTAATTGTAGTCTGATATCTTGCTATACCCTTTGCACTAAGGACAATAGCTGCACATTCGTGTCCAGTCTGAATTCTTGTGCCTTCCCAAAGGGAATCTCTTAAAGCAGATGCACCTTTGGCCATCATGCCACAGGAAGCATGTATAAATGACATCTGGAGCCAAATCACAATCTCCTATCTAAATGCTACCAAACTTTGAGGGCAGATGGTTTGAATACAAACTGGATGCTGCTGTGAATTATGCAGCTGGACTCTATTGCCACAATGGGCCGATCAAAAGCCCCTTATGCAAACCATCTCAAAATTTGGAGGGTCCAAATCCAGATGCAAATTGCTCAGGCCCCTCTCTAAAGGGAACCAATCTCTCAAAGTCTGTCATACTAGCAGCATGATCCAGCAGTGGGAATGAGGAGATGGTGGAACCTAGAAGTTGTTTTGTACTGCATGCCCACCTAACGACTCTTTAAAGGAACAGTAGACAGCAAGAGGAGTTCTGAGATGAGGAAGCAACCCAGCGACAGAGGAGAAAGAGGAGACCAATTACACAAAACCTGCCTGGCCAGATCAAGCTAAGACAGTCCTCATTTGCAATATCTTTAATGTCTGGAAGAATGAGAAGTTGATATAAGAAAAGGGATAATTGAGTTGAATGGGGTTTTTTGGTCATATCACCTGGACTTGGTGTGGAACTTTGACAATTGAGATTAGAAGGAGAAACAAGACCTGAGACAGGTGAAGAGCCAGGCGGACACTAGCACCAGCATTGCTCAAGCCTTCAAAAACATACCTGACATTCTGAACCAAACCAGTATGCTTGGCTTTTCATAGAGTTCCCACAGCACAGCAGCATCTTCATGGTCAAATCTGTCATCTAGGTCCCATTATAAACAGAATGGTGGGATGTGAAAGGTAATGGTGTTGATCCAATAGCCATTCAAGCCATCTATGCACTGCTGATGTCAGCATGATCAAATCTAACATATCTAATAACCAGCCATGGTTTCCACACAGCTTTTATGTGGTAATGCAGCGAACGGATGCTTGGAGCAGGGGACCAAAGGGCAGAACTGCAGGGGTCTTTGCTCAACTCCTTCTCCAACCTGGGGCATGCTACTTTAATCACTCTGGGCTTCAGCTTCTCCCATCTTTAATGCAGGGAAAACAATGTCTTCCTTACAACGGTGTTCTGAATGTTCAGTTAATATTGGTAGAGAGTTTTAAGCTCCCTGGAGGAAGCAAGCTCTAGACTTGTAAAGTATGATTGCAGCAGCCATGTTAGCTATGTGTCCCTGCGGATTATTTGATATTTACACTTAGTCTTCTATTCCATTCCGGCTCTTACACTGTCCTCATCTCCAGTATCTCAGCACCTTCCACATTACAGCGTTAAGCAAGGTGATGAACACCTGTCCATGCAATGGATTCTTTCATCCTCCCTCCTGGGGAGAACTGTGTGTGCAGTTGAGGGTTTTGTTTTGGGGGGAGTATTTTTAAATGTACAGGTAGGAACAAAAGTGTCTGGTTACTTTGTTCCCAGCACAGAAAGCAGAGCCCAGATTCACCAGCATGCTGTCACTGCTTCGTGCTGCTCTGGGAGTGCAAAAGCAGCCCCCAAACCATTTTAAGGTGAAAGCCTGTGAGAGCTGCTTTGCATTGCAGAAGTGGTGTGGAGCAACAGGAGTGGATCGCTGTGCCTAGCTCCAGATCTGTTTGTTCTTCTAGTACATCTCCCTGCCACTGCAGGATTACTCCCTTTCTTATCTGTACTGCAGCACAGCCTCGAGGCCCCAAACCAGATCAGGCCCCATTGTGCTAGGTGTTGTACATACACATACCAAGAGACAGCCCCTGCCCCAGGAGTGTCCAGTCTAAACAAAGGATTAGCCCCATTTTACAGATGAGGAACAGAGGCCCAGAGAGTCTCAATTACTTGCCCAAGGTCACACAGAGCACCTGGGGCAGAGCCAGGAATTGCATCCAGATCTCCTGAGTTCCAGTCCAGTGCCTGACCCACAAGCCCCTCCTTCCATACATTGCTGTGTACTTGAGTGTTTTGTTTAGTCTACTGTCCAATATGCCAAGTGACTAGGGTTTCCTCCACTTCCCTTGAGAGACAGCTTCGCAGATTAATAGAGCTTACTGCCAGGATTCAGCCAAAAGCTTCCCATACTTAACGGCACCCTATTACCCCAGCTCTGTCCTTTATACTACCCCACTCAGTTCAGTTCCTTCTTTGGCGTTTATACCCGTCAAATATTTGCAGACTGTTATCATGTCCCTCATCTTAGCCAAGCGATACATATTTAGCCCTTTTAATCTTTGTTCCCTCCAACCCCCCTCGTCATTTTGGTTGCTGTTGTCTGAATTATAATTTCTCAGCTGTAATAACCGATCACTATAGTTACACAAAGTGATCTGCGTATTTACTGACTGACTTTTTACACAGGGCTGGCCATGGCATTCAATGTTCAGCAGCTAGCCTACAAGCCATAATTGCGGGCCTTTAAATGTGTCCCCCCTTCCCCCCGCATGAAATAAAGGCTTACCACATTGCTTCCCTCAGAAAGCTCCTGCATTGCATACCAGTGCTGTAGTTACTACCCCTCCTGCTCCTGTCAAACGCACACCTTCCTAGACCTGGGACCGCTAGCTGTCACTTGCTCAGGGAGAACTCACAAGACTCTCCCACTCTCAGATGGGGCTCTGACCTGCTGTCCCCTGGTACTAACTATGGTTGCCTCCACTGGTCTGATTTAGAACATAAGAGCTGTGATACTGGACCAGACCAATGGTCCATCTGATACAGTATCCTGTCTCTGACAGTGGCCCATACCAAAGCTTCAGGGAGGTGCCACAGAAGAGGGCAATTATTGAGAGATCCAGCCCTGTTTTCTCCTTCCAGCTTCTGGCAGTCAGAGGTTTATACTTGCCCCAAGCATGGGGTTGCGACCCTGACCATCTTGGCTAAGAGCCATAGATGGACCTATCCTCCATGAACTTATCTAGTTCTTTTATAAACTCACTTATACTTTTGGCCTTTGCAGTGTTCCATAGCAATGAATGGCACAGGTTGACTGTGTGTTGTGTGAAGAAATATTTCCTTATGTTTGTTTAAAACCTGCTGCCTATTAATTTCCTTGGGTGACCCCTGGTTATTGTATTGTGTGAAGGGGTAAATAACACTCCTCTATTCACTTTCTACCACACCATTCATGATTTTGTGGACCTCTGTCACATACCTCCTTAGTCATCTCTATTCTAAGCTGAACAGCTCTGCCTTTTTAGTGTCCTCCTGCAGAAGCCATTCCACATTCTTCATCATCTTTGTTGTCCTTCTTGAGCCTTTTTGAGTTCCCCTGCAGCCTCATCTCCCTCAGGAGCAATGACAACAGCAGACAGTGACCAAACAGTCACCTCAAAACAAAGCATCATTCACGTAGCATGAAAACTTCTCAAATACAACATAGCCTAAAACCAATCAACCAGCCTGTCTCTCTGTCTGACCAGGTGGATCACTATCTTCCACTCAGGGACCCTGGGAGGACTAAGGCCAGATCCTCAATGGTATTTAGGCTCTTAAAATCAATGGGATTTAGGAGCCTCAATACCTGAGGATCTGGGCCTAACTCCCTATAGACTCTTCTGCTGCAGCCCTCTCCATGTCAGCTGGTCTCCCTGTCCCTGACAATACCCTGCACAGCCCCTGGCAACTCAACCCCCTGCTTGGCAGGAATTAAGTCTCTGTTTAACTGTTTATAGCCCTTTTGATCTCTAGCCTCCCAGCCTGGCCAGACAGTTGTGTCATTCAGCCTAAAGTTGTGAAGGATGCCAGTCTTATAACTACCCTGGATGTTTGCTAGGAGGTTGCTTGTCTGGGACCAGCATGTTGCCTTCTTGTTTATTCTTCCCACAGCCCCTTAGTATCTAGATCAATGCATTCATACAGGAATGTCTTATAACCCCAGTATGCAATCACATCCCCTCATTGACCTGATCAGGTACAACTTTCATAACATGAAGTGTAGGCTTTATCACACCCATGTTAGCACATGTTAAAGTCAGCACTGCTTTGGATGCGCTAGTCCTGTAGAACATGTGAGTTAACATCTAACATCCCACCTAGGCTGGATAAGGCCTTAGGGTACATCCTCACTCGGGTGAAAAGGTGTTTAGACATGTGTTAGCTAACATGCTTATTGTGACGGGTTAGCTGGTAGGGGTCGGCCCTAGTGGAGAGTCTGGGGTGGACCATTACCAGCTAGCATCTCTGGCCTGTCTATGTTAGGGTTTCACAAATGTTAAAAAACACTATGTATCCTAGTGCAGGCAAACCTTCAGGTTCAGATCTGAAGTAGTGCTGGGCACCTGCAACTCCCGCTGAAGTCAGTGGAAGTCGTTGGGTGCTCAGCACCTCACCGGATCAGGTCCCAAAAAACCAGCATGGGGGTGGGGGAAAGAGAGCAGAAAACCAGAGGAGATGGAAACCCCCTGTGGTCTTTAAATCTGTATCAGGAAGCCAGGCAGGAAGGGGCTGGGAAAGGTTCTAGTGAAGCAGACGGAGGAGACAGGGAGTAGCTCCTCTTCAGTGCTAGAATAACGTGATTTTTTCTGTGAACCTTTGTCACTCCCTCAAGACATGGGGAAAGCAGGGGACAGCTTTCTCTGGGGGACTAGGACAGATCATATCACTATCTGGAAAAAAACCCCAGGAAATCTGTGGAGGATTGTGCTAAGGCAAAAGCTCAGACATTCTGGTCCCCCTGTGGTTTATTTACACTGGTCCTTGTGGTTCCTTTGGCATCTGCTGGGCACCCAGTGTAAAATGACAAGGAAAAGTTTATTCAGGACCAGGAGCAGAGCTAGTCAGGCAGCCTCTGGCAGCAAAGATGCTGCAGGTTCCCCATCTCAGCCTGCCTGGGACCCGGGGCCAGGGTGTGGAAATGAGATGGGTGCCTTCTCAGGGCCAGATTTTCAAAAGAGACCAGCAGCTCCTAGTGCTCTCAATGTGGAGGAGAGGTCAGATTCTTCACCGTCTTCAACAGGAGCTGAGTGCTTCTGAAATTTGGACCCCACTTGTGGCTGCAGAAAATGATGGCCTTAGTGATTACACTGCATTCTGCGAGGCATGGTGATGCCCCAGAACTACCCTGGCTTGGCTATCACACAAGCAAGCAGGAGGATGAGGCACAAGTCAGCCCAGCCACCAGTTATTCATTGATCCAGATGCTCTTTCCCAGCAGTGGCCATGCAGCCCAGGGAATATCCTGGAAGTTGCCAGGAAACGTTGAGGCCTCAGCTGTCCCTGCGCGGCTATTAGCATGATTTTAAACAACCCACTGAGAGCTGCTGCAGAGCGAGGATACTGATGCAAAGAGGCTAGAAAGCATTTTGTATTAGCTCATTGGCTTCATCAATAACCACAGTCTGCCCATCTGTGAGGATTGATTGCGCTCCCCGGCTTGCCAGACAATACTGCAGCCGAGGAAACAGTGCTTCTTTGACATCTGCTAGGGTGAAGTGGTGGTTCACGGAGCCACCGGGGATGCGCTCTGGTGGGCTCTGTCCTGTCCTCCCTTGTGCTCTTGAATGCTTTTCCCTCCAAGGGCTGGGAAGGCTCTGTAGAGAATCCAGGCTTTGCAGGCAGAGAAGATGGCTTTGTCTATCTAAACAGTTCCTTGTGGGTGGTACGTGGGATCCTAATCCAAAGCTCAGTCTCAAACAGGGGTCTGGAGACTTTTGGCCACTCTCAGTCTGAAGCAATAAGAGCCATAGAGTTCAGGTCCAAACTCTCCCAATGTTCAAGCCCCATGCTAGAGACCACCATTTACCATCTCTTCCCCTCCTGAGCAGCTGCTGTCCTGGACTCTGCAGCCCACTGAGCTAGTTGGGGCTAGCAGATGTTTGCTGCTACCTGGTGTTCTGTAGGTTGGCTGGGTGGATGGGGGGAGAGCATACGTGGTGGTGATGGTAGGACAGTGTATAACACCACCCCGTGGAGCCCAGTTGTTAGGCCAGATCCATCGCTGGTGAAAAGTGTCCTGCAGTCGGTGGTGCTGCACTGCGTTACAGCAGCTCAGGTTCTGGCCCCCAGTTTCCGTGTATGTTTAGATTCTGTGGAGGGATGGCCCAAGACCACCCCTGACCATGCTTTTTTGGGTGGAAGCGTAGAATACTGCCAACCTGCTGGTCTGCATTTTGAGTCCTGGACCCTACACACAGCTCTGCCAGTGCACCTTGGTCCTGACTGGCCCCATGTCCTGATACTCCAGCCCTGACCCAGCTGGATTTGAAACAATGCACTAAATGCAAAGAAAGCTGCATTCCATTGCCAATACGCTGGGCACGCCATCCATCTGCCATGTGTTTCTGATGGAACAGCAATGATCCAAAGTGAGTGCCCAGACATGTCAGCCTCATGGTCGCCCTACCGAGTTCATTGTTTGGGAACTGTGGGGGAAAACGGCCTGAATCTTGAGGAAAACGAGGTTCATGGCATTCCTCCTCTCCCTCCAAACAAGGTGGTGAAGTGCCCATATTTCCTCCAAACAGTGGCAAGGGATCAAACCTATAACAGCAATCCAGGAGAGAGCCATGATTCTCAGCTCTGCCTTTCAGGAACCTTGCAAGGGTCTGCTCATCTTCTAGCCTCTGAGGTCTACCAAAGCCACAGCTGACAGTGGACCTGAGACAGTTTGGGTAAGCAACTTCTCACACCCCAAGGCAGGGTCTCCTAACCCCCTAACCCTTAAAGGTGCATACTGAAATAAGGAGGGGGAAAATTACTCCACGCAGAGAGTTTTGCAAAAGAGCCTGATGGCCAATATGATCCTCTGGTCAGTAATACACCGGTGATATCCCTTCTCAGGAAGAAACATGGGTATTACCATTAAAGAGTCTATCACTTATAAGGAGGGGACAGTAGTCATGCTTGTTCCTGTTGTGTTGGCCACCAGAATTCAATGGTTATTCTGCTGGTCAGGAAGGGCTATTTCCATATCAGGGATGAAACCACCCCTAGTGGGAATAAAGGGATCGGTAGGCCACATTCACTCCTAATGTAATTGCACAACACAAGGCTGGCATCTGATCTCACTACTCTGCATTTATGTTAAGGTAATTCCAGTGATTACCAGCAGGCTCTAGGAGCAGAAGGTAGGTAAGGCACTGGCCTGCGGTTCAGAAGTCCTGGTTTCAATTCTTGTAACCTGGGGCAGATTTTTGAAAAACTAGCCCCACATCTCTCTGCCTCGATTACCCATATGAAAAATGAGGACAGTAATTCTTCCTCTTTTCCGCATAGTGTTTGCCTTGTCTATTCGGACTGTAAATCCCTTGGGGGCGCCTGGCACAATGTGGCCCTGATCTCAGTTAGGACCTTTAGGTGCTACAGCAATACACATAATCAATTACAATAATAATAGATACGAGATTTATACCAGTGTGAGATAAGATTCAGGATGGATGGTTTCATTGCCGCTGCTCTAGAAGGGGCTGCAGGATTGGAGACTTGAATATGTAAGCTCTTCAAGGCAGGGATCTTATTCCTTCTCTGGGATGTTTAAGTGATTTGCAAGTATTATACACATCTAACAGTACTTCTGAAAAAAGATCATAAAATAGATAAGATAAATAGATTGAGTTGAACTAGAAGAAGATTAGGTGGGTGACTTGAGCACAGTTGCCAAGTATCTACAAGGAGAACAAATATCTAGCAGAGAAAGGTATAACGCAATCCAATGGCTGGCTGAAGCTAGACAAATTCAGACTGGAAACAAGGCATAAATGTTTTAACAGTGGTAATTAACCATTGGAACAATTTACCAAGTGTCCAGGTGGATTCGCCATCACTGACCATTTTAAAATCAAGATGGGATTTATTTTCTAAAAAATCTCCTCCAGGAACCATTTTGAAGAAGTTCTATGGCCTGTGCTATACAGGGGGTCAGACTAGATGATCACAATAGTTCCTTCTGGCCTTGGAATCTATGAAAATTGTAACCCAAACTCACACAATGTGGCTCTTTGGCCCCCCCTAGTGGCTAAACCAGCTCTGACGTTTCCTGCTGCTACATACAAGCCAGTAGACCCCCATCATGTAGTCCAGTTCAGGCATCATACTTTTAGATTCAGTGGTCTCCAGTTCAGTCCCCCCAGTGGAAGGATGTCATCACAAAATAATTGTCTCCCTAAATGCGCTCAGCAGGAGAAGTGCTTTCACTGATGTGACTGTTTTCTTTTTAATTTGAAAACAGGAATATATTTCTGCCCCCCCCCCCCACTTGAAATGTACGTACATGCACTGACACAGCTGAGGCGATGACCTTTCGAAAGCTTTGCAGCAGGAAGTCAGTCACTGCCTGCAAGCCTGCGCTTTCAATGTAATTAAAGTCCTCTGTTTGGAATTCTTTGCTAATTAATATTCATGCTCTGCTCCCCCATCTGCCATTCCCGCATTGCTGTGTCTTTATGAGATTGATATAGGGTAATTAAGCCAGACAAAAGAAATGGGGGAGCTGACTGAGGTAAAACAACCATATCAGCTTTTGATATCAGAGTGAAATTTCATGCAAAATCCAGACTGGTCTGGAGCGGGGAGGGCTGAGTAATGGAAGTTTTTATTTTATTGCTAAGTGAAATTAACAGACTGATGATGGCTATAGACAGATCTGGGAATGCCTAAGAGACAGACTTTTCCCATCAGTTCCAGTAATCTTTCAGAGTTTTCTTTAGCTCTTAGGAAAGAGGGTCTATGGAACCAGACTGAAAAGGATGAACCAGAAGGGAGTGAGAATAAAGCCAGGAGATGTTGCCAATTGTTCGGTTTCCCTGTGTGCCTTCTAAATCCTTGCCACATTTAACTGGAATTGGAATTAATTAAATGATGTCTATTCCAGAACACAAAGCTATGCTCATCTGGGGTGTAACTGGGGCAAGAGACCCCAAAATTCAGAGCCATGCTTACATGAAAGGGCATCAGGATAGTGAAGGCTGTCATTAGGCATTGAGTGAGTAGACTAGAGAACTATAGGGCTGATTCAAAACCTGCTGGAATCTTTCCATTGAGTTCAGTGGGTGCTGGATCAAGCCGTGCCCCTCAGGAAAGCATCATGACTGACACAAGTTCCATGGCAGAAAAGGCTCATTTTCTAGGATCCCCATCCCTAAAGCATGAGCTACAGGAGCAGGCAGGCTGCCCAACAAGCTGACTACTTTCTCCAGGGGGAAGGATAGCAAGATGTGGAGGCTGCAGGGAAAGAGCTGGGTGGTGACCTTGGGAAGGGAAAGAGACAAGATACTCACTTCTTTCCCTTGCGTGCTGGGAGGTTACCAGAGCTACTCCAACCTAGCTTGCCAACAGACCTAAGGCTTGCTATTAGGACAGGGTGCCCTGAAATGCAAAGGCACACACTCCTTGTGAGCCATCCGGATAAGACACCAGGGCCCCACTTTGGCAAAGCACTAGGGCATGCACTGAAGTCCCATTGATTTCAATGGGATTCAGCCAAGTGTTTGAAGTCAAAATCATTCTTAAGCACTTCGCTAAGCTGGGGTCCAGGAAACTCAAAGTCATACTGACCTGTTGAATTATCACAATTCTGCAAAATTCACCGCCACACTTAACTAGTTCATCATCAGGAGAGGACACCCTGAGGCTCAAATCCACGCAACTCTGGTGTGCCACGCAGAGGAGACAACTTGCCTCAGCTCCAAGTTACCTTTTCCTGAAGTATTGGTGGGATACACCCAAAAGTAAAGGCCCCAAGTACCTGGTTTTCATAGATACGAGGCTCTCTGCATCACCAAGATCCCATCATCAGAATTGGCTGAAAAATTTCACACTTCAACATTTTGCACACAAAAGAGGGACACATATTTTCAAACTTTTTTTCTGCAAAAAATGTGCCCAAATTTTGACCAACTGATCACCTCTGAGCACACAATTTGCAGCTAATACAGACGGGGTTCTATAGCAAGATGCACAGCCATTATGGTACAGGCCCAGTGCCGACTGTGAGTAACCTGCTTGGTCCCAATTTCCATGCTTAGCTGTGATCAGTGGAGGCAGTGTGTGTCTCAAGACCCCTGGAATTCACTTCCCCCTGAGTGGCTTGAGCCCAGCTCCATAGACTTTTCAGGCATTCTGCAAGGCTCATCTTTTCTCTGGGACAATCGGGGAGGGAGCAGGTTGAAGGCTGGAAGGAAGGCTTATTAGCAGAGTTGCTGGGAGGAGGAGGATGGTTATTTCACTTTGGTGGTGCCATTCATCAACCTAAACGTTTAGCGCTTGGATAACATCAATTGCCAAGGTGCCCCAAACACAGGATGGACACTTCTGGGCTTTTATCTATTCTAATTAATTGTAGGCATTTAAAATACCAGTTTTAGGTGCCTCGGTACCATTGGAGGTGCTTAAACTTGGACTTTGGTGCCCAAGTTTAAAAGCTGAGTTCTGTCTGCATCTCCCATTAGTATATTAACAACCAAAGTGACCTATTCATCTGTCTACAGCATGCTTGCTCTGTGACCATCCATCCATCATGTTTATCTAGCTGTCCTATTTCTGAGCCTAGCAATCCATCTCACCAAAACTAATGCAGTCCAAATGACTGCATGATGCATTGTTTCACTGTAGGGCTCTGCTGTTGTAGACTACATGGGCCCAGTTTTCAGCACTACTGAAAAATTGCTTGGAAGTGAATTAGAGCTGCTAGTGTGCTAAATCTCTGAATATCAGGCCCCACAGACCTAGTCCCGGTCAGGTTCTCAAATGATCAGCATCCTTCATTGGGCCCAGATTACCAAAAGAGCTCAGCTCCCAGTACGATGAGCCCTTTTGAAAATCTGGCCATATGTCTTTTTTCTGGGACCAGAGATACTTTGCAGTTGCCATTTTGATGTCGGATATAATAAAATAAAGAGTGTATGCATAAAACATGTGTGCCCTTTTAACCTGGGGTTCTCGTTTCTCCTAATTAAATTGCAAAGGAGTATGGCTATTTCAGTCCTACAGCAGTATGTTCTCATTTATTATTGAAAGAACATGCTGCTCTCACATCTCACACACATACACACACACGAGGTAGAGGCAGACTGCAGGAAACAGTCAGTAGCACTTGTTCATGTTAATGGGATACTAACCTGACTAGCCGCTACCCAGAGCTGCTGGAAGCAGAATGCTGCCAGCAGGGCTCGCAATATGGGTGGATGGAGGATGGCATATGGCAGGATGTGCCACATGACTTGGCATCTGCTGAACTGCTGCCAAGCGCTTTGTAATTCCTGAAACTGAGTTGTTGGAGTAAGGGATACTTTGAACCATTCACCCAGAATCTCAAATTCAGAATCACTTCACCAGGCTGAATTAACCCTAGGAGACTTGTAGCACTGCCATTTTGGAGATGTAAAATGTATAGGATGTAAAAGGAAATCTGCCGCAAACCTAGGAATGAAACTAGAGCTCCAGACTCTTCTCACCACTAGATCATCTTTCCTCTCTTCAGGGTTAAGGGAAAAAGTTCAAGTGCCTTATCACAGCTCTATTATAGGGAGTGGCAAAGAAGCCAGGATTGGTCCCCAAGCTGGTTCTAGGAATGGAGGCATGCAAGCTGGTGGCACCCATTGAGGGAACTATTCCAGCTCTTCTAAATTCTTCTTGTTGTTTTGGCCATTATTATGATAAGTTATCACTTGTATTTCAGTAGCACCTAGAGCTGTGCTGAACACAGTGTGAGACAGGCCCAGCGCTGGAGAACTTACAGGCTAAATAGACAAGGAGGGAGAGCTAATAGTGTTGAAGTGACTGAGTCAGGTAACACCAGATCAGCCCAGAAGCATCTGGCAACAGCAAAGAGAGATGTTAAGTGCTGCAGTTAGGGGGCCTCTGAACCTACCGGGTAATGTACAGAATGGAAACTTAAAGCAGCTGTGTCTGCCTAGAATGTTTGCTGAGTAAATGATTTCAGACGACTCTCTTGGATCCTGGGGAAAGAGCCGATCATTGGCACTTCCAAAACACAAGTCTGCGAGAGAAGAGCAAATACTTAAGGATGGGGTGAACAAGCCCAGTAAAAATCAGAACCAGCCAGAGCCTCCTCACAGAACTAGAGCAAGCTCATTTCTGCCAATTCAGTGAACTTTTCTTTCTCTGTAGTGTTCTTTTTCCCTCACCTGTCGGGCAACATAGAAATGCTGAAATACTATGAAAAACAAAGCCTAACCCTGAGGCATTTGTGCAGTCCTGTACACCTGTGCAAAGTAGATGTGAAATGTGATCCAAACAGGTTCCCTCAGGGCCCAGATCCACAAAGGGACCTGGGCACCGATGCCTCATATTGAGGACCCACTGCAATCCACAAATCCACCATTCCACTGCTGCCTAACCTTGGAGGTGCCTCACCCACTCAGCATCCATGCTAGCAGAGTGAAAGTGCCTTAGGCACGTGCCTCAGGGCACATGCACCATTGCCTCAGGTAGGCACCCACCTGCCTAGCTCAGAGCATGCCTCACTTTACACCAGGCAGCAAAGGGGGCAGCAGCTGCCATCATAACCTTTAGTCCACTGGTTACTGTGCTCACCAAGGATGTGAGAGAGCCAGGTTCAATTCCCCTCTTCTCATCGTTAGGCAGAAGGATTTGAGCAGGCGTCTCCCATCTCTCAGGTTGGTGCTATGGGATATTCTGATCTTTGCTCTCGCAAGCACTACTGTTGAAGTCATGCCACTTTGGATTAATAAATATTAATTGGGCAAGAGAAAGTGAGAATCATTCTGTAGCCCAGTGGGTAGGGCACTCGCCTAAGCAATGGGAAAGCCATTTTCCTCCTCAGGCAGAGGGGGGAACTGAAACAGGGTCTCCCACATCCCATGTGAATGCTCAAATCCCTCAGCTCCTCCTTCTCTTCCTTTCACCAGCCGTTTTGGCACCTATGCTGTTCTTGCAAGAATGGCTTAGGTGTCTGACGCCAGGGGAGGGGTTTCCAGCTGTGCATTGCAAGCAAAGATAAGTGCCTCCCTGCAGCCTGGACTAGAGGGGCAGGGCTGTGTGAGGGGCAGGGCTTAGGACACACCCCTCTCATCAGCAACTTTTATTAGCTACCTTAGACAGTTCCCGCTCTAGCATGCTGGCTTTTGTGGATCACCTTCTCAGGCCCCATCTGTCCCCCTGCATTGTATAGGGGGCCTAGGCACCTAATCCAGGGTTTGCAGATTCCAGGTGTTGCAATGTCTAACTCTGAAGTCCCTTAGGGTACATCTGAAAACCCCCCCATAAAAAAACCCAAAACCAAAACCCCATAACCCCACATCAACAGGTCCCAATGGACTCAGGCTTGCACTATAACCCTCAAAATAGTAGCATAGACCTTTCCACTCAGGGTCTGAACCCTGGCTAGGCAGGCGGGTCTCAGATCCCTAGCTCCAGCCCATGCAGGAACGTCTCCACTGCTATTTGTAGCACCGTAGCGCAAGCCCCATGAGTCTGTTGCTCCGGGCTCAGAGACTCGCTGCTGCTGGCATTTTCTGGTAGTGTAGATGAATCTGGACCCAGTTATTTATCCCAGTGGTAGCATTTTCACCTCTGTTTTGCATGGATGTAAGTCACTCCACAAGGCACAAGGCACTGGAAAATCAGTGGTGTAGCTGGAAATAAAGGGGAAAGAGCCTGCTCTTGGGAGATTTCCTGTCTAATTTGGCAGATTCCAGAACTTTGGAGAGTAGAGAAACTACAGCAAAGCATCCAAAGCTTTGGGAACTGAGTGACAGCACAGCCTACTGGGCAGTGGGTAAGAATGGGTATCAGGGTGTCTGGGCTTCAACCTCGGTTTTGTCACTGAACTGCTATATGATCTCTGTCCCTCATTGACTTCATCTGTAATACAGGGTAATGACACTTACCTACCTCACAGATGTATTGTGAAACCTGTGTCAGCAACAGCTTGAAAGCATATGAGATGCTGGGAGGAAAAAGGCCCTCAGCTGCCTATGGTCATGCATCAGTGTAACTATCAGCAATGCATGAGGCTGGGGCCCATGCTTTGTTCTGTGAAGTTTACAGCCACCGAAGAGCAAAATGGTAATAGCTCTAAGAGTGGGGCAGAGAATTCAGTCACTGAGGATCATCCCAGAGCAGTTCAAGTACAGAGACTTCTTGTCTGCACTGAAATCCGTATTAAAGGCATCCGACTGAGACCAGGCTTATCTCCCCATGAAAACAGCCAGAGAGAAACAACTCAGCACTAACATCCAACTATGTTAGCCCCATAGAAACCTCCCTAAGTCCCTGACCACCCCCTCAGACTTAAACACCTCGGCCCTATTGAGCTTAGTCTCTATTCACTAACACTGGTATAAAGCATGACTGACTCCAGCTTACGCGACTGGAGATTCAGCTCCCTGACATCTAAATATCCTATGGAAACTAGCCCCAGGAAAGACTCCCTTGTGCTAGTGCTATAGTCACCCTCTCATTTCTCCTCACTCTGTAGCAGAGCAAGAAGCCAATACTGAGCGAGCAAGAAGCCTAAGAAACCACCCTGAGCTCATGGCCCTGACATTCACAGCTCTCAAGTAGTCTTATTCAGCCAGCTACTAATGCATTTTGAACCCCAACCAGTTATCTCCTGGAAATTCCTGCTTTGCTTCTGTCAAAAAGATTGCCCTGGTTAGACATATTTAGATGGCTAAGTGTCTGATGGCTCCGACTGCCAGCCATGGTGACCTCATAGCTGATGCAAGACCTGGGAGCCGGGTGCGCTTGATTGGAATGAGGTCTGTACGCCAAGAAGGTGCTTTGTGTGGTCAAATCATTTTCACAGCGCTTAAATCAAGCGATGAAATATTCATGGGGCACTAAGGCAGCTAACTGCTTTCTTATGGGAATATCAATACTGCTGGAGACAGCCTTAATTCAATATTCAAAAAGCCTCTCTCTCCTGTCGCTTCAGGTTCAGAGTTCTTTTCGGAAACCTTGCTTGTGCGTTCCTGCTCCATTAGTGGAGGAGAGAATGGACAGCTGGATGGCAGAGCGGGTGGGGTAGGGGAGTGGAAGAGAGGAAGGATGGAAGACAAAAGCTAGGCTGGGGGTTACTATTGGTATCCTGGCAGGGGGAGCGTAGACACAAAACCCACTGGTAAAGTTTGGCTAGCTGGTCAGGAGCAATCATGCCTAAGTCATTGAAAAAAACAGCTCATGACTCAGGTAGGTTTGGGGGCTAGCTTCTCAGCTAGTGCATGTGGGGGCAGCCACATTGGTGTCAATGAAGTAATGCTGATTCACACCTGGCCCTTGGTCTGTCATATGGCTTTGAGGTGGCTGGGCTCTGGATTTCCTTTTGGGGACCAGATGCCAAGTGGGGGTTGGGGGGGTGCAAGAGCGGAGGGGATCAGTTTGATCCTATGTTTTCTCTTGATTTTTTTTTTAAATAGATTAATTTAGTTCTGGCAAAAGATGTCAGATGGACAGCCCTGGAAACGGAAGCCCTCTATTTATCCATGAGCTAGGTCCAGCGAGCTCCCCTCCATGCTGTCCTTTCAATGGGTCTCGACCTTAATCCGGAGGGATGGCAGGGGAGCTCCATATACCCAAAGCCCATTTAAGTCAATGGAAAGACTCCCTCAAAACTTGGCCTTTCTGCTGATATGTCTCAACAGCAGCGCCAGTGCTCATTGTGGTGGCATATTTTAGGACATGGACTCCTCTTCACTAGAAACCAGACTGACCACCCATCTCGTTTCACACAAGGAATGAGCTGCAGATCTCAGTCTCTAAATGTCAGGCTGTGTCTTAGCTACAGGGCCAGATCCATCGCTGATGTAACACCACTGAAGCCAGTGGAGCAATACATTTGACCCACTCCTTTTACAATAGCTCTCTTTAAATACAAACTGACCAAGGTCAAAGCCTTTGACCAATGTTATCTCACCACACTTATAGTCATTTATACATTTGATCTGTGGTTCACAGCTGCCTTGCATGTTATTTGAGATTGTGTGGTAGTGATCCCTACTGGGCAGACAGCTCAGGCTCTGTTGTGCTAGGTGCTGTACAAAAATATAGAAGAAATTCATTAAAAAGCAACTGGGAAATTTGTAAGAAGTCCTGGCATGCTTAGAAAAAAGCACACATTTTTAAGATTGGGGGAAGCAATTTTATAATTATAGATTCTTAAAAGGAGAAAGACTGTTGTAAGAGATTTTTAAAGTCATAGATCCATTCCAAGGAGACTGCGTGCAGCTTTAGATGTTTCACCCTAAGTAAACAATAATGCTTTGACTGTGCTTGTTTGCAGCATTTTCTGCCTAGAGCATGTGGGGCCACAGAATCTCTTATTTATTGTTTGTATAACAATAGTGACTAGAGGCTCCAACCATGATGAAGGCTCCATTGCGGTAGAGACAGTCTTTCCCTGTGACATACTGTACCCCTGTATTCACCCCTTGCATGCTATTGTAATAATCTTTGTATAAAGTACGCCTTATGAGGTATTATTTGAAAACTCATGATTTGCTGGTCAATATTGTTCTGGTAAAATTTGTGTGGCAACATTGTATAATGTAAAGTTACAATATTTCATGGTATTATTAAAACATGTTCCAAATCTGGGGCGTGGCCAAACTAGTTCCTCAGAGTCAAAGGACAAGCTGACACCTCAGCCTGGTATGAACAAGGCCAATGGGCCATTACCTGCTAAGTGGCTATTCACTGGCAGGAAAAGGGGCAGGGGCTATAAATCTACATCTTAGCAAAGAAGCAGCATAGGGTTCCCGTCCACACAACTTGCCTATCGCCGTGCTCCTAGCTGGAAATGCTGCTCAAAGGGGGGACAGGACTATAAAAAGAAGGGGCAGACACCCCAAAGAACCCCTCCCTCTTCCCATCCATTCACTGCAAGAGAAGGAACAAAGGAAGCAGCCATTTCACAGAAGAAAGGGTCCTGGCATAAGGAGTTTGGCCAGTAAGACTACTGAGAACATGTGGCGAGAAAAACTTCTCTTTGAATTTAACATAGTTTGTTGAGTTAGGCACTAGTTGCATTTTATTTTTATATTTCTTGTAGCCATTTCAGACTTTCATGCCTCATTACTTGTACTCACTTCAAATCTCTCTCCTTGTAGTTAATACACTTGTTTTATTGTTTTATCTAAATCAATGTGTTTGAATTGAAGTGTTTGGGAAACTCCATTTGAGATAACAGGTTTTGTATAAAAATGACAGACTTTATATAGGCATATATTGTCCAGGAGGAGGCTGAGCAGTATAAGACATAATTTCTGGGGGGAACTCTAGGACTGGGAGTGTGTTGAGGTCACCCTGCAATATAACCAGGCTGGTGAGAACCAAGGGGTGGCTAACTGGATGGCTGCAGCACACACAAATGTAGCTGGGAGTGACTTACATGCTGGAGGCTGTTTGTAAGCAGTTCAGAACGGAGTCTACATCAGCAGGGCATTATAAAGGGCATTATAAAGGCGGAAATGGCACAGCAACTAACTAGTCTGCATTGTACCCTGAATATGTCAGACTGCCCACAACGAACTGTCAGTCTAAATAGACAAGCCAGACAGAATGAGAGGATGCAATGCACCACAGAGATAGTAAGTGACTTGCCCAAGCAAGTCTATGGCAGAGTCAGGAACTGAAGTGGGCTCTCCTGAATCCCTGTATCATGACAGACCCACCAGACAAGTTTTCAGTGGCATTGTTCAGGCTTTGCTAAGCATGACTATAACTCTCTGCTCAGGTTTCACACAGGTGCACAGGGCAGAGTACCAAGAAGAGCTGGGTTCACTAATGAGCCTCCTTCTGTAACCCCCCGCCCTACAAATTCACTAGGCAGATTGTTATGCTAAAGTGACTCAATTTTTCAGACATCTGGACAGTGGAAAGAGCTTTGTACAACATTGTGTTGAAAAGCTTCAAAATTGCTCCAGCTCTATCAATCCCAAAACAGGCAAAAATTATTTCAGAGAAGCATCAGTTACTCTACCTAGTTCTACTGATATTTACTACAGATATTCCAGTACCACCGAGGAACCCCCATCCCAGATCAGACCCCTGTTGTACTGTGCTCAGATTGGACATATCACAACCCAGACACTCCCTGTCCTAGAGCACTCACAATCTACATGTCAGAAAAGAGACCAAAAGAACATCCCAAACCAGCCCCCCGCAAAGATGGGAGGATGGGTAACAAAATGAGCAAAAAAGCAGGACACAGCTTGTCATTTGTTTTACCAATGCTGTGGTGATTTATGGACATCACGGCAAACAGAAATTTTAAGGAGGGATTCAGAAGAGTAGCAGCTTTGCAAATGCCGAGTGTGAGTTTTTCCTAGGATGATGATATCACCTTTGATTATTAAAAATTCAAGGATTAAAAAAATCAATGTGATTTACTCCTTGCCCCTGTTCATGTTTGTTTACTGTGCATTTCAATCCCAGAGACAAACCAAAGCAGATCAATTGCATCTTCTGAAAATGCCTCTCTTTGAATTGGATTTTGAAAACCCTTTGTATAGCCCAATCAGAAAGCTGCTTTACGACAGTCTCCCATGCTGGGCCCTTCCAGGATCACAAATGATGCCCCTTAGCAGGAGCATCAGAGTTGGCCACCAGCAGCAGGCTTAGAAATGCCAACCTTGATCAAAAGCAGGGACTGTGTATTGAGGGTGAGCAATGCTCCTATGTGGGTTGCACTGGTGAAGTAGGTGTGCGTCTTTTTCCAGGGAGAAGGAAATCAGCCAGCTGAGGGCCAGTGACTGAGTGTCAAGAGCAAAGCACACTTTCTGGATTACTAATGCCAAGTGGCTCATGGCCTGGGGCCTGTCAACAACACGAGACACATCACCAGGGGAGTAGCAAGAGAAACCTACTGGCAAAGCTGGATGCAAGAACACCTCTGACTGGGATCTGGTCACATCCTCCAAGCAAAGAACCATTTTTGGAGAGTGACACTGTTGATTTAAGAAAAGGAGTACTTGTGGCACCTCAGAGACTAACAAATTTATTAGAGCATAAGCTTTCGTGAGCTACAGCTCACTTCATCGGATGCATTTGTGGCACTACTCCATCTGAACCAAGGCTGGACAAGTGCCTCAGCTCTGCTGCTGGAGGTGCTGTCCGTTGGAGGACAAGTGAAACAGAGGGCCTGCTTAACTGCAGTCATTAAAAAAAATCCTTTCATATTTTATACAAGAGTCTGGGTCTTAGTCTGTGCCTTGGCCAAATTCCAGTTTGGATAATGACATGTGGCCTTCCTAGAATTCCTTCTGCAATTGCAACTGGATATGCTGTTCTTCTCTATTTTAAACTGCTGTGTGCTATTAAACAGCTTCCTGTTCCACTTCAGGGGTAGCTGCTCTTCTTTTGTGGATGAACTGACTTCTGCATATGCAAGACCTTGGGAGCTGCCTAAGTAATCGTAGTCCCAATTGCATATGCAGGAGTCACTTCATCCACCCCAAGGAGTTTAGAATCTAAATCCTGGGACCCTTCGGACTGGGAAGGTAGGTGACATTATCCAACCAATGCAGGTTAAATAGTTGGATTTCTCCAGAGGTAATACACAGAGTTTTCATTTTTTTACCTTCAGGTGTCCATGGTCCCAATCCTGCAAACACAGATGTAGGGATTTTCAGAGTCCTCCAGGAGTTAAGCTGTTAACTGCCATTGATGCCCTATTGCCATTTGGAAAATTTCACATACGCCTGGAAATTTTGGGGTTTGGGCCCAAAGATTTTTAGACTAGATATGTGTTATGTTTTGGCCAAAAAACAAAAGCTTTGATGCTCTGGGTTGGGGTTTTTTTGATGCAAAGTTTAATTGTTTTTGGGTGGAAAGCGGATACTTCTTGGTGAAAAACAGTTCAACAACACCCCAATTTTCCATCAGAAACACTACTGAATAAAAAAATTTGGCCAGCCTTAGTTGGGCACCTAACTCCTTAAGACTCCTCTGAGAAATCTAAGTCTTAAGCAGCTGCATGCCACTCTTCACAGGAGTGAAGTGACTCATAGTGGTTGCAGGATTGAGAAAGCAATGATATTTCCAGTCATTATTTAGCTGCTTTCCATAGAAGCCTGTTTCCTCTCCGCCACTTTTGTCTTGTCCATTTAGTCTGTAATACAAAAAAATAACTTAGCCCTTTCCCTCTGAAAAGTGTCTTATAAGTACTGGCCCAGCATCTCCGGCAGGGACAAGGGAGAGGAAAGCTGCCACATCTTCTCTACTGGGCAGATCCTGAGAGGAGGGAGTCCCCAGTGGCACTAGAACTGACAGAGGCAGCTCCTCCACCACAGCCCCTATGACAGAGGCACGTCGCGGGTGAGGCCCGCTGGCTCTCCTTCACTGGCAGTGGTCTCTTGGGGGGCTACAGCCATCCAGCACAGTTTAGAGAAATCTCCAGGTTATTCTGAGCTGTCCCCAGGCTCAGGAAGTTGCACCTAACTCCCTTTCAGCCAACTAACTCACGGCACGCCTAGGTGGCACCATCCCCATTTCACGGACCTACCTGTAAAGTGTGGCCGCACACATCTTCCCTGCACACCCCCCTCATGGCATGACAGTGCAGCAGCAGCTCCACCCCTGTTTCCCAAACTGCAGTGGCTTAACCCTCCAGCTAGCTCCCATAGCCCTTCCACCCATTCTAGGGCACCCAAAGTCCAAAATAAACCCAAAATAAATTCTTTCAGGGAGGCACTGATGGGCAGCCATCTTGCTCACTTCCCAGCCCACCTTCTCTCCCACAGTGAGAGCTCCAGCTCTGCTCTCCCTCCCTGCCATGCAGCAGCTGAGCTGGGCTCTCCCTTTTCAGCTCTTCCCTCAAAGCCTAAGTCTCACTTCAGATGTGTGTGCGTCGGGGGGCTGATTGGGCCCCCGGCAGCACATTAACCCTTTCCAGACTCCAATAGGGTTTGTAGACCCCATCACACAATGCATTTACATTGGGCCGGTCGCCATAGTACCTAGGCACTGAATACAGGAATGGCACACTTCAGTGTCATCCCAGTAGGACAGTACGTGGCATCCCACTCTCAGGGTGTGGGGTGTGGGGTTCTAATATCACAGGTGTTTTTTCTGTTGGGGGGTGGAAACACAGCTCACCCCCTCTGGAAAGGCTTATACAAACAGCTGAGTCTGGGGTTGTACCCCAAAATCGGGGGGGGGGGGGAGGATAGGATTTCATTTTCCTTTGACAGAGAATTACAAGTTATTGGGCCCAATACAGGGATAACTAGGTGAAATGTAATGGCCTGTGTTGGACAGGAGGACAGAATAGATGATCTAATCCAGTGACTCTCAACCTTTCCAGACTACTGTACCCCTTTCAAGAGTCTGATTTGTCTTGCCTACCCTCAAGTTTTATCACACTTAAAAACTACTTGCTTACAAAATCAGACATAAAAATACAAAAAAGTGTCACAGCACCCTATTACTGAAAACTTGCTTACTCTCTCATTTTTACCATATAATTATAAAATAAATCAGTTGGAATATAAATATCATATTTATGTTTCCATGTATAGTATATAGAGCAGTATAAACAAGTCATTGTCTAGTGTTTTTTATGTAGTCTGTTGTAAAGCTAGGCAAATATCAAGATGAGTTGATGTATTCCTGGAAGACCTCTGAGCACCCCCAGGGGTATGCGTACCCTTTGTTGAGAACCACTGCTCTAATCATCCCTTCTGGCCTTAAACTCCATGGGCTTATGAATGTATGATGAGGCCTGCAATCAGGTGACAATCACCAAGAATGCTGCGTCTCCACCTCTGAGGAGCTTCCTCCCTGCATCCCATCGGCTGTACTGCACCTGTCCATCACAGGAGCTTTGGGTAGCGCAGGAGAGAACAGGCCTGCAGGTAGATGGACCCTCGGCCAGGGGAGGCTTTGAAGGTGTGAATCAGGATTCTGAACTGGGTCTCCTGGTGAAGGGGGGAACCCATGTGGTGTGTGGGGGTCTATGGACCTTCAGAGATGGGCTGCAGTAGTTTGGCCATCTGTAGCTCCAGACTCAGCCTGAGAGCACCGCAGCAGTCCAGAAGAATTCTGACACCAGGCCTAGACCCCATGCATCCGTGTGCACAGATTGTCAAATGGAGGCTGCAGCCCCCATGGAGGTCAGAGGTCACGCACCAGCCATTACAGGGGAGCATTGTGAATCTTTTCCCATCTCCATTCTCCAGCAACAGCAGAATGATGCAGGGCCTGATCCTCCAAGGGATTTAAGTGCCCAACTTCCATTGAAATCAATGGGAACTAGGTGCCTAAATACCTCTGAAGAGCTGGGCCTCAGTCTCTTACAATTTGTCCTACTCCGGTTCCAGTAACTCGCAGAAATCCCTGCCATAGAGAGAGCATGAGCAAGGGGCTAGGGCTCAGGACTCCTGGGTTCTCTCTCCCACTCTGGCAGTAACTTTCAGTGTGACCTTGGCAACTGAATTTCACTTCTCCATCCCTAAGATTACCTATAACACCTGGCTTTCCAAGCCCTTCACAATGGTCAGTAGAAGGTCCAAAACCTGAAATCTCTACTTGGAAGAAACTCCTACGGACTTCAATGGAAGTTTGGCTTGAGTAAGAACTTGAGACTATATTGCCAAGTGATCTGAATTCCACAGCAAGTGGGGTGACCATCCTGGGTGCAAAGGATTCTGGGGGGATTCTAAGGAGGATTAGTATGTAGAGGTTTAGGACATGACAAGCCCCGCTATAGGGGCATGCGGCTCAGACAGAGAGCTGTAGCATTTGGAGTCAGGGCAGCAGGATACCCTAGACCTTCTCCTTGGGAATGGCTATTCTAGCATGTTAGGAAGAGATCCTATAAGCTGTGAGGTGAGGGGTGATCGCAGTCCAGAATAGGACTTCCCCAGATGCATTCCTGTGTACCTGAGCAGCCTGGATGTGCTGCCAAATATACTTCCCCCCATGGCCTGCTTGGTTTTGGACAATCTTCATCTGTCATTCATCAATGCTGGTTGGCAGGGCCCTCTGGAGGAAGTGGGCATGTTACATGCACCGCCTGCCAGGAAAACAAACACTGTTTACACTGGGAAAGGGCAGAAAAGGAATTGTCTGGGGAGCCTTTGGCATTGGGCACTGCCCTGCTCTCAACACTGGCTGCTGAACACTTCATTAGTGAGGGGCTTGGCTTGCAGAAACCAAAACAATGGCAAGGAGGGGACAGTTCTACCCATCTGCTTTCAGAGTGCAGGCCACAGCTTCGTGGGGAAAGGGTAGGATAATGCGGAAGAAGACAGCGTAGTCTGACATTTGTTCTTCTGCCACTCACTTGCTGTGCGACCCTGGATGAGTCTGTTTCCCCACCTACCCTTTGTCCATTGAGTTTCAAGGCCTTTGGGGTGCTGTCTATAGAGGCCTCTGATCTTGGTTGGGCCTCAGCATGCTTTGGGTCTAGAAAGAATAACCAAAATGGCCTGGATGTGGGTGGGGGAAGACGAAATCAAATGTGACCCCCAGTTTTTTCATTCTCCCCATCCAAACCATTTCAGGTTTAGCACCCACACACCCTCAACATTAAACAGCCCATCCTACTTTTGGAGCATTGACCTCTCCCGTGAAGATCCTGGATAATAATACTTCACCTTCCGTTCAAGGATCTCAAGGAGCTTCAGAAGGAATGGACGAGTCTCAAGGATCCAGAAGTTTGGATAAGTATCCAAAAGCTCAAGTGTGATTTGTGAAAGTTCATCCAAAACTTTACTGTGGGCTGGGACTCACCCAGGAAAAGTCCACAGAAATTCCAGGTTCAACAGGACCTTGAAAGGTCATCTAATCGACCCCCTCCCACCAAGACAGGATAAAATAGATCTAGAACATCTCTGACAGGTCACAGTATTTAATCCATGGCATAATATTTCTGATTCCTGGCCCAGAGATTAGCTAGAGCTGAACCTTGAACCATACACCACAGCTCTGAGCACCCTGAATTTTGGAGAGGTTTGGATTTTGAACCTAGATCTGAATTTTGTAGCTGGTATCTATTTCTACAAAGAGCCAAACCAACCCTCTGAGATAGAGCATCCTGATCAAACTCTGCCTGGGATGAAAGCTGACAGGGTAGCATCAGGGTGGTAGGATAAACCACGAAGCTAGTCAGAGAGCAGTACAACACAGTTGCCTAGAGGTGGCAGGATGCATGTATCTTGAGACCACAATGCCTCTTTTTGTGTAATTTATCTTTCCGTTTCTAAGAGCCCTGCTGCTTTGCAGAGGCAGCAGCCATTTTGTCCTCAAAGTTACTGCAACCTGTTAGAGACAAGACACATACACTGTACTCTCTCATGGGGATCTTACATTTATTCTTTCACTTAAACAAAAATAGAGAGCAGCTCAGTCTATGTATGGTTTGTGCTTTGTATAAGGGAGCACAACAGGGGGTGCTCATGTGAACATCCCAAAGATCCTTTCAGCTCCTGATTGAAATCAAGGGATCAGATAAATACTCTCACTTTGCCCTCCTGGGCTTCTCTGGCCCAGAATCAACATTGTCCTATGGACCTTTGTGCCAGGCTGCTTCAAAGGGTCCATAGGGCATGTGTAAGTCCCACCATCTCTGGCACAGGGGGCTTTAACAGCAGGCACAGAGCCAGGGCTGCCTGCTCTGCATCACTGCTTTAGAAGCCATCAGCCTGGGAGGTGTTTTATGAGGTGATGAGGTTGGAGAAGGGGCAGGCTAGAGGGAGGAGGGGCTGGATCAGAGGTCCCAGCCGAGGCATGGCCAAGATAGTCTCAGGGCCACAGCACTAGTCTCAGCCCTGAAAGCTGCTCTAACTTGAATATAGGGTCCACACTGGCTCTCACAGCATCCCAAGGGAGAGGACGAGGGAGAGAACAAACCACAAGTGACAGTGTTAGTCACATCACTTAATGTGCAGCTGGAAGTTGCTCAGATACCATGATGAGGGTGGGACAGGAACCTAGAGACTAGAAGAGCTGCCATCCCTCAATCCTTGCACTGGTACCAAAGCTGGCACAGGGTTGAATTTGCTCCAAGTCTTGCTCTCTGCCCCTCTCTTTTAGCACAGCAGGGAAAACTTCTCACCTGTCATGCCACAATTAGTACTGTGCCAGCCCCACATTGTCTTGGGGACCTTTCAACGGGCCTGAAGGATGGTTCCCCTCAAAAATCAGGACTAGCCATTGAATATACAAGGCCAGGGAAGCCATAAATACTAGAAGGGGCCTGTGACGTTGCATCCCATAATGCTTTATAGAAATATGCTTATGAGTGTAAATATTACATAACTGGAATATGTTTTATGCCCGCTATACCATGTAACATATCTCTGCAAAGGTTATGATCTACTGAATATATTCATCCTATTTGTATGCATGTATCATTTTTGTATTTGAAGTTATGAATACTGGCTATGTATTTGTTTGATTTTAAGTAGCTTCAGTGAAGCATTTGGTCAGCTTCTTGGGAAATGACTATTCTCAGTATGTGCCCAACCAAGAAACACTTAAGCTGACAATGGACTTCGAGAGATGCCAATCCACATCTGAGCTTTCCTGGGAACGTTCAAACCAACATGTAAGCAATGGCATTGGCCTGTAAAGAACTTGAGTCATACAGGGTCATGTGACTTGTCCATGTGACTCCAAAACTCTATCTTGTAGCTATGATTCTGCATAGGAAAACACAAGGGGTTTCCACACACAAAAGAGACTATATAAGGCCCTGGAAAACCCTCCCATTTTGTCTTCAGCTGGCTCAAGAGATAGCCTCTCAACCCCAAAGAGAGGCCTAAAAGAAACTGGAACAAAGGACAGTAATTACAGGGGTGTGAGTGATTGCTGGACCCAGACTAGGAGGAAGTCTAGTCTGTAAAAGAAGCTTATGGGAACATCTATGAGGGTGAGATTTACCTGCATTTAGTTTCTTACTATAGTAGGCTTAGAGTTGCATGGTTTTGTTTTATTTTGCTTTTTGTTTTAATTTTTATTTTATTTTGTTTTTATTTTGGTAATTTACTTTGTTCTGTCTGTCATTATTTGGAACCACTTAAATCCTACTTTTTATAGTTAATAAAATCACTTTTACTTATTAATTAACCCAGAACCAGTATTAATACCTGGGGGAGCAAACAGTTGTGCATATCTCTCTATAAGATTTATACAGAATAAAATGGATTTATTTGGGGTTTGGATCCCATTGGGAACTGGGTATTGGAGACAGGAGCACTTCTTAAGCTGTTTTCAGTTAAGCCTCCAGCTTTTGGGGGACGTGGTTCAGACCTGGGTCTGTGTTTGTAGCTGGCTAGTGTGTCTGGTACAACCAGGCAGGGCACTGAAGTCCCAAGCTGCCAGGGAAAATGTGCTTAGAGGTAGTCCTAGCGCATCAGGTGGTAGTCCCAAGAGGGGTTTCTGTGACCCAACCCGTCACAGGATCTGAAGAGGGCCTTTCACCTGCTGCTGGAGTATTGGGTGGTAAGGGGGTATATCCCACCCACTCAGTGTCCAGTGCCTGCCAGGAGGTGTGGGCACAGGAGATTCCCAGGCTCTGCTTTTCCTTATGAAATTCAGATCCAGCTCGCAATCATTGCTTAAAAAATAAAAATCTCGCTTTTGTGTCCAGTGACCCTGAGACCTGCACAATTCCAACCATCCTCCCCCTCCTCTCAGCCACCTCAAGTCAACAGATGAAAAGGAATACAAGACAGGGTTGGAGTAGGACATTAGTAATACCCCCACCTCAACCATGTTTCCTCACACTTGGATCAGCAGTGCAGCCTGTGGGGAGGACAGCCGTCCAGTGGCTGATGCTTATGGAGGAAAAATGAGACAATTTATAACCATTTACAAGACAAGGGGAGCTGTACCCTTAGTGGAAACTCAGCCCCAGTGCTGGGAACATGGCAGAGGAGCCATTTCCCCAAGCTCAGACTCTGTGCGGAAGGCAAGATGGCAGCCTGCTCATCCGTTGTGCTGCAGCTACCCCAGTACAAAGCAAAGCAAATAACTGGGTTTTTGGTTCAGTGGCAATTCTGAAAAAAAAATAATTCATGGGGGGGAGGAAGGAGACAAACCAACTGAACTAGAGAGAGTTCAATGAAGTGAAAAAGCTGTTATGCACTTATTCTAGAGCAGGATTTGAACCTGGGTCTCCCACATCCCAGTTGAGGGTCCTAAAGTAAACAACCAGTGAGAGGCTATGGGGGGAGCAGGGAGAAGGGCAGCAACTGCACCACCCCCACCTTCCAGTCCTCTTCTGGGCTTTTTGTGAATGGCCAAAACAATCTGCATCAAATTTGCAAACCATTCTGAGTCAACTGTAGTCACATTTTTCAATCACAGGAACTAGTCCACTGAAAGTGTCCTCTGGCTCTGAGACAGAGGGGGTATACAACAGGGCCCTTTGGATTTGGTGCTCACTTCACATTGGTGTCAGCATCCATCCAAGGGGGCAGCCAGAAATCAGTCCCATTGTCACAAAGAACACGATTGTTCCACACAGCCGGGCCAAGTGGGAGGAGCAAATTGAGTGCATGGGTGTACACTCCCGGTAGCCGTGGACAAGATGGGAGTTCCTTAGGTGAGGTATGCAGCCATCAGCTTCAAAGTCCTGTCCTGGCAGCTGCTGGGCACAGCACAAGCCATGTACAGATTTGCTGAGGGCCAGCTGTGCACTTCAGGGTACTCTTCTGGCTCTGTCAATCTGTTTCTTCACTTCCCCAGGTGGATATTGTAGTTTTAAGAATTCTTGATAGAGATCCTGTAGGTGTTTGTCTTTGTCTGAGGGATTGGAGCAAATGCGGTTGTATCTTAGGTTGTAGACAGTGGATCGTGTGATGTGGTCTGGATGAAATCTGGAGGCATGTAGGTAAGAATAGCGGACAGTAGGTTTCTGGTATAGTGTGGTGTTTATGTGACCATAGCTTATTTACACTGTAGTGTCCAGGAAGTGGATCTCTTGTGTGGATTGGTCCAGATTGAGGTTGATGGTGAAGTGGAAATTGTTGAAATCCTGGTGGAACTCTTCAAGGGCCTCCTTCCTATGGGTCCAGATGATGAAGATCTCATCAATGTAGCCCAAGTAGAGTAGGGGCGCTAGGGGACGAGAGCTGAGGAAGCATTGTTCTAAGTCAGCCATAAAAATGTTGGCATACTGTGGGGCCATATGGGTACCCATAGCAGTGCTGCTGACTTGAAGGTATAAATTGTCTAAACCACATCAGCCACACCATCAGGGGCTCGTTCACCTGCACATCTACCATTGTGATATATGCCATCATGTGCCAGCAATGCCCCTCTGCCATGTATTTTGACCAAACGGACAGTCTCTATACAAAAGAATAAATGGACACAAATCAGACATCAAGAATTGTAACATTCAAAAACCAGTAGGAGAGCACTTCAATCTCCCTGGACACTTAATAACAGACTTAAAAGTGGCCATTCTTCAACAAAAAAACTTCAAAACAAACTTCAATGAGAAAATGCAGAACTGCAATTAATTTGGAAACTTGACACCATCATTTTAGGCCTGAATAAAGACTGGGAATGGCTGGGTCTTTCCAGGTTCTATCCCTGGTGTCTGCCCTGCCCCCATAAAAAGTCATGCTGCACAAGCCACTGGAAATGGGGGTGGGAGAAGGATCTGGTCGGGTGGTCAGATAAAAACAGTAAAGCATCCCTTTCCAGTTGTCTGAGGCCGGGGGTTGTGATGCTGAGCTGAATCTTCAGGAAACCTAGGAAAGTTGTGGTGTCTTTCTTTTCCGGCCCATTTCACCATTGTCAGGCAGGCACCGAGCTAGGATTTTCACATAGAGGAAGAGATAGAAGCAGCTCAGATCTCCTTTTGCATGAAGTCTCCCTAGGCTAGCTGAGAATGTAGGTACAGTTTCAAATCAAATTGCCTCAATCCTATATGTCTATTTCAGCAAATTTCTGTTGCAGCAAAAACTCCAGCTGGTTTTTCAGGTTCGCTAGCAGTGCACATCTGCTTGGTCTCCCAAGAAGCTGTGCTTAAAAGCAGTCCTGCTGACTCCCTTCAGACCAGCAGGTGGGTCCTACCACAGTCCTGCTGAGCTCATTAATCTGCCTGGAGGCGGGGCCAACTAGTCCTGAGGCTCAGACAGCTGCAGCGGCACAGGAGCTAGCAAACAGAGCTCTAAACAGGGGAGTTTGAGTGGGAGTTTTGTTGGAGGAGAAGGTAGTTGTACTTGGTTTTGTATTTTTAGTATTTGTGTGTGTGTAGGGGCTTTGTGCTGGGAGAGCAGCTGAGCCCTGCTTAGGGGGTGGGGCTTCTGACTAGAGGTCCTATAAAGGTAGCCAGCCAGCCAGCCAGCCAGCGGCACAGACAGCTGCCGTGGCACAGGAGCTAGCAAACAGAGCTCTAAACAGGGGAGTTTGAGTGGGAGTTTGAAAAGGGAGTTTGTATTGTGGTGCTTGTTTGGGGTTTGCTTTTGCTGTGGGTGGTGGTGTTTTGGTGTGGTTTGTGTTTCCCAGATTAACAGGATTTAGGTGGGAAGGCGATGACAGATACAGAGGCAGCTGTGGGAGTGACTCCTGTAGTGGAAGACACATTGAGGATGACTGGATGTGGAAGCTGTGGTATGTACATGATCCTGGAGCGGGGAACCGGTAAGAGTTTTTTCTGCATGAAATGCCGTCTGATAGAGCTGATGGAGGAAAAGATCCGAGGTTTGGAGATACAGGTGGAAAGTCTCGTTGAGTTTAGGAAGGGGTTTGAGCAGATGATGGAGCAAAGATATGAGGTATCTGAAAGGAAAAGCTCAGACTTGCGGATGGAAGCAGGGCTGGGGAATTTTGAGGGAAGACTGGGTGAGGAAAGTGGTCAGTGGAAGCATGTGACTAAAAGAACCAGGCAGAGGAAAAGACGGGCTAGTGAAGGAGAAATAGAGCTTAGGAATAGGTTTGCAGAGTTGGAAAATGAAGAAGGGGCTCAGCAGGTACTTGTTGAAGGTGGAAGGGTAAGGAAGAAGAGAAGAGAGGCTAGTCCTATAGGAAAAGCAGAAGAGTCAAGGGAGACTACATCAACTATGAGCCCCCGGAGGATACAGGATGGGTTGAAGAGGATTATAAGGGAAAATAGGAATGGAAAGAACTTGCAGCCAGAGGGAACAGGGGAGAGACTGGAGAATAGCACCGTCACCAGGAAAAGGCAGGTCTATGTGATCAGGGACTCTTTATTGAGAAGAATAGACAGGCCTGTAACTAGAGCTGATCCAGAGAATAGAAGGGTGTGCTGTCTTCCGGGTGCTAAGATACGGGATGTAGACCTGAGGTTGAAAAGGATCCTAAAGGGAGCAGGAAAGAATCCCCTAATTATCCTTCATGTGGGAACAAATGATACGGCTAGATTCTCGCTGGAAAGTATTAAGGGAGACTATGCTAGGCTGGGGAAGACGCTTAAGGAAATTGAGGCTAGGTGATCTTTAGCGGGATCCTTCCTGTTCCTAGAGAAGGGCAACAAAGGTGTGACAAGATTATGACTGTCAACAGATGGCCTAGGCAGTGGTGCTATAAGGAGGGCTTTGGGATGTATGGCCACTGGGAGGCATTCACAGACAGAGGACAGTTCTCTTGTGATGGACTTCATCTGAGTAGGGAAGGAAATAGACTTCTAGGATCAAGGCTGGCACAACTGATAAAGAGAGCTTTAAACTAGGAATTAGGGAGAGATGGTTGGGAGATGTCCAGGAAATCTCCACGCCAGATTTTAGCATTGAGAGGGAAGAAGATGAAGTAAGAAAGGATACAGCCGTGGGTAGGAGAATGTATATAAGGAGCGAGGGCGGTGTGGATACTAGTATAATAGGTTATACTGGCTGTAGAATGACTGTGCCTAATAGGGTACAAAATGTGAGTGAGGCCAGACAGCAAAAATTAAGATGTTTATACACCAATGCGAGGAGCCTAGGTAACAAAATGGAGGAACTAGAGCTACTGGTGCAGGAAGTGAAACCAGATATTATAGGGATAACAGAAACATGGTGGAATAGTAGTCATGACTGGACTACAGGTATTGAAGGGTATGTGCTGTTTAGGAAAGACAGAAACAAAGGTAAAGGTGGTGGAGTAGCATTGTATATCAATGATGAGGTAGAATGTAAAGAAATAAGAAGCGATGCAATGGATAAGACAGAGTCCGTCTGGGCAAAAATTACATTGGGGAAGAAAACTAGTAAAGCCTCTCCTACGATAGTGCTTGGGGTGTGCTATAGACCTCTGGGATCTAATCTGGATATGGATAGAGCCCTTTTTAATGTCTTTAATAAAGTAAATACTAATGGAAACTGCGTGATCATGGGAGACTTTAACTTCCCAGATATAGACTGGAGGACCACTGCTAGTAATAATAATAATAGGGCTCAGATTTTCCTAGATGCGATAGCTGATGGATTCCTTCATCAAGTAGTTGCTGAACGGACTAGAGGGGATGCCATTTTAGATTTAATTTTGGTGAATAGCGAGGACCTCATAGAAGAAATGGTTGTAGGGGACAATCTTGGCTCAAGTGATCATGAGCTAATTCAGTTCAAACTAAATGGAAGGATTAACAAAAATAAATCTGCAACTAGGGTTTTTGATTTCAAAAGGGCTGACTTTCAAAAATTAAGGAAATTAGTTAGGGAAGTGGATTGGACTGAAGAACTTATGGATCTAAAGGTAGAGGAGGCCTGGGATTACTTTAAATCAAAGCTGCAGAAGCTATTGGAAGCCTGTATCCCAAGAAAGGGGAAAAAATTCATAGGAAGGAGTTGTAGACCAAGCTGGATGAGCAAGCAGCTTAGAGAGGTGATTAAGAAGAAGCAGAAAGCATACAGGGAGTGGAAGATGGGAGGGGTCAGCAAGGAAAGCTACCTAATTGAGGTCAGAACATGTAGGGATAAAGTGAGACAGGCTAAAAGTCGAGTAGAGTTGGACCTTGCAAAGGGAATTAAAACCAATAGTAAAGGGTTCTATAGCCATATAAATAAGAAGAAAACTAAGAAAGAAGAAGTGGGGCCGCTTAACACTGAGGATGGAGTGGAGGTTAAAGATAATCTAGGCAATCTAGACCCAATATCTAAACAACTACTTTGCCTCAGTCTTTAATAAGGCTAAAGAGGATCTTAGGGATAATGGTAGCATGACAAATGGGAATGAGGAGATGGAGGTAGATATTACCATGTCTGAGGTAGAAGCGAAACTGAAACAGCTTAATGGGACTAAATCGGGGGGCCCAGATAATCTTCATCCAAGAATATTAAAGGAATTGGCACCTGAAATTGCAAGCCCATTAGCAAGAATTTTTAATGAATCTGTAAACTCAGGAGTAATACCGAATGATTGGAGAATTGCTAATATAGTTCCTATTTTTAAGAAAGGAAAAAAAGTGATCCGGGTAACTACAGGCCAGTTAGTTTGACATCTGAAGTATGCAAGGTCCTGGAAAAAATTTTGAAGGAGAAATTAGTTAAGGACATTGAAGTCAATGGTAAATGGGACAAAATACAACATGGTTTTACAAAAGGTAGATCGTGCCAAACCAACCTAATCTCCTTTTTTGAAAAAGTAACAGATTTTTTAGATAAAGGAAATGAAGTGGATCTAATTTACCTAGATTTCAGTAAGGCATTTGATACCGTGCCACATGGGGAATTATTAGTTAAATTGGAGAAGATGGGGATCAATATGAACATCAAAAGGTGGATAAGGAATTGGTTAAAGGGGAGACTGCAACGGGTCCTACTGAAAGGCGAACTGTCAGGTTGGAGGGAGGTTACCAGTGGAGTTCCTCAGGGATCGGTATTGGGACCAATCTTATTTAATCTTTTTATTACTGACCTCAGCACAAAAAGTGGGAGTGTGCTAATATAGTTTGCAGATGATACAAAGCTGGGAGGTATTGCCAATTTGGAGAAGGATCAGGATATTATACAGGAGGATCTGGATGACCTTGTAAATGGAGTAATAGTAATAGGATGAAATTTAATAGTGAGAAGTGTAAGGTTATGCATTTAGGGATTAATAACAAGAATTTTAGTTATAAGTTGCGGAGGCATCAATTAGAAGTAACGGAAGAGGAGAAGGACCTTGGAGTATTGGTTGATCATAGGATGACTATGAGCTGCCAATGTGCCAATGCATCAGGAGAGGCATTTCCAGTAGGGATAAGGAGGTTTTAGTACCATTATACAAGGCACTGGTGAGACCTCACCTAGAATACTGTGTGCAGTTCTGGTCTCCCATGTTTAAAAAGGATGAATTCAAACTGGAGCAGGTACAGAGAAGGGCTACTAGGATGATCCGAGGAATGGAAAACTTGTCTTATGAAAGGAGACTTAAGGAGCTTGGCTTGTTTAGCCTAACTAAAAGAAGGTTGAGGGGAGATATGATTGCTCTCTCTAAATATATCAGAGGGATAAATACAGGAGAGGGAGAGGAATTATTTCAGCTCAGCACCAATGTGGACACAAGAACAAATGGGTATAAACTGGCCACCAGGAAGTTTAGACTTGAAATCGGACGAAGGTTTTTATCCATCAGAGGAGTGAAGTTTTGGAATAGCCTTCCAAGGGAAGCAGTGGGGGCAAAAGATCTATCTGGTTTTAAGATTCTACTTGATAAGTTTTTGGAGGAGATGGTATGATGGGATAATGGGATTTTGGTAAGTAATTGATCTTTAAATATTCAGGGTAAATAGGACTAATCCCCTGAGATGGGATATTCGATGGATGGAATCTGAGTTACCCAGGAAAGAATTTTCTGTAGTATCTGGCTGGTGAATCTTGCCCATATGCTCAGGGTTTAGCTGATTGCCATATTTGGGGTTGGGAAGGAATTTTCCTCCAGGGCAGATTGGAGAGGCCCTGGAGGTTTTTCGTCTTCCTCTGTAGCATGGGGCATGGTTGACTTGAGGGAGGCTTCTCTGCTCCTTGAAGTCTTTAAACCATGATTTAAGGACTTCAATAGCTCAGACATAGGTGAGGTTTTTCATAAGAGTGGGTGGGTGAGATTCTGTGGCCTGTGCTGTGCAGGAGGTCGGACTAGATGATCAGAATGGTCCCTTCTGACCTTAATATCTATGAATCTATCTATGAATCTATGAGTTTACTCCCATGACACATTCCATTAAACCTCCTACCTCATATTTTTTAATAAATGTTCTGCTTTGGCTGTGTGTTGGTCCTCCTCCTGAACGATGAGCCGAAGGTGTTTTTCATTCCTGAATGGGCCGCAAACTTCCTACTTCACGAATGGAATGGTGTGAAAAATCTGGTGGTATCTGAAGTGTAAATATTTGAGTCTCCCCCCACAAAGTTCAGAAATATCTTAAGTTGGATGGACACAAGTGGGGGATAAGGAAAGTGCAGTGCATGGCGTTATGTGCTTTAAAAGGCATTGCTATTTTTCTACACAGCACACAAAGTGTGGTTTATTACCCAGGTTGAAAATCAAAACCCCAAGAACAAAGGAGCATACTGGCAATAACAGCATCTGCTGATACCCCAGCCCCTCCAAACTTGAAGGCCTTTTTGACCACACTAGTGATTAGTGCTCTCTAAAGAGCTGTTTCTTAGAGCAGTGGTAAGTGCAATTAAAAGTAAAAAGAAACCAAACTCCACCACACACAATGGGTGCAGTGCTCCCCATTCACAGCAAGCTGTTAGAAGCTCTTTAAAACAGTTCAAGTTCTCCCATTAAGAGCTAATGAAGTATGCCTAGTGAAGACTTAATACAACAAATAAATTGCAGAATGACTGCATAACAACTCAGCCTGCCACCAAACCCAACCTCAAGCTGATAACTCAATGGAGGTGCCCAGTTATAATTGTCTTTAGACGTGCCAGGGCACAGAAACCCTTCGTCTACAAGGGAACAAAACCCTCACAAAGCTGAGTTGCCCCATAAGTACGTACCAATGGGCCTTCATGTGCATTTCTAGCCATTTTACAGGATGTCTGCCTGTGCCAAAGGACACCTTCACTCATCCTCTGCCTCCCTACTGTGACAAAGTTCCTGCTCTACCTTGGTGGGTCTTATGCTTATTGGCAGATTTGCTTGTCTTGGAGCTTCACGGCAGCCCTCAGCTTGGCCGTTTTTCTGAACCCACAGTCCAGGTCGACTCCTCCTATGTCTGACCAGGAGTTGGGAGGATTTGGGGGGAACCCGGGTCTGCCCTCTACTCCGGGTTCCAGCCCAGGGCCCTGTGGAATGCAGCTGTCTAGAGTGCCTCCTGGAACAGCTGTGTGACAGCTACTTCCCCATGGCCTCCTCCTAACACCTTCTTTATCCTCACCATAGGACCTTCCTCCTGGTGTCTGATAATGCTTGTACACCTCAGTCCTCCAACAGTCCGTGTTCTCACTCTCAGTTCCTAGTGCCTCTTGCTCCCAGCTCCTCACAAGCATACCACAAACTGAAGCTCCTTTTTAAAACCCAGGTGCCCTGATTAGCCTACCTTAATTGATTCTAGCAGCTTCTTGATTGGCTGCAGGTGTTCTAATCAGTCTGTCTTAATTGTCTCCAGAAGGTTCCTGATTGTTCTGGAACCTTCCCTGTTACCTTACCCAGGGAAAAGGGATCTACCTAGCCTGGGGCTAATATATCTGCCTTCTATTACTCTCCTATAGCCATCTGGTCCGACCCTGTCACACTACACACGAGCACCTATGGCACCCTGGATTTCCCTTGCCTGCTAGGAAGCAGGACTAGTGTACACATGGATGGGCTCCAGCTGCCTAGCCAGGATTCATAAACCAGACTTGTCCAGAGCCCACTGGGGATGGAAGCGCACCCCCTTTTATCATCTATAAAGTTATGAAGTGTGCAGCAGGCAAGAATTATCTGAATGGCATTTGCCACATTGGCATCCAGGCAGGCGGATAGGCAGTGCCAGCGACCTTTCAGCCTCGCAAACATTTACTTCACACCTGTGCTGCAGTTACTTAGCTTGTAATTGAAGTCTCTTTTTCCAGGGTCATTGTTGTCAGAGTACAGTGCCATGAGCCAAGGCAGGAGTCAGTAGGTGGGATCCCCTCAAATAACAGTTGGCACAGACATGCCATACAGAGCCATATCATTTCTGGGGAATAAACTCCCTTCTCCCTCTCTTCAAGTACAATCCTGATCTCCTCAGCACCCTGGCACCAGGAAACTCTTGAGGGTTCCCCACATCGATATTCAGGTATCTGCCTCCGTTGTGCATGGAGCCTTGCAGAATGAGCCAATAGTAACCTTCTTGGGTCACCTACTCACTTGCCCCTTCTGATGGGCAAGGCATTTGGATAGGGATGCCATCGATGGCCTCCGCACAGTTTGAAACCCCATCCTCTGCAATCCAGCTATTATTTTTGGAACTTCTCTTATGGCAGCCACCCATGGGTAAACCAGAGTCTTAAACTGCCTCAGAAAGCTGCACAGCTCCTGCCCCAAGAGCAGACTTGTCAATCGCACAGTGGTTTGCAATGCACTGATAGCTGTCTGGGGTTGCCAGCTTCCACAGGACAATAGCCACCTGCTTGGGAACCAATAAAGCTTCTGCTACTTGAGTGTTCTGGTGCACGCTCCTCACACAGCTTCAGGAAGGTCTTTTTCCTCAAGTGGAAGTTCTGAGGCCACTACTAGTCATCCCAGGGGTTCCAAAACAATGTGACCCCTCCACCATGCTGTACTGGTTCTCCTGAACCAGAAGGAATGGTCACTGAAAGGGCACACCGTGACAATACTGGCATTCACCATCTCTGTACACCGGGAGCTGAATGAATCATCACTGTCCCTCAAACTCAGCCATTTTCAATATGGCAGCAAATGCTGCCCAAATTCCATCCAAAATCCTGCTGAGTACCCACTCTGCTGTATAACCATTTGTCCCCGCAATAAGGAGTGGGAGCCAATCCAGCTACGCCGCTGGTTTTTCCATGCCTTCCACCGCATTTTGAGGGGAATAATAGTGAACGGCGAGGCAGCAGCTCCAAGGACCAATCAGACGGGGGACCAGAAGGGCCATTTGGCCTGGGTCTCAAGCTTAAAGGGGACCTCAAATTTAGACACTTGTTAATTTTTTGGCATTTGATAAATTTCGCAACTTGTTTTTATGCGCATCCCTATTGGATCAAAATGTGACCTCTCAGCTTAGAGCTGCAAATTTAAGCAAATAAGAGATGTGATTTGGTAAAAGACATAATTTTTTTGTTAACTGATGTAGATTTTGTTATATTAGAGAGTTAAAAATGTTCATAAATATTAATAAAAATATATTGGTTCTGATGACACAAGATTAGACTGTGATGAACATGTCCTCTCAGATCAACTGATTATATAAACAAACCAGTACTAGTGGCTGGTGCTGGATCAAGTGCATGTTGAAAGGTAGAAAATTTACATTTTTTGTCTTTATAGCTTTACATCTAGTTGACCAAGGAATTATTTGTGTGAAAATTCATCATTATTATCTTCATATGGTAGCTAAAAGAGGTGACTTGTTGGTTGGTTGAGCCCTAGCTTGGTAGCTTGGCCATCATCATAGGCTTTCATAGTCTATAGGCCCAGATTCAAGATGAAAATTTGTGAGGACAATCTTGTACAGTAAGTTTCATGAGGACACACGTTTGAAATTTTTGGACGTTATCCCTCTGTCTGTATCCGCGTCTGTGTTTATTATATATATGTCATCCCTTTGTCTTCTGCTCAGCCTGTTATATTATACCTTGCGTGTTTGAGTTTTGATTCAGTGATAAGGATAATAACCTGTCTGACTGTTTCATTTTGTGTTCTTAATTAGTATTCCTTCTTTTTAAGCATTTGTGTACCATTCAGCATTTGTGTACATTTACAGTAGAAGATTTCAAGTGTAGATAAGCTACTTATTTACAGCAAAATATTTCAAGTGCGGATAGGCTACATATTGACCAGATAGATCACTATGAAGAGCAGATTTGAAAGTGGTGCAAGCAAGATATGGTTAAAACAACTGAGTGTAGCAGCAGCTAAGAGCTCAAAGCCAATAAATTCATTTCTCAAACCACTGGAAAACACACCTTACCCAACAAACAATGCTACAGATAATGAAAACTCCACAACTGTCACGCGTGATATTTCAATGCCAATACCTGAACATGAGAACAGTAGTCAAGAAGGAAATGTGTCAGCAGTAACAGATGCAACAGAAGATCCTGTGTATGATCAAGAAACTCATCATTAACAGGAAGATGTAGATCTTACGCAGCAAGAGCAATTTATGAGTACTACAGGTTTGACTGTGACTGACATTGGAATTATTAACAAGAGCAATGCTGCCCAAATGCAATCTTTTCTTCAAATTAGTTGTTTTGAAATTCCAAGTAACATTCCATGAGATGCTGATAATCATGCTTTCCCTGTTCATCTGCTGACAAAAACTCTTCCAAATGGTCAGACCTGCACAAGAGACTGGTTATGCTGGAATATGGAAAAACAATCTCTGTACTGTGCACCGTTCTTCATTTTGAACAAAAGTGCTGCAAATGCATCAGTTCTCTCTGATCAATCAGGATGGAGCATCAAGATGTTGGAGGAAGTTGAAAGACCGAATACCATCAAATGAGAGTTCAATGTCACACAAAGAAAACTATGTTGCATGGAAATCAGCCAGTAGGGCAGCATCAGCTGAAAATTCAGTTGAGAATTTACTCTTGACTGAACTTTCTACAGAAACTAATAACTGGAAAAAACTTCTTGAGCGCATCCTGAATGTCATCCTTTTTCGTTTTGAGCAGGATTGGCTTTCTTTGGTTCCAGTCAAGGTATTGGTGATCATGCAAATGGAAACTTTCTAGGCATAGTTGAGCTCCTCAGAAAATATAACCCACTTTTATCAGAGCATGTTAAATGTGTTCAAGAATCGCAAGAGAGTCAAAAGTGCATGCAAGTCAATTATCTCTCCACGTGCATACAAAATGAGTTTGAGCTATGTGGGTCATTCGTATAAACAACAATTCTTGATGAGATTTGGAATGCCAAGTATTTTTCAATCATTGTTGATGGCACTCCAGATTGTTCTCACAAGGAACTACTGTGGTTATTCAGTATGTTAAGATTGTAGACAGCTCAAAATTTTCAATAGAAGAAAGGTTTATTTTGTTTGATAATGTCACAAGAAAAAATGGAAAAGAAATCGCTGCTCGAGTACTAGCAATTCTAGAAGGTTTTAAGTAAGATTTTCATTCTGCATTGGTCAAGCCTATGACAATGGATCTAATATGGCTGGGAAGTACAAAGGTGTACAAGCAGTTCTGTTTGAGCATAATTCAAACTGTATTTTCTCCAGCTGTGGAAACCACACAGTAAACCTTGTAGGTGATGACTGTGCTGAATCATGCAAGGAGGCAATTACTTACTTTGGAACAGCTCAGCAAATGTACAATCTCTTCAGTAGCAGTTCATAAAGGTGGGAAATTCTGAAGCAGTATCTTCCTGTTTCACTGCCTGAGATGTCCAAAACTAGATGGTCTGCACGGATTGATGGACAACATTTGAATTCAGTGAGAAAAGCTTTAAATGAGCTTGAATCTCTCAGTCTCACTGCACAGGCTCGAGCTGAACTTCAGGCTATTCAGAAGCATATGTCCAAATTTGAATGCATGCTGATGTCATCTTTGTGGATGAAGCTATTTATAATGATCCACCAAACTAATCTGATAATTGAAGCACGCAATGCTACTCTTGATGTTAAGAGGGATAACACTGAAAGTCTTATCAATGACATTCAACAGATTCATGAACAATGGGTTGCGATCCTGACTGAATCCAAATTAGTAGTACAAAACATTGGCATTTCATCTGAGTTCTCCACCAGTTGCAACTTATCCACTGAATCCGATGCTGAGCAGCATTATAGGGTCAATGTCTTCTGTGTCATCATTGACTCTATTCAATCAGGTCTTACACATCGATTTGAGTCACTCTGACTAATGTGTACCCTTTTGGGGTTTGTTTGGCAGTTCAACAGACTGAGAGCATGTCTACACTACGAAATTAGGTTGATTTTATAGAAGTCGATCTTTAGAAAGCGATTTTATACAGTCGATCATGTATGTCCCCACTAAGCCCAGTAGATCGGTGGAGTGCATCCTCAATACTGTGGCTAGCATCGACTCATGGAGTGGTGCACTGTGGGTAGCTATCCCACAGTCCCCATTGCCCATTGGAATTCTGGGTTAAGCTCCCAGTGCCTGATGGGCACAAACATTGTCGCGGGTGGTTTTGGGTACATGTCATCAGTCTCCCCTCCCTCCATCCCTTCCTCTTTGAAATCAACGGCAAACAATCGTTTCATGCCTTTTTTCCTGGGCTATCCATGCAGACAGCATAGCATGGCAAGCATGGAGCCCGCTCAGCTGCGCACTGCTTTTGTGAGCATTGTAAACACTTCGCGCATTATCCTTCAGTATGTGCAGAGCCTGGCTAGGAGCCGCCAGCACAAGGACAATTGTGAGGAGGACATGGACACAGATGTTCCTGAAACCATGGGATGTGGCAATTGGGATATCATGGCAGCATTGGGACAGGTTGATACAGCTGAATGCTGATTCTGGGCCTAGCAAACAAGCACAGACTGGTGGGACCGCAGAGTGTTGCGGGTATGGGATGATTCACAGTGGCTGCAAAACTTTCGCATGCGTAAGGCCACTTTCACGGAACTTTATGAGTTGCCTTCCCCTGCCCTGAAGCGCAGGAACACCAAGATGAGACCTGCCCTAACAGTTGAGAAGCGAGTGGCGATAGCCCTGTGGAAGCTTGCAATGCCTGACTGCTACCGGTTAGTCGGGAATAAATTGGCAAATCTACCATGGGGGCTGCTGTGATCCAAGTAACCAAGGCAATCAATAACCTTCCGCTAACAAGGGTAGTGACACTGGGAAATGTACAGGTCATAGTGGATGGCTTTGCTGAAATGGGGTTCCCTAACTGTGGTGGGGTGATAGACGGAACACATATTCCTTATATTGGCATTGGATCACCATGCCAAACAGTACATAAACCACAAGGAGTACTTCTCAATGGTGATCCACCAGTGCTTGCAGCACAAAGGACATTTTACCGATATCAGCATGGAATGGTCGGGAAAGGTCCATGACGCTCGTATCTTTCAGAACTCCAGGCTGTTCGAAAAGCTGAAAGAAGAGACTTTCTTCCCAGACCAGAAAATTACCGTTGGAGATGTAGAAATGCCAATAGTTATCCTTGGGGACCAGCCTACCCCTTGCTCCCATGGCTCATGAAGCCTTACACAGGCAGCCTGGACAGTAGTAAGGAGCAGTTCAACTATAGGCTGAGCAAGTGCAGAATGGTGGTAGAATGTGTCTTTGAACGTTTAAAAGGGCACTGGTGCTGTTTGCTGAGTAGGTTCGACCTCAGCATAACCAATATTCCTGTTGTTATTGCTGCTTGCTGTGTGCTCCATAATATCTATGAGAGTAAGGGGGAGACATTTATGGTGGGGTGGGAGGTTAAGGCAAATCACCTGGTGGCCAATTTTGAACAGCCAGACACCAGAGCAATTAGAAGAGCACAGCAAGGTGTGTTGCACATCAGAGAGCCTTTGAAAAACAGTTTCATGACTGACCAGGCTACGGTGTGACAGTTGTGTCTGTTTGTCCTTGATGCAAACCCGCCCCCTTTGATGAATGTACCAATCCCCTTCCCCTCCTTCAACACAGCTGGCAAAGGAAATAAAGTCCCTATTGTTTTGAATCCATTCATTCTTTATTTATTAAAAAAAAATTGAGATCACTGACAAGGTAGCACGGGTAGGATGGAGGAGGAGGGAAGGACAAGACCATATTGCTTATCCTAGCCACACTACAAATCAAAGCTGTTTGAATGACAGCTTTCTGTTGCTTGGGCCATCCTCTGGAGTTGAGTGGCTGGGTGCCCGGAGCCTTCCCTCCTCCGCATTCTTGGGCCTCTGGGTGAGGAGGATATGGAACTTGGCGAGGAGGGCAGGCAGTCATACAATGGATGCGGTGGGGAACTGTACTCTAGTTGCCTTTCCTGCAGCTCCACCAGATGCCTCATCATGTCCGTTTGCTCCCCTGTTAGCCTCAGCATCTCCTCCTGCGTGTTCCAATCATGCTCACTGTATGCTTTCCTGGCCTCTGCCACTGAATGCCTCCATGCATTCAGCTGTGCCCTATCAGTACGAGAGGACTGCATGAGCACTGAAAACATGTCATCACGAGTGCATTTTTTTTGCCTTCTAATCTGCGATAACCTCAGGGACAGGTTGACACAGGGAGCATAGAAACATTTGCACCGGCAGGGGGGACAAAAAGGGAGAGTACAATTTAAGAAGATACATTTCTGAGAACAAAAGAGAGACTCTTTCACAGTGAATCAAGCAATTCACAGCAGACAGACATGTGTTTTAGGACAAGGTCACATTTTGCCTTTTATATTGAGCACCTGCCAGTATGGTGACACATCACACACAGCTGGGCAACAGAATTCAATTTCCAGGCAGCCATGGTAAGCCAAAGGGTACGCGGGGTTGGCTTCTTCTGCGTTCATAACATGTGGGAATGGTTTCAAACTGCAGTGCCCTCCTTTCCTGGAGAAAGCAATGCCAGTTGGGTTTGCCATTTAAAAGAAGGGGCTGCGGTTTTGGGGTGGATGTGCAGCACACCCCTCCCCCTACCCCACTGCGTGGCTATTCTCTGGGATGATCCCTTTTAGCCAAGCATAACCAGCCCAGCATGAAAGGGGTCCTTTTACTGTTCCCTTACAAAAATTCCCCTTTTTCAACGAGGTGACCATGAATGATATCACTCTCCTGAGGCTGACACAGAAAGATAAAAACCGAATGTTGCATGAATGCGACAAAAACCCAGGACCATTCGCTGCCATGCTTTGTGCTGCAGTGATTTCAGACTACTTTGCAACTGGCTTGGCATGGTAAAGTGTCCTGCCGTGGAGGACAAAATAAGGCAGCCCTCCCCAGAAACCTTCTACACAGGCTTTCAGAGTACCTTCAGGAGAGCTTTATGGAGATGTCCCTGGAGGATTCCTGCTTCATCCCCAGACATGTTATCAGACTTTTCCAGTAGCTGTACTGGCCGCAAATGCATCCCAATTCTTCAGGGCAAATCAAATATTAAACACAATTGTTTTTAACCCCTGTAGTGTAGTTACAAATGTGCACTCATCAGTTCTTCGCCTTCAGGGTCCGGGAACAATACGCCTTAGGAGGGTATTGGTTCCAGGGTGATGAAAAGGTCCTGGCTGCTGGGGAGAATGGATTCTCCGCTTGCCTGCTGCACATTCTCCTCCTCCTCCTCTTCCTCATCCACAAAATCCTCCTCCGTGTTGCATGAGACTCCCCCCTTGCAGGTGTCCATGGACAGTGGGGGAGTAGCGGTAGGGTTCCCCCCTAGAATGGCATGCAGCTGATCATAGAAACGGTATGTATGGGGCTCTGACCTGGAGCGACCGATTGCCTCCTTTGTCTTTTGGTAGGCTTGCTCCTTAACTTTCATGCGGCACTGCTCTGTGTCCCTGGTGTAGCCTCTGTCCACCATGCCCTGTGCGATTTTTGGCATATATATCAGCATTTCTTCTGCTGGTTTGGAGTTCTGCCTGCACAGATTCTTCTCCCCATACAATAGTCAGATCCAGTGTCTCCCGTTCACTCCATGCTGGAGCTCGTTTGCGATTCTGGGACTGCATGGTCACCGGTTCTGCTGAGTTCGCCACACTGACCAAACAGGAAATGAAATTCAAAAGTTCCCGGTTCTTTTCCTGTGTACCTGTCTAGTGCATCGGAGTTGAAAGTGCTGTCCAGAGTGGTCACATTGGAGCACTCTGGGATTGCTCATGGAGGCCAATACCATAGAATTGCACAGAATACCATCGAATCCCAGGAAGGTCGATTTTAGCAGTACTCCCTTCATTGGGGAGGAGTACAGCAGTCAATTTGAAGACCCCTTTAGGTCAGTGGAACGGGGTTGGTTGTGTAGCCGCATTGCTTATAAAATCAACCTAATGCGGCTAAATTCGACCTAACCTAGTAGTGTAGACCAGACCTGAGTAATGAAGATCTACTTTCTGCAGCTGAACAATTTCAGCAACAGTACAACAAAGAAATCTCAAAAGATCTTAGTGATGAGGTCATCTTCCTCAGACGAATATATTCCACAAACTTTAAATTGGATTGCAAGCCAAAGGAATTGCTTCAAGAAATACTCAAACTTGGACTCTTTGGCGTGTTTCCTAATATCACCATTGCATTGCATATTTTTATCAGTTTGCCTGCATCAGTGGCTTCAGGTGAACGCACCTTCAATGTGTTGAAGAGGTAAAGAACTATCACCATTCAACTATGGAACAAGAGCATTTGAATGGGCTTGCCATGCTTAATAGCAACTGTGACATCGCATGAAAAATAGATTTTTCCTCAATAATTAGTGCATTTGCACAGAAAAAGGCTAGAAAAGCAATTGTTAAATAAAAAAATAGTCTCACTCTTTTTTTGGTGCCTTATTTTTCTTTCATGTGTTGTCATTTTTTATTTTTATTATGGCTAGGGGCCTCAAAAGCTGGAAACGGCCTGGGCTGTTCTGGACCTCTGAGAGGGCCTGGGAGCTTCTGATCATCAGCAAACATATAGAGATGGGGGGACAGTACCAATACCACACTGTAGAGTGGTTCCTAGAGTATCTTGATGAGATGCATAATCCCAGGATACTGCCCAGGATAATAGTGCTTATGTCACATAACAGTGACAGTGTGGACAAGGGTATCATACCCATATCCAGCAGAGATTATGGAGACTCTCAGGTGAGGGTATGGGAATCATGTGGGAGCATCGCACAATTCACTACAAACGTATGCACACAAGTGTAGATAGAGACTATATCCTGGCTGGGTTCATTATATCGCCTCTTCCTTCTGATGTAGATAAATGGAGTACAATGCCAGTTGCTTGGTGGTGCGAGGGAGGGTCTTTCATATGAGAGCTCAAAAGCGGAGATCCCATCTGCCCTGTGTGGGCATTGTAAATTCCATTGCACTTCTCACAAGCAAAGGCAGGATGCTCCTTCACCAGTATTTATCTCCCCCTGACACTCTTGTGTTGTATGCTTTGTGCCAGTTGTTTGCGGCTAGAGGCACTCACTGGTGTTGTACTGCATGTATAATACTTTGTAAGCCCTTTAGGATGCAAGGGACTGTACTGATACCCAGCATTCTGGATGGGCCCTGCATGTGTGTTAATGTATGAGATATGCAATTTACAAAATAGAGCGTGCAAGCCACATGGTGAAGAAGACTAGGGTTGGGAGGATCCCTGTCTCGTTCACTGCAGAGGTTGGATAGTGGGCACTCTTTGGGCTTATCTGCACTGGAAAGCTATAGAGGTGTAATGCAACATGTGAGTTTAAAGTGCTATGATTATATTACTATAATTCCTGGTGTGGACACACTTATTCCAGTATAAGAGGAGCCTTTTTCCAGTTTAGTTTATGCTACTATAGAAGAGGCTTAAACTAAGGGCATGGCTACACTTGCAGATGTAGAGCGCTTTGAGTTAAACCCGCCTTCGGAGAGTGCAGTAGGGAAAGCGCTGCGGTCTGTCCACACTGACAGGAACAAGCACACTGGCGTGGCCACATTTGTGGCACTTGCAGCGGCATTGGGAGCGGTGCATTATGGGCAGCTATCCCACAGAGCACCTCTTCCCATTCTGGTGCTGTGGCTTGTGGGAAGGGGGTCGGGGGGTGCAGGACATTCTGGGTCCTGTCCCAATGTCCCGTGATGCATCAGTTCGCATCCCAGCAATCCCTGTGCTTCCATCCACATTTGGCGCGATCTTTCAACATTTTTTGTACTGTGCGTTCTGTCTTCCCTTTTGGTCTGCGGGAATGGAGCCCGAACTGCTGAGGAGTATGCTGACGAGTCTCACCAGCACGTCATGTTTGGCAGTCGAATTATTCCTTATTATCCAAAGTGACAATGAGGGCTCTGACGATATCAACTCGAGTAACACATATGACACGAGTTTGCTTGTGGCATTCACAGACATGCTCACCACCATGGAACGCCACTTTTGGGCTCGGAAAACAAGCACTGAGTGGTGAGATCACTTTGTCATGCAAGTCTGGGATGACGAGCAGTGGCTGCAGAACTTTCGGATGAGAAAAGCTACTTTCATGGGACTAAGAGAAAAGGAGTACTTGTGGCACCTTAGAGACTAACAAATTTATTAGAGCATAAGCTTTCGTGAGCTACAGCTCACTTCATCGGATGCATTTGGTGGAAAAAACAGAGGAGAGATTTATATACACACACACAGAGAACATGAAACAATGGGTTTATCATACACACTGTAAGGAGAGTGATCACGTAAGATAAGCCATCACCAACCGCGGGGGGCGGGGGGGAAGGAGGAAAACCTTCCATGGTGACAAGCAGGTAGGCTAATTCCAGCAGTTAACAAGAATATCAGAGGAACAGTGGGGAGTGGGGTGGGGGGGAGAAATACCATGGGGAAATAGTTTTACTTTGTGTAATGTAGCTCACGAAAGCTTATGCTCTAATAAATTTGTTAGTCTCTAAGGTGCCACAAGTACTCCTTTTCTTTTTGCGAATACAGACTAACACGGCTGCTACTCTGAAACCTATGATTTCATGGGACTGTGTGAGGAGCTTGCCCCCACCCTGCGGCGCAAGGACACGAGATTGAGAGCTACTCTAATGGTGGAAAAGCGGGTGGCTATTGCAACCTGGAAGCTGGCAACTCCAAGAGCTACCAGTTTGGAGTGGGGAAGTTGACCGTTGGAATCGTGTTGATGCAAGTTTTCAGGGCCATTAATCACATCCTGTTCAGAAGAACTGTGACTCCGGGTAACGTGCATGACATTGTGGATGGCTTTGCACAAATGGTTTCCCTAACTGCGCAGGGGTGATAGATGGCGCACACATTCCAATTATGGCACCAGCCAACCTAGCCTCCGAGTATGTTAATCGGAAGGGGTATTTCTCTGTGGTTCTCCAGGTGCTTGTGGATCACCGTGGGCGTTTCATTGACATTAACGCAAGCTGGCCCGGAAAGGTGCATGATGCACGCATCTTTCAGAACACTGGCCTGTTCAGGAAGCTGCAAGCTGGGACTTTTTTCCTAGACCAGAAGATCACCGTAGGGGAAGTCGAAATGCCCATTGTGATCCTTGAGACCCCGCTTACCCTTTAATGCCGTGGCTCATGAAACCCTACACAGGGAGCCTTGACAGCAGCAAGGAGCAGTTCAACAACAGGCTGAGCTGATGCAGAATGACTGTGGAGTGTGCTTTTGGCCATTTTGGCTCTCTGTATGGACCTGGAAGCTGGATCTGACCGATGACAGCATCCCTGCGGTTATATCCGCATGCTGTACTCTCCATAATATTTGTGAAGGAAGGGTGAATGATTCACTCAGGCATGGAACTTGGAGGTTCAACACCTGGAGGCCGAATTTGAACAGCCAGAGAGCAGAGATATTAGAGGGGCCCAGGACAGGGCTGCAAGGATTAGGGGTGCCTTGAGGGAGCAATTTGAGGCTGAAAGCCACCAGTAATGTCTGGTACCCTTCACGGGAGTGACATGCAGTGGTTCCAATGTTAGTAGGAATCTGTGTTTGCTACGCTGACTTGCAGTGCCTGTTTCTTTCCTGGGCTAAGGTATCTTTTACTTTATGCAATAATAAAGAATGTTTTCAAAGCCAAACAAATCCATTTATTGAAAAGGAACACAGCTGGAAGAAACACAACAGAAAGGGCACAGGGGTGGGGTGCAGAATGGTACAATCATAGATTTGCGTATGTGCTGTTATCATGCTCAGCCTTCCTGTCTGGAGTGCTGTGCAATGAGTGTTGCACTTCAGGATGGCTATACTGCATGGTGATGGGGGTTGAGTGCAGTGGGTAAGGGTCATAGTTTTCAGGGCTGGGTGGTGAAGCTACAGGTGTTGGAGGCAGCTGGTGGCGGTAAGAACCCGGATGTTGGTGAAACTGGGTTGGAGGTGACATGGGGGCACAAGGGAAAGAGTTTTGGGACAGGGGCTGCAGGGGCGGTTGGGCATGGTAGTGCTCCGCCTGCATGGCTATGAGTGCCTGGATCTCCATTATGCTTATCAGCTGATCAGTGCTTTGCTGCCGGAGCACCGCACTTTTGTGCTGGTGCTCCTCATTCTGCGGGTGGATCCTCCTTTCACTCTCCTGTCACTCCTGCACTTTTCGATTTTCATTAGTTGAATGCTGCATTACTTCATGCAACATGTCTTCCTTGCTTCTATGTGGCCTCTTTCTGATTCTTTGGAGTCTTTCGGCCGGTGATAACACGGACGGCTGAGATCTCAAGGTTGCATCTGTAAAGGCAAAATGCAACACTTAACAGAGGCAGCATTGTTCACACCAGACAGAGTAGTGATTCCCACGTACTTAAGGGCAAGCACAGTCTATACAATAGCATAATTTGCCCATCCCAAAGTGAGAGCACATAAGCCACAGGAGCCGCAAAATGGTGAGTAAGCACAGGGTCAAGCGTGACTGATTGTTTCACGGCTGTACGGTCCTCTGGGTTTCTGTGCCTTGGGGAGAGCCAACAGTGGCAGGGGGCCCCTATACTGAACATTGTCCCCACATTTTCCACAGGAGCTCGTCCTGGAAGATATCTTGCTGCTGAGGGTGACCTAGGAAGCAAGGGAGGGTCTTCTACTGCAATATGGCTTCCACCCTGGCCCATATGCAGCTTGCCTGTGTGCAGCAATGGCCCCTCGCCCCTCACAGTACAGTGGCAGGGACAAGTTAGCCTTACTGGGACAAGGACTACAGTGGCTCTCCCGAGAAACCTGCGCAAGTGCATTTCCCAAGTTCTGGCTGAGACCTTTGCAAAGATCACTGAGGCCGATTACCGCGATGTGAGGGCACATCAACGCCCTATTCCGCATTTAGGCATGCGTACGGCCCTAACCCTCCTCGCCCCAAGAGCCCGCACCGAATAACTTCCTTCCCAAAATAAAAGCCACTTGCCGGGAACCTCCTCTGGTGTTTGTCCTTCCCCAAGCACCGGCCGCCACGACTGGCTACCTTCCTCCTGGCTTGAGAACAGCTCCTGGCTGCCTGCATCTAGGGACTCCGGGGTGTCTTCCTCCGCCTCAGCATCCTAGCTCCCGCTTTGCTCCTCCTTCTCCTCCTCCCGCCTTGTTGCACTGGCCTCTGAGGTGTCCATGGTGGTACTCGGAGTGGAGGTGGGGTCGGCTCCAAGTATCGCGTCCCGCTCTTTGTAGAAACGGCAGGTCGCAGGGGCAGCACCAAACGGCTGTTTGCCTCGCAGGCTTTGCGGTAGGCATTCCGCAGCTCCTTCACTTTAACCCTGCACTGCACTGCAGTGTGTCCCGGTCATGGCCCCTTTCCATCATGTCCCTTGATATCTGCCCGAAGGTATCGTAATTCCTACGGCTGGAGCGCAGCTGGGACTGGACAGATTCCTCCCCCCAAACACTGATGGGGTCCAGCACCTCGCCATTGCTTCATACTGGGGATCGCCTGGCGCGTGGAGGCATAATCATCTGGAAAGATTCGCGGAGAGCACTCCACGCCTGGCTGAGCAAACAGGAAGGGGATTTTCAAAGTTCCCAGAGAATTTAAAGGGCGGGTCTGACTGTTGGTCACCTGAGAGAAGGGCAGTAGAGTTCAAAATGATGACCAGAATGGCTAGAACAGGCATTGTGGGACACTTCTGGAGGCCAATCAGAGGGCACTAACAGACCAGGGTGTCCACACTGGCACCTCAGCACTCCCGCGGGGGCACACAAAAAGTTATTCCACTTGCTGAGGTGGTGTACCAGGAGCGGACCAGCCGCGGAGTCAGAGCACTCTACGTGCCTTGGGTAGTGAGCTAGTGCGCCCGGGGCTCCTTTAATGCGCTGTAACACACAAGTATAGCCAAGCCCTTAGGTAAAAAGAGCTGTTCTTATTCCAGAATAAGAGCATCCATATGTGGAATTAAACTGCTATCGCTATTCTGGTAGAACTATACAGTATAGTTATACTGGTATAAACTGGAAAAATTTCCCATGTAGCCAAGTCTTTAGTACCAAGAGTCTAGGAATACAGACATCAGTTAAAGTTACAGCTGGTCAAAATTTCACAAGTCTTGCATTTTGAACAACATTTTTCATAACAAAATTGATTTTCAGGGAAGAAAAGTCCAGAAAGTTTTATGACTAAAGATGTTGTCACCATTTTGACAAGATTCCCTTGAATTTTTTTTACTTTTTTGGGGATTAGTTTAAGTTATAACTAATAAAATTTAAATTCTTCAAAATTCCCCAGGATGGTTTGTCCATATACTCAACTTCAAGAGTGAGTCCAAAACCTCAGGACCTAGCATGGCAAAAGCAGGTGCTATAAGGTACTTGCTTATATTGTCCCCATATCATCAAAATACATGAGCACCATGAAACACCCTGATGAAGTAGGCAGTACTACAATCCCATTTTTTACAGGCACACATACAGAAAGTCTGTGGTACACCAGGGAATCCAACCTGAGTCTCCCAGAGCCCAAGCTTGCACTCTGACTACCAAACTATTCTTCCTCTGTCACAGCTCTTTGAAAAGCCAAGAATCTCTATTTTGCTTAAGATTCCAATTTCTAGCCCTCATGGATCAGCAGATATCCAGGCAGCCGGGTTCACACAAGAACCAAGGTAAAGCTGGACAGTGCCTTTGTAATACTCACATTGTTATATGCTTCTGAAACTTGACAAATGCAAGAAACCCACAACTGTGAGCTTACTGCATTCCATCAGAGATGCTTGTAAAGAATACTCAGTGCCCACTGCTGGGATAAAGTAACCAATGCTGATGTGTTACCAAGGACTGGCCAACAGACTGTAGAGACAAGGATTCGAGAAAGAAGGCTGAAGTGATCTGAACAATTATGGATGTTCAAAGACTATTCCTAGACAAGCCCTTGATTGGATATTACCTGATAGAAGATGGGGAAGAGCGGGATAGCAGATGACATAAGAAAGCCATTGAGAAAGATGTCACTGTCATGGAAACAGACTATAACAGAGCAAAAAACATAGCATTAGACCAGGGATCTCAAACACACGGCCCCCGGCTGCATGCGGCCCACGGGGTTATTTTCTGTGGCCCACCAGCTCCCTGCGGCACCCCCGCCCCCCAGCGTTTACCTAGGGCAGCTCCGGCCCAGGGCACATCGGGGGCAGGGCAGCTCCCCACCTGCCTGCCCTGCCCCCACGCTCCAGGAAGCGGCCGGGACCTTTGGGGGGGCCAGGGGTCTGTGTGTTGCCCTGGCCGCTCCTCCAGGTACCTCCCCTGAAGCTCCCATTGGCCGTGGTTCCCTGTTTCCAGCCAATAGGAGCTTTGGGGAAAAAGGGTATCTAATAAATAAAATCTGGCTCACTATTGCCTAACCTGATCAGCGTACAAGTGTTTGGAGGAACATTCCCTAGTCAGGAGGAATGACAGAAAGATTTTCCCAACAGGTTATGGTTTCATTTAAAGAGTAGGAGTAGGTTTGCTCAGAAGTTTGAAGTGTTGAAGTACCACAGGGCAAATAATGTTTAGAAATAATGGAGTTGATGAATTTCATGTCTTGTTCTGTGTATGAATTGTCTTTGGGAGACCACAATTTACCCAAAATTTGTTATTCAGAATTATTCCTGGAATAACAGTCTACTGCTTATGCTTACTGCATGAGCAATTTGTTCAGGTTCTGATATTCTGCACTCCAACTATTTTGACTGGATGCATGGATCACTTGGTCCTATTCAGTAAAGTATCCCTATTCAGTTCAATGTTTGAACACGTGCTTAACTTTAAGCACATATGACATTGATTGGCCTTCAGCATGTGCTTAGCTTGCAGCATGTGGTTAAGTACTTTCCAGTATCAGGGCCTTAGTATGTTTTTCTTCTCTGGCTGGTGACCTGAACTCAGTCTTTCCACTTCATTGGGTTCTGGCTTAGACCCTAGATGAGCACAGCCCTTTAAAATCCATTTTCCCAATCCAAATAAGTGCTCATGATTTGCTCTCCACAACTAGTCTGTGATATTCCCTTAAAATTTCATGTGTTGCTAAACATTCATGCCAGTAGATGAGCTTGCTAAGCTACTCCTGGGAAGGCAGAAGGCCTAAGCACAGCCCCATTGAAAGGAATTTGTTTACAAATTGGAATGAATATTTGTGGGATGATCTTTTGCAGCAACAGCCCAGCTCTGCTGAGAACAAGTCACAAAGACAGATTGGTGGGCAGAGTGCAGGTGAAGAGATCAAGGATGCTTGAGAGATGCATTTATCACTTGGTCGCCGCTACCACCACCATGCATATAGTCTAGTGGAGATCATCAAAAACACAAAGGTAAGTGCCTAATTCCCTTTGCTAGTCAGCGGCTGGTAGGTGTTGAATTGCAATTTGTGTCTTCGCAAATCTCCCCCTCTGAACATACTGATTCCCCATGCTCCCCTTTCCCAGTTAGCCTACAAATTTTCAGTACAAGAAGAGTAAAACACTGTACATTGAATTATGAGTGTAGACAGTATGGTGCCACTAGAGGGGACAGGGTGTGGTGTTCTGTCCCCTCCAGTGGCACCAAGACCACTTAGAGAGAGAGAGAGAGTTAATGAGTCTACTCTACAGCCTTAGTTAACAGTCAGTTGGCTTTTAGCTCATGCAGTAGAGGATCATGCATTTAGCTCCAGAGGCCCCAGGTTCAATCCTGCCTGCCAATGACCAGGGTCTGTTGGTGTTACACAAGGTCATGGTCCACTGAGCAAACATCACTTACTATTGCCCTGCAACTGCTGTTGTGGCGGTCATCTTACCACTATTGTTGCATTGCACATGTGATGCTACAAACCTTTTTTCGTTTGGTTAAGAGAAGTTACAAGTAAAGTTAGCGACGATTGAAGGTCAGAAAGGGAAGGGGGAGGTAGCCTGCAAAGAGAGAGACCGACAGCCTAGAAAGCATGCCTTACAGTGACGGTACCTGGGGTTGGGTAGCACCTCACCACCACCTACCATTAGTGTGAAGCAGTTGTGTGGATCAGCTCCCTGAATCCACCAGCCCAGGCAACACAAGCACTACCTTACAGGCTTTTCTCTCTCTGTACATGTAGCCACAAGCATGCAGTAACCCCTGAATCCTAAGAGCATTCTCTCTAGCTACTTATTCACTAACACTTGCAGAATTACCAGGCCTGCTGTTCCCAAAGGACCTGAATCTTACAAGCTGTTGCGTTCTGTTCAGGACCCCCATCTTGCTTAACATCACAGCATGTAGCTATAGGGATGGAGAGAACATGAATAAGTTCATCAAAGATTCAAGTCACAAAGAGTAAGAATGCTGAAAACAAATGGTTACATATAAAACAAAATCATAACCTGCTTTCTAGAGACCAAACTGAATTAATAGACCTCCTGTCTAAAGAAGTTCTCTCAGCCCAAATTCTCTTCAGCGTTTTCAACCAAGTCTGGCTGAGGCCCATTTCCGTACAGGAGAACAGCCCTGTCCTGTTACTTTCTCAGGGAAGGATGCCTTCTCCACCCCCCTAACAGACAAGCAAGCCTCTGAAGTGCACCCACCAGATGGGGTTACCTCTCCACACCTCTGCTTTTCTCTTCCAAAGAGACTTTTTTCCCTCTGAAGTGCTCATAATCCTTCATTTGCATTCAGTTCAGACTGCTGACCCACTGTAAACGAGACAATACTCAATATACATGGTAACAAAGATGAATAGACATCTCCCGTCTGGCAGAAAACCTGTTTTTCACCCTTGCTCATGACTGATACTTTAATGCAGACTTTAAGACCGTGTTTTCAATATACCGACACGTAACTCCTTACATCACATCTGTACAAACATTTCACAGTAATCTTAATAGCCAAGTGCGATTGCAGCTTTCATTTGAGACCTCTCATGACATTCTTTGGTGAACCCGAATGTACATACCAGAATCAGGAGTTTCCCGGAGCCCCTTTGCCAATTGGCATTAAGGTGTTCTTGGATCACACAACAGATTCAAACTGCAGACAGCGAGGGTGGGATTTGCAGAAGTGCTCAGCTGAACTCTACTCCCACTGAAGTCATTGGGTGTTTTACCAAATTTCAGTGGAAGCAGCATTTTGACTCCCTGCCTCGAGATTTTCAATTCACTGGCATCTGTTGAGTCTGTTACGAGCCTCATTCTCCAGGCTGCCAGCTTGTTCAACTAATGATGCCAGTCTATCAGCTAAGGCAAAAGTTGACACATCTGTTGCTGTGGTATCAGCTTTTTTGCTATTCAGTTTGGAGAAACACATTTGCACCTCTCCACGGTTTCCTTTTGTTCTAGGCCGAGTCTTTCAGTTATTTGTGCCAGGCATTGGCATAAACGAGGGGCAGTGAATTGCCATTGAGCGAACTGTGTTACTTGGGAGCTTTTTCAAACATTACTTATTGCAATTGGTTCATTCACTCCTTCTTAAATGAGGGAACCAGCATTTGATCTTCAGCAGCAGCAGCAGCTGGGTTTAAAACATTTTAGCTCTAAAAGGTCAACATATTATTGACATGTAAATAATTTTTCTTTAGCACCTCAACCAAAATAAGGACCCTATTGTGCTAGGCACTGTATATAAACATAGTCAGAGACAGACCCCACCTACACCAGCTGACAATGTAAATTGAAGAGACAAAGAATTAGTATCCCTATTTTACAGTGGGGGAACTGAGGCACAGAAAGATTAAATGACTTGCCCAAGGTCTCAACAGGAATTATTTGGGAGAAGTTCTATGGTCTGGGTTATTCAGGAAGTCAGCTTAGATGATCACTGTGGTCCCTTCTGGTCTTGGAATCTATGAATATGGTCCATGCAGGGAGTGTAGAAGAGGCACCCTTTCCACCTGAGCACCCTCTTGAGGTGGAGAGAGGCTCTGCTGTGGCCTGCCTCAGCTCCCTACATATAATGAGGCCACTTAGCTGTCAGTGGGAAGCCAAACATTCTATTTTACAGCAGCGTATAAGCCTTCTGAAAGGAGCATTTGTACAAGAATTTAAAGGCTCTTACCTCTAAACCAAGATAAAACTAGTCTTAAAACTCCCAAAAGGCTCTAGGTTCCAGCAGCAGTTACTTCTACTATAAGGCCTCAGGCTTCTCCACTGCCTGGAAAGCAATGTGGTCTTCCCCCTGCTTGGCCAGGGTCTCTCCTAGGTCTCCCGACCTGGAAAGATTTTGCCTAGTTTAGGCCCCTCAGGAGCCTTCCTTTCTCCTTAGAAGTTTTTTGTTTTTGTTTTTTTTGAGAGAGAGAGAGAGCGCTCCTAAGCCTTATATTAGGCCCGGGGGTTCCTGGCTTAATTAACTGCCTTCCAGCTTCTTAGGCTGTTAACTATGCCCAGGTGAACCTGCATTGGCTCATTCCCTTCAGTGGAGTCTGTCACAGATTAATAGGGCATCTGACTCCCCAAAAGGGCCAATTCTGTGACAGGAAGCCTGTGTCAGAGCCAAGAATTGAACCCACATTTTTGGAGTCCCAGCCCCTTTCCTCACAGGTATACCCAGGCATTTTATAGGTATGTGTGGGTGAGAGAAAAAAAGACTACAGACATACAACGTTCAAAACCAGTAAAGATGTATTGACCTGTGGAATAATCTTCTCCTCAGGGAAGCTGTAGGAGCCCAATTACTTCAGGGTATTGAAGACTTGACTGCACAGACCATCAGTAAATACTGTTTATTATTGATTTTATAGCTCCTAAAAGTGTGCTAAGTGCTTCACAGCACACACATAGACAATAGGGAAAGATTCCGCACAGAGAGCACCTGAGCCAGTCTTTTCCATCAGACGAAGGTTTTTAACCATCAGAGGAGTGAAGTTTTGGAATAGCCTTCCAAGGGAAGCAGTGGGGGCAAAAGATCTATCTGGTTTTAAGATTCTACTTGATAAGTTTATGGAGGAGATGGTATGATGGGATAATTGATCTTTAAATATTCAGGGTAAATAGGACTAATCCCCTGAGATGGGATATTAGATGGATGGGATCTGAGTTACCCAGGAAAGAATTTTCTGTAGTATCTGGCTGGTGAATCTTGCCCATATGCTCAGGGTTTAGCTGATCGCCATATTTGGGGTCGGGAAGGAATTTTCCTCCAGGGCAGATTGGAAGAGGCCCTGGAGGTTTTTCGCCTTCCTCTGTAGCATGGGGCATGGTTGACTTGAGGGAGGCTTCTCTGCTCCTTGAAGTCTTTAAACCATGATTTAAGGACTTCAATAGCTCAGACATGGGTGAGGTTTTTCATAGGAGTGGGTGGGTGAGATTCTGTGGCCTGCGCTGTGCAGGAGGTCGGACTAGATGATCAGAATGGTCCCTTCTGACCTTAGTATCTATGAATCTCTATATTCCATGAGTCTGAGATAAAGTTCTGAATTTAATTTTTTCTCATTTATTTTGAAGCATCAGATGTTATTGCCAACCTCTCTGAGCATCTTCAAATACATATTTCTTCCAGCTCCATAACTCTGTGGCCAACATTTCAAATAGGGGAGCCTAAATCCATATTTAGGCACCCAAAAAGTCACAGCTTGCTTTTCAGAAGTGCTGAACACCCGCAGATCCCAGTGAATTCAGTAAGAACTGCGGGTTCTCAGCACCTATGAAAGTCAGGTCACTTTGATTTAGGAGCCTGACCTTAGGAACCCAGGGCTGGCCTCACCATGAGGAGAACTGAAGCAGCCACCTCAGGTGCCAGACTGTGGTGGGGTGCCACTAGGACCCAGAGTGTAGAAAATTGTGTCTGCTGCAGGTGCATATGTATTCTCTCCGCTCTAGCTGCACAGAGATGGTGGAGTGCTGTGCTGGAGGAAGGAGGGTACAAGAGACATAACAGGCAGGCAGGAGAAAAGGTGAGAGGGAATAACAGAAAGCAGCAGGAGCTGCAGGGAGAGAGAGGAGGAAGAGCCTCTGATGTACCTCTCTAGCACCCCCAGGAGCCTGGACTGATTAACACCAGCTTCTCAGGGAGCTTCCTGTTTCCTGCTGCTTCCCTGAACCCTCTTGAGGAGAACAGGCAGTCAACTGAAATAGTAGGAGCTAGTTAGGCCCTTAAGATGCTGATATCTTCCCTCACTCAGGCCCTGCTACCAGCCTGCTTATTTGTCCCCTTCAACTGAGTGTTGAGAGCCACTCTAGCTGGCACAGAACAGCAGTCATGAGTGAAAGACGAAAACGCCCCTCTGGGGCAGCATTCAGAAAAAGAAAAAAAGCAAAGGAAACGTTTCTATCTAAGCAGGAAGGAGCTCTCTTGAGATACATAGACACAAATGTTCACGGTGAGCCTTCCGGCCCTAGTGAGGATGTGACTGGTGAGGAGATGCCTGATCTTTCAGTTAGTCAGAGTGCAGGTGACCTGGCAGCTACTGCAACATCCATATCTCCATCTCAAATGGATGTAACCATGCACATTCCTGAAGAAAAGTATAGATCAGAGAAGAGTGTGGTGGAGGCGCAAGAAACAGCTGCTGCTGAGTTTTGTTCCTTAAGTCTAGACAATCCAGGACTGTGGACCCTGAGGGACTTCCTTGTACTGCATGGGCCATAGCAAGTGAAAAACTTCATGTTCCCCAAAGACAATGAAAATAGAAGTTTCCATCCAACACATTACTGGCATGAAATCTCCAATGGTGACAAAGTGGAGAGGCCATGGCTTATGTACTCAAAAACTCAGAATGCTGCATCCTGTTTTTGTTGCAAACTCTTCCAGTCTAATGTTCCAGCCATATTGGGTTCTACAGGAACAAAGGACTGCAAAAATCTGGCTAGAAATCTGGCATGCCATGAGAAGGCAGCAAATCACCAGAGAGCATTCCATAGGTGGAAAGAGCTTAAGATGAGACTAAGGTTATAGGCCACCACAGATGATCAGCATCAAGAGAAGATTGCATCAGAGTCTCTTTATTGGCAAAATGTTCTGAAAAGACTCATTGCCATTGTGAGAACGCTTGCTAAGCAAAACCTAGCACTGCGTGGCATTCAGATCAGCAGTATGTGCCTAAACAATGGAAACTTCCTTAAAATTGTGGAGCTGATGGCTGAGTTTGATGCTGTATTCCAGGAGCATCTAAGAAGAGTCACCACCCAAGAAATGTACACACACCACTACCTTGGAAAAACAATTCGAAATGAGATCATGCAGTTACTGGCAACAAAAGTCAAACAGAAGATTGTGGCAGATCTGAAGTCAGCAAGATATTACTCTGTTATTCTGTACTGCACACCTGACATCAGCCATACGAACAAATGACTTTAATGGTGTGTTTTGTAACAACAGAACCTAGTGAAAATGTCCCTGCAATGGTGACTGTCAGAGAGCATTTTCTAGAATTTATTGACATTGATGATACTACAGGAGCTGGTATAACAAATGTGCTTCTTAAAAAGCTGGAAGATACGGGAATTGCAATAGCTGACATGAGAGGTCAGGACTACGATAATGGTACCAACACGAAAGGAAAGAACAGAGGATCCGAGAGTTAAATCCTCAAGCTTTTTTTGTATCATGCAGTTCTCATTCATTGAACTTGATGGTCAGTGATGCAGCACCAGTTTCTAGTGAGGCTGCTGAATTTTTTAATGTAATTCAAAGCATCTATATATTTTTCTCTGCGTCAACTCATCGATGGCAAATTTTGAAGCAACATCTGGGAACATCCTCTCTGACACTGAAACCACTGAGTGCCACATGATGGAAAAGTCAAGTGGAGGCGATAAAGCCTATCAGACACCAAATTGGGAAGACAGATGATGCCATTATGGAGGATAATGCTATAACAGGAACTGTTCGTGGGAGAACAGTGGCAGAGGGAAATGGAATAACCAGAAATATACATAACTTCAAATTTCTGTGTGGCTTAGTGTTGTGGCATGATATACTGTTTGAAATAAATGTTGTAAGCAAGAGACTCCAAGGTGTTGACCTTGATATATCTGGAGTAATGGAACAACTGGACAAAGTTGAATTCTTTAACCAGGCGCTAGATTGTGCAATACAGTCAGCTGAAAGACGTTTCATGCAGCTCAAGGAACACAGCAGTATATTTGGGATGTTGTATGATATTCCCAAACTCCTCACTATACCTGAAGAAGACCTACACCAGCAACACAGGGCACTAAAGACAGTGCTGACACATGATGACATGCACGATATTGATACGAGTGATTTAGGTGATGAACTGAAAGCCCTTTCAAGATACTTTTCACCAGGATCAACTCCAAAGGTTGTTCTGGAAGATATGTGCACAAATAAGATGACCACCCTCTTTCCAAATGAATACTTCTAACACTTCCTGTAACAGTTGCCAGTGGAGAATGCAGCTTCTCCAAGCTGAAGTTAATAAAAACACATCTACACTCCATAATGACACAGGAGAGGCTGGTCGGCCTTGCAACCATCTCAATAGAGCATAACCTGGCCCAGACTGTGGGCCTTCCGGAAGCAGTTCAAATCTTTGCAACCAAGAAGGCACGGAAAGCACCACTTTGATTATTCAAACAGATAAAAATGCCAGTGTTTACTATGCAAACAAGAAAAGTTACATCTGCGGTTCAGGCATTTGAAAGTTAAGTTTTACTTAAAATTTTTGAACAAGGCATTTTAAGTTGTTAGTTCTCCTTTATTGGGGTAGGTAGCAGAGCAGTACCATGAGAGGAACAGAACAGGAAGAAGGCAGAATTGAGACCTTTCAAAGTTTTGGCCCAAGCAAGGCAGTATGGGGGCGTCATTTGAGTTCCCCGCCTCATGTGCCAAAATGTTGTGGGCCAGCCCTGTAGGAATCTATGCTTGAAAAGACTGGCCTGTTGTGGGTGTTTGTGCATGTGTGTGAAATACCATGTGTATGTAGAGGAGAGCTGAGTAAATCATTTTTGCTGACCAGTTTATTTGATGAATCTTGCCTCTCTTTTTTTTCTCTTTGTAAATTGTCTGTGGCTGGTTTACAATTTTCTCCGATTTATCCATTATTCCAAATTATTCATTGAATCCTTTCCATTAATAGTTCTTGGTCTGTAGATTGAGTGTAAACAATTAGCTGCTATTTGAAATTCAAAACGTGAGCTGTGTTGGTTAGTTCTGATTGGACACAAATCAGCTGGTATGTTTCTGTTTGCTGATTGGATAGGAATAACTCATGGAATCAAGTTTTTGGTGCAAAGACCCATGTTTCCAAACTGAAAATTCACTAAAAATTGGCTGTTTTCATTAACACTCTTGCCTGTAAATGCATTTTCTAGAATGTTTATGGAAAGTGTATACAAACAAGCCAACTCCACTCAGGCAAATTTTATTTTAAAATGCGAAAGATGTTTGTTTTTTGAAGTTAATATTTATTTCGTCAGGCTTCAGACATCTGTGTTTTGCAGATATCTGTACAAGGGGTGAAGCCTGACAAAATAAAAATTGACTGCAATAAATAGTAAATACCATTTTTTTCATCTAATCACCAAGGAAACATGCTACTTATGACAGACAAGTGGTTGTGAGACCATAGTGAAGGGCATGTTCCAGATTTCACTTTTAACAGGGTATAAAAGTGTAAATATTTTTTGAAGTTTTTTAAAGATATATAACAATTTGGGCAAAACTTACATTCCATTAACATCTTACTCTCTCCCCCCACCTCCCCACCCCTGAAAAAAGAAAAAAAAAGCTAGAGGTTGATATTACAACTTAAGAAATAATGGCAGGCAAAACTCATTCCCAGCAAATGCACTGACTTCCAGTGGGTAGCATATGCTACTTGGGTTTTTAAGTTCATTCAAAATGCACATTTTATTCAATTATCTATCATTTGGAGAATAAAATGTGGCTTGATTCCACATTCAAAATAGACAGGAGAAAAGATGCCAGCCAGGTACCCTTTGAACGTATAATGTATACACAGGAAAATGGTACTTAATAATCAAGTGTGTCATCCATTCCCTGAAAGTAACTAAAGTTACTTCCTCATAGTTCCTAAGTGCACATTGCAACTCAGCTGAGAGGCTAATGCATTAGTAATGGGCACTAGGGCAATTTAAGAGTACATGCAAAATCAAATGAGTTTAACATAGCACCTACTTGGCGGTTGTCCTTCCCTCTTGGGAGGTGAGCATCGTTGGCACAGATGGCCATCTGTGCTTGGTGGAGATCCAAGACTGTAATAATGGAGTATTACAGGTAAAGACTAAGGTGCAATCCCCTTTTCAGTGATCAACACTGAAAAACGCTATTTTTTTAAAATAAGGTTCTGGACTAACATGGGGGGTTGTGGATTAGGACTGAGACTCATTGGCAAAGCTGAGGAGAGAGGCTCAGCGCTGGAATTAGAAGGGATATGTAGATCAGCACCTAGGTGCACCAGTCAACTGTATGGGGGTCCAGGACTGGAATAGCAGCAGGTGCAGCACATCAGGAGTGAGGTATATGGGTAGAGCTCAGGGTTGGAATAGCAGGGGCTAACCCAAATTTTCACCCATGCCGCAGGGTAAAGTTGAAACACTTTTGAGATTAAAAGGTGACATGTTTTTCTATTTCCTTTTTCATTCACAATTGTACTTCCTGGTTTTTAATCTGAAGAACCAGCATGGCCTGAGAGAGATTGCATCTATGCAGCAGAAGCAGGAAGTAACAGGAATCCCCCTAAAATCTCTCTTATAAGATTTCCAGCCCAAATTTGCAAACTCAAGGTCAGATTCTCAGCTGGTGAAAATCAGCACAGATCCACTGAAGTACACCAGCTGAGGGTCTGGCCCTCCAAGTAGTTTGGATGAAGTTTGTGTGGCCATAGGATTTCAAGAGCTTTTCTCAAATGAGTTTTGAACTTTTTGAGGTTTCCACCTATCACCAGTAAGAAGGAGGTGAGGAAAGCCATTTTCCCCCGCCCCCAGTTCACAGGAGTTGATATTCCAACCTTCATGAATCACTGACTTTACCCATGTTTTATACCCTTTGCCATTCCTCTCCTCCACTAGTGCTTTACATTTAAAAGGGATGGACATCACCTTGTGATCAGAGCAGAACACTCCTGGATTGAATTCCTGGCTCTGCTACTGCCTTGCAGTCACCAAACTGCTCTGTACCTCAGTTTCCCCATGTATAAAATAAGAATAATAACACCTAGCTCATGGATCTTGTGAAGCAAAATTTATTAATGTTTTAAAGAGCTTCAAGATCCTCTGATGACAAATGAATGTTATTAACTTTAGCTTTACAACATGTGTTATTAAAAATATAAAATTCTATAATGAGGGGATGTGTGGGGTGGGGGAGGGGGAAGGAGGGAGGGACACAAGTGTTTGGACTGTTAAAAGAAGGTCCTGAAAGGGAAAAGCATATGAAACACTGATTAAGGAGGCTATGATCTTCTGTGCTGTGTTGTTGAACTGGTCTGACCTAGGCACAGTCTGAATTGAGTAATCTGGAGAGGAGGAGTGAGTCTAGGGTATCCTTGTTGGAAAACCCTTGCCGTTTGTGATGCTCTATTGCATTCAAGGGCAAAATATTTGCTCATCAGGAATATGGGGCTAAAAGTCATCTTTGGCGATTCTAGTTTTGAGGTTCTAGTTTCATCCCATCTCTGGATGCTGCACACCACCTGTCATAAATATAAAGGGAAGGGTAACCACCATTCTGTATACAGTGCTATAAAATCCCTCCTGGCCAGAGGCAAAGTCCTTTTAACCCTGTAAAGGGTTAAGAAGCTCAGGTAACCTGGCTGGCACCTGACCCAAAATGACCAATGTGGGGACAAGATACTTTCAAATCTGGAAAGGGGGGAAAAGGCTTTTGTCTGTCTGTGTGATACCTTTGCCGGGAACTGATCAAGGATGCAAGACCTCCAACTCCTGTAAAATTAGTAAGTAATCTAGCTAGAAAATGTGTTAGGTTTTCTTTGTTTTGGCTTGTGAAAATCGCTATGCTGGAGGAAATGTGTATTCCTGTTTTTGTGTCTTTTTGTAACTTAAGGTTTTGCCTAGAGGGATTCTCTATATTTTGAATCTGACTGCCTGTAAGATTATCTTCCATTCTGATCTCACAGAGTTGTTCTCTTATCTTTTTTTATTCTTCTAATATAGTTCAGTTTTTTAAGAATCTGATTGGGGTTTTTTGGGGTCTTAAAAGTCCAAGACCGGTCTGTGCTCATCTTGTTTATTCTCAAGCCTCCCCAGGAAAGGAGGTGTAAGGGCTTGGGGGGATATTTTGGGGAAATAGGAACTCCAAGTGGTCCTTTCCCTGATTGTTTGTTAAATCACTTGGTGGTGGCAGCCTAATCCAAGGGCAAAGACTTTGTGCCTTGGGGAACTTTTACCCTAAGCTGGTAGAAATAAGCTTAGGGGGTCTTTCATGTGGGTCCCCACATCTGTACCCTAGAGTTCACAGTGGGGAGGGAACCCTGACACCACCAGAGTATCCCAATCCCATTTCTTTGTGAAGCTCTCTTGAGATCTCTCAAGAGATGGTGCTTGGGGGGGCATTGCTCTCCATCGCCATTATCAGAACTCATCCAAGCAGTCAAGATTCCAGCCTCACACAGGATCTGAGAAGCTGCAGGTTGGCAGAACTCCTGCACGGTGTGTGAGGTATTGTCTTTTCTCTTGGGCTAAGTTTGCCCTCTGGTGGTTAAAGTTGGCACAAAGACTCAGTAGTCCTCTCCAAACCCAGTTCTCTTCATTGCTCTACTGTGGGGTTGCCCCAGTTTTTCCATAGGAGGGCCCTGCTGCTAGTATGACAGTTTCATAAGATGCCTGCAGACACAGACGCAATCAGAGCTTCCTCAGACTATCATGTGAGATGTCACTTGGCGGCGGCGATTCTTTAGGACACCCCTTTGTATTGTGGAGATGGACATGAAGAAACATGCTCTGCTCCAGGAGGTGATAGGCATGGCTCAGCCTCCCTAGCTGAGAAGGAGCAGCACGGATGAGTTCCAGCAGATGTCCAGTCCAGTGGCAGAAGCTGCAATACAGAGCTTTGTAGGATGAATGATGGGAACTGGTGAATACAGGGAGTTTTTAACTCTAACAGGGAAAATGAGGGGCATCCAATGGAGAAAACATTACTCAAAGCAAAGGCCTGTTTTGCCTGCAGACTTATGGGATGCCCAGATTCCAGATGTACACAGAATACTTCCAATAGTTGACCCTATTTGGTATGCTGAGAGGGATAGCATGTAGGACTGATTTACATGATGTGTATCCTTCCAGTCTCACAGTGCAGCAAAAGAAAAAATAATAATCCTTAATAACCGAAAGAAAGATGATGTAATAATAAGAATAACTTGGCGAAACATTGATGCTTGTGCAGTAGATTAAAGGCTTATGGCCTCCTGCAGGCTGCAACCACTAAAGAGTGTTATGATCTCTGTCTCTCTTTCTCTCTCTGTGAGACAATTCAGAGATGTCAGATGGGTATCTTCTGCAGAAGGGTTGTGCCAATGTACTTCAGCAAGGCTGACATTCTATCCAGTAGAGAGAGGTGGTGACAGGACACATTGTGGGAGAATAAACAGAAAGATGGGCAAACATGCAAAAAGTAGGCACACAACAATTGACATAGTAAAATAGAGTACCTTTCATTTATAGATCCCAAAGTGCTCTGCAAACTTTACCAACTAGATAAACCACAAAGAAATAATTTCACCAATCACTTAATTGGAGACATCTCAGCTGTAGGATGCAGCAGTGCCCCAAAACACTACGGAGTAGAGCTGACTGGGAATATTTAGACTAAACATTTTTGGGGTGTGTGTGTCAGCAAATAGCAATTCATCAAAACTAAAACTTTTTGCTGAAAAAGGTCAGGGGTTTTTCTTTACTCAAGAATTTGTTTGAAAAAATGTTTCAACATTGTCAAAACATTGAGTTTTGACATTTTTTAAAAGAAAAAGTCCAGTTTTCTGGTTCAAAATGACTTTTTGTTTCAAAATTTAAGCTAATTTGGTAAAAAACAAAACAAGACAAACCTTAAAATGGTCAAAACCAAAATGAAATCTTGAAATTATCAAATCAAAATGTTTCAACTGACCTGAACTGAAAATTTCTCTTTATTTTTGGTTTGCAAAATTTTCAAGATTTTGACTTTTCACCCCTAGTTGGGAGGAGAAATTTCTTTTTGAAATCTTGAAAATTTTAATTGGACAGAAAAAATTGTTTCCCTACCCAGCTCTACCTACTATGCTGTTTAAGTAAGGAAGCGAAAAATACAGGAGCAGATTCTAGAATTAGTTAACCTAAAGTGAATCTGGAGTCAACTGTTGCCTTAGGGAGACCAACTTCTGTTCGTGAAAGAGACAAGCTTTCGAGTTACACAGGACCGAAGAACTCTGTGTGTCTCGAAAGCATGCCTCCTTCACCAACAGAAGTTGGCCCAGTAAAAGATATGACCTCACCCGCCTTGTCTCCCTGATATCCCAGGACCAATATGGCTTCTGCAAGACTGTAAATGTCTTGGGTAGAGTTATTCTTTATTTACACCAGTATAACTAAGATCAGGATCCGCCTCACTGCATCTGGCTAAAATAATGGATTTTAGGTAAACACAACATAATTACCAAAGCTGGAGTTTTCCCAGGGTGAGGGGAATGAAGGGAAAGGGAGAGAGTAAGAGAAATCAACTGACCCGGGGGAGCTCCACATTCCCTCATGGCTCCAAGTGAGGCAGGGTTCACTGCCTGATACCACTTCCACCAAGGAGTAAATTCTTGCTGGGAGGACCCAATCCTGTGAGGTGCTGGCACTGCGAGCTCACCTCCTGGCACTACGAGCTCATAATTGCTCACGTGATCAGGCCCTTAGAGAGCGATTAGATAGTTTTAGTGTGTGTGTTTGGGGGAGGGACGGACAACATGGGGCTCAGGGCAATACTGCTAGTGTTGAAGTAGTTGTGTAATATGTTGGGATTGAAGGCTGTACAGTTCAGGGCAACTGCACCTCTATTTCCTCTCTGCAGACCACCAAGGGCAACCACTCTAGGCTCCCAGCTCCTCAGATTCACTTCTCTTGGGCAGAGACATGCCTCTCTCCCCCTCCTGAGCAGGGGTTTTCCAGGCTGCCCAGTTACCTGCCAACACTGTGTTATTCCCAGACTGCCTAGGTAGGCCAAGGTCTGCACTTTGCTTTCTCCTCAGAGGCCACAAACAGTGTCATTGCCCCCCGTTATAAGTTACCACAAAGCTCTTTCTTAGCAAGCACAGTCACCCTTAAGGCAAAAGCAATACAGAGAAAACATAAATAAAACTCAACAAGAGTTCCTAGTCTCATGCTAAAAGCGTATCGGAAATCACCCAACAGTCTTATGGGGCCTCAGGAGGTTGCTATCCTTCTAACCCTTTGGATGAAAGGTCCTGTCTGTTTGCTGGATAAGAATGAAGGCCCTGAATCAGTTTAAACTCGGGCGGTTTATCCAAATGTCCTTTCTTTGTCTCTTGGTCCCTGGAGAATCCAGTTTTAGCCAGTATATGTGAGCTTCTCCAGGGGTGGTACCTCTTTGGAGGTGTACAGCTTGAGTGAATTTGCCTAACTACCCCCTATTTTTCTTAATTCCTGGACGGCTGTGCTCACCTTCCCTCATGGAATTAAATACAATCCCTGGCCCACAATAATACATAATTGTGGCATTTGGGGCATCCAATGAAATGTTCTTAAACAATAACAAATTATCATTCAAATTTTTCTGATTAAATTCTTCCTCCCAGATGATTTTTGTCATGATTGTTTTCAGCTTTGTGACACTTGTCCTTTTGAGGCACCAAGTAAATATATAGTTGGTCTGGACTTTATTCTGTTTTCACTTCATAAATATGATCAAGGTATGATCACCTGTACCTAAGCTATCATTAATTTTTACTTCTGTGATCTGTTACTCTTTACCTGTCAAAGCAAGGTCTAATATAGGAAATGGTCACTTATAATATTTAGAAATTCCAAGGATGTATTAGTACTGGCAGTGTGAAACCTCCAGATTTGTGACTCAGACTGAAGTCCTCCATGATCACATGGCTTTTTTTCCCATACACATTATAGGTCAAGAGCTGATCACCCTGTTCCTTAGAGTGATTTGGTGGTCTGTAGTAGACATCAGCTAATACCACATCTTGTGCTCTATAGACTCATAGACTGTAAGGTCAGAAGGGACATCATGATCATCTAGTCTGACCTCCTGCACATCACAGGCCAGAGAACCTCACCCACCAATTCCTGAAATAGACCCATAAACTTTGGCTGAGTTACTGAAGTCCTCAAATCACAATTTAAAGACTTCAAGTTACAGATTTGAAGACTTCAAGTTTATCTGTTAAGACATTGAGCCATACGCCTTTTCTATACTACAAAGTTTTGTTGACAAAAGTCAAGTTTCGTCGACAAAACAGTGGAGGTGTAAATGCTACAGTGATCCTCCTGCTGGCAAAAATCTCCTGCTTTGCCAACAAAATAAAACCATCTCGATAAGAGGCATTGAGCTTTTTGTGGCAAAGTTAGATCGACAACATGTCAGTGTAGATACAGAGATAAGCATTCCAGATAATTTTCTTCTGAGCTGTCAGTGGCTCAGGAACAGATGTCATTTTTTACATAGACTGCCACCAGCCCTCCCTTTTTGCCCAATCAATCCTTCCTAAATAGGTTATTTTTACCATTGATTTTAACATTCCAGCCATGCAAATCATCCCACCAGGTTTCAGGAATACAAAATTGATCGAATATGTGCTAATAAATGAGCAGTTCCTCTTGTTTGCTGCCCAGGCTCCTAGCATTGATAAATAGGCAATTAAAGAATGTTTTTCTCTTCAGATCCTTTGATTCCTTAATTAATTTTGTTTTCAACATTTCGATTTTATGCTAAATAAGTGCTTATGTCTTCTCTCTTTTTACCCTCCCCTTTTGTTATTAGTTTAACGACTTCTTGACTACTCTAGCCAGCCTGTCCCCAAGGAGATTGGTTTCCCATCTACTGAGGTGGAGGCCACCCAAACTATATAGTCCCCTCTCCTCATAGAAGGTGGACCAATATTCACATCTCTTCCACACGTCAACTTTCTACTACCCACCATTGAGGAACTAGAGCTATTAAAAAAAGATCACCACTATATATGTGTATATATATATAGAGAGAGAGAGAGAAACTATTTTCCTCTCTTGTCATTCTGAACCATTTTTGCTCAGACTTTCCAAAATTTCAGCCCAAAAGGTAAAAGTTGGACTTAGTTATAAAAACTGGAAAAGACCCTTTAGATGGAAACTCTTGTACAATCTTCATTGTAATAGACATCACCATATACTCCACATTCTAAGCCTCACTTGCACCCAGACTAAAATCCACCAAACAAAGAATAACAAAAAAAAGTTCTTAGAACTTCTGCTGTGTTTATCTTCCTCTTTCACTTCTGCTCTGACTCCTTTTCTTATATCCTGAGCAACCTATGTGTTAAATGACTGGATAAAGTTCTTGGAGGTCTCAGAACCTTTGATCTTTGAGTCTAATTTCTTATAGAATTTAAAGCTCAGAAGGACTCAGTCAAGTTTGTCCCAATTCCCTTTTGTAAATTCAGGAAGGGGCATATTTAGTGGTTGGAACATACACCCGAGAGCCAGAAGTCCTGGTTGGCTCTGCCACTGACTTACTTTGTGATTTGGGGAAGTCACTTACAGCCTGATTTTCCAAGGCATTGAGCACTCTGAGCACTCACTGACTTTAAAATCAGGCTATTAATCTATCTATGCCTTGGTTTCCCAATCTGTAAAATATCATCTCTAATATCACCTGGATAATCAAGAGTCCTAATCAAGTATTATTTATAAAGTTCTCTTAGGTCATCTGATGGAAAATGTTATATGTTTGTAATACAAATACACAATAATAATGCTTTGCACTTCTGTAGCACTTTTCATAGAAAGATACGCAAGAGCTTTCCTAACATCCATTTGTTAAGCCTTCTTACAACACACTGATAAGATAAGTGTTATTATAGCCCTTACTAGGTACTATTATTCCCACTGTTATACAGTGCCTATTATTATTTTACAGGTAGGGAACTTGAGGAACTGTGAGGTTAAGTGACTTTTTCAAGTTTACAGAGTGAGTCAGTGGCAGTCATGAACTGAGCCTAAAACACTTGACTGCCAGTCCTCAGTCTCAGATAACTAGCTGACACATCCTTTTATTTAGAAAAAGTGCCAATCTCCCTTGTGGTGAAGGACTGATGAGATGCATGTTGTTCCCAGTTGCTTCAATGGTTGTTCTACTAGGCGTGATTATTACAGCTCTGGTGGAAAATGGTGTAGGTAAATGGAGACAGTGTCATAAAAGTCACAAACACAATTTATAGTAAGGAGGATTGATATGTGCAAAAGTGCAGAAACATATATTTCTATTAAGGTTCATTCAGCGGCAAATACACTCTCACTTACTTCCTTCTAATATTAAGATGTCCCAGTAATATTTGACTACAATGGAGAGTATCTCTTTTTGGTTTGGAATGTATTCTTAGTACATCATCTTCTGAACAGGACAATAACTACAAAAGTAGCCTTGCCACTATAATGCTGTGGGGACTGGAATACAGAATATTGTGTGTGGCAGACAGGAGACTCTAAAGGACAAATTTGCAAGAGGTAGAAATTCATGTGTGTGTTCCTGCAAAAGTGTACCCTCAATTGTGTCTGCATTTACTGAAGTTGCATATACAATGCAAATGATTTCAGATGCCAGTGTGGAGTTTGGAGGGTAATTTGTCTGATTTGTGTATACAATTAACATAAATGCATGTGCAGTACACTGGCCTAATGAGTTTGATCATAGCACCATCTGGAGGCTGGTCACAGTGACCGTACAATCCATTACTATCTCATACTTAGAGAAGATTAGAGAGACAAGGTGGGTGAGGTAATGTCTTTTATTGGATCAACTTCTGTCTGTGACAGAGTCAAGCTTTTAAGCCGCACAGAGCTCTTCTTCAGGTCTGGGCTCTGTGTGGCTTGAAAGTTTGTCTCTCTCACCAAGAGAAGTTAGTCCAATTAAAGTTATTACCTCATCTATTTTGTCCCATATCCTGGGACTAAAAGTACATGGCTAAAAGTACACTGCACAGGGAGAGAAAATCTTAAACTCAAGTGGAAGAGACTTGGTTTTTTTGACACTGACAGTGCTTGGTTCAATTCTTACTCACAACCATGGTGTTTATATACATATGCTGCAAAGGCTAGTTATCATGTACAGTAATGGGTGGACTTCCGCACATGCATTGGCTTTGATTGGTTTATTTCACTGCAATAGCATTCTTCAAAGATACTATTTTGTTTTCAACCTCTTCAATTTTTGGGGGGATCAATGCAAATATCTAAAAGTTATTCATAGGAACTTTGGGAGCAAGGTAGGTTATAGACATTCTACTAGTTGCTTGCTCTCAGCCTGTAAATTTTGGTTCTGTGTCTTGATCTTCAGTTTTGGAGGAGCAGAAGTAGATGTGAAAAGTAAATGGTACTGTTAGAGTGTGTGTATCTTTTTTTAATCTCCCGCCCCCCTTCACATAAAAACACCTTTTTACTGTGGCAGTGTTGTCTTCTGAATTTCTTTCCTCATTTGCTCTTCTTTTGCTTTTATTTTGCACTTTCCCTACTTTACTCTCATTTGATGTTGTCCCCCACTTTTTGCTGGGCTCCCACTGTACAGATCTTGCAGAAGGAAAATGGTGTTATTTCTTAGTATCAATTTATTTTCACATGATGATGGCTGCAAAAGGAAACTAAGTGAAACAGACTAATTCTAGTCAGTTTCTCCTTACAGACAGCTCCATATGTAAAGCACTAGATGTACAGATAAACTGAATAACCCTGGCCAGCATCCATTGCTCCAGCTGAAATCAATCAATGAGTGCTCAGCATCTCTGAAAATCAGGCTCTAAGTGATTTGTACAGACCCCAGGAGTCCTAGGGCTACCATTTGTGCCATCATCACCTGGAGGAGGCTGTAAGAAAATAGTGGGCTATGGTTGTTGAGTAAACTGTGTTAACACACACCGTAATTTTTATAGTTGCCACAAATTTGAGTGGCGTCGTGACCCCTTGTGACAGGTTACAATGTATCTCACTCGACTTTGACCTGGCTTCTCTCCATCAGCCCAGCACCACTCCATCAGGATAGGTGGGTAGGCCAAATCTAAGCAAGTGGTGTGGCAACCAGGTGCAGGAGGTCACACCCCCACTCCAATTTGGCCCTGCTGCTCCTCCACCATGACCACGTGGGGGAGGCAGTGGACAAGGAGGATGCATCCGATGAAGTGAGCCGTAGCTCACGAAAGCTTATGCTCAAATAAATGTGTTAGTCTCTAAGGTGCCACAAGTCCTCCTCTTCTTTTTTGCGGATACAGACTAACACGGCTGCTACTCTGAAAGGAGCTATGCTGGTTGGGGACCCGGGGGGCTTGCCCCACTCACTGCCCGAGGTTGGGGCTGAGCCCCGCCGCCAGCACGGGGCCTTGTCCTGGGGAAGTTCCTCTTTGGCCAGGTGGCATGGGCCTGCCAGTACCTTCGCCTGACCCAGCTGCTGGCCAGCATGGGAGTTAGGCGACGGGTGGCCCGCGAGTGGGGGCTGGGACAGACAGACAGACAGACAGCCCGCCCGGCCGCCCGGCCGCCCTGTTCCCCTCCCCCCCCGGGCCATCTGAACGGGGGCGGGAGCAGCTCGAGGGTAAAGAGCCTCTCGGCCAACCCCGGCCACGGGCAACTGCCCCCCATTCGGCCCCGCACTCGGCGAGTTGCGCACGCGCCACTCTTCTCCCTCCTCCCCGCCCCCACCGCGTCGGCGGAACCCCATTCCCCACCGCAGTCCGCGCGTGCGCGGTGGCCGCGGAGCGTCCCCTTTACTCCCCCGCCCGGCCTGCTGTCTGCTGCAGGGGCCCTGTCAATAAAGATTGAACAAGGCCGGCTCCTCCATAGGCCCGCGTTGCCGCCGCTGGGGGTGCCGATAAAGTTGCGCGCGCGGCCCTGGCCCCGCTGGGTGGGCGGTGCTTGCTTTGAACAAAACTTTATTGTTTCGCCGTGGTGGCGGTGGCGGCGGCGCGTAGGATGCGCTGAGGCTTCCCCCGCCCGGCCTCGGCATGTCAGGCAGCCGGCAGCCGCCGCTGCAGCACGCTCCCCCGGGCGGGCAGGGCGCCGCGGCCTCCGCCGTCACTTCGGCTTCGTCGTCGTCGTCGTCGGCGGCGCCGGGCTCCTGCTCTTCGTCCGCGGGGCCCCCTGCGCGGCCTGTGCTGGTGGCTGCGGCCTCTGGGCTTTCCCGGCTGGCGGGGGCGGCTAGGCCCGGCGGCGGCTCCTCATCGGGCGGCGGCTCCTCGTCGGGCGGCGGCGGGAGCAGGAAGAGGCCGCTGCTGACCCCGCTCTGCAACGGGCTCCTCAACTCGTACGAGGACAAGAGCAACGACTTCGTGTGGTGAGTGCGGCCGGGCCGGGGGGCAGGGGCACGCCCTTCCCCACTGCCACCAAGGCTGTCCCGGGGGGAGGGGCTGGTGATGGTGCGGGCGTTGGGGGAAGCTGGGGGGCGCTGATGGGTTGTCTGGGCAGCTGGGTTTGGCTGGAGCACGGGGGGCGGCGTCCCTGCCTCTTGCTTGCCCTTTGTTTGCCTAACAAGACTCGGTAGGACTTTCCACCCGCATCCCCCTACAGAAGATCTCTTCTCTTCCCCGAGGTGCCGCCTCTGAAGATGTCACCGGGACCACAAATTAATGAATCCTGACCGAACAAATCACGGCGTTTTCACCTGATGCTCATTGCACTTGGGCCCTAGCCGGTGGTGGCCAGGAGCAGGTTTCAGAGATACAGGCTTCCTCTTGGGAATGTGTCTAGCACTCAAGAATTCAGCCCTGGGAGGGTGACAGTAAGTGCCCAGCTGATCATAGTTCTAGTTATAGGGCACCAGGGGAGAGCTCACCTACTGTGGGGAAAAGCAGTGTGTTAGTGTGTGCAGTATGTTTACATTGACTACTTGTGTTTTAAAATGGTTAGCTGGCTGTGTTTATCCTTAACTCGACTTTAAACATGGTTATCCTCATCAGTGCTAGTGTTGTACATTGGGTGAGTTAATGTTTTCTAATACAATGCATTTTTGCTGTAGAGATAAGCCCTGAAATAATGGGCCGTATTGTGTTTGTAGATTACTTACAGGCGCAGTCCAGTCTTCTGCTTAACAAACTGGTTACAGAGAACTGGTTGTATGTGGCAGTAGTGTCTCATGCCACTTGAGACAAGCATTTTGCCTAGCTGAAGTTTCCAGGTGCTCAAATACAGCATGTTGCAATAGCGAACAGTTAAGTTATAATGGCAGAGATCACTGTGGTGAGATCCACATGAGGAAAGAATGGTTTGCAGCAAACTTTAGATGGAAAAGCTAAATGCCATGATTGCTACCTAAGCATCCAGAAAAAGTAATAGAGCCCTTTTCACTACAAAATGTAAAACACATCAGCAAAGGTCAGTCATGCATGTCCAAGAGAGAATGCGCTTACAGCTCTTGTCCAGTGCCTAAATTCTTCCCCTTACACATTTGGCATTGCTATCTTCTTACCTATGCTGAGCTATTTATAACTGCACATATGAGATGGCATTTAAGGAGAGAGTAAGCACTCTTTGTTATCCTTTAGCACCTGTTGGCAGAGCCCTGTGCGGGTACAGAATTTGTATCTGATCTGTAAAAATGATCTGAGGATATCCACACCTGCAGGTTTAAAGCAGCTATGCGTGGATTTGCAGGGCTCTATCTCTTGGACAGGAAGGAACCCACTAAAGGGCTAAAAAGATTCTGAAGCGGAGTCAGCAATCTTTTGGTCACTGGTATTGAAACCTGCTGATAGATAAGTCCATGCTGATTTTGTTTGTTCTGTTTCTTGGAAGGTGAATAACAATTGCATGTATATCAGACCAATGCCTAAAACCAGATCAGTAGGAAATATGAACAGTGGTGATAAAGATGCACCTGTAGTTCTCCAAAAATTATAAGTTAATTTGTAGTAATAACAATTACCAATAAGATGGTTTCTTGAGGCAGGGCCTTGCTGTAACTGGTGGCAATCTTCCTTTAAATAAGAAAGCATTAACAATTCCTATCATTAATGGATCCAAAATCTTCCAGCTGGTCTCAATCCGCTACAAGAGGCAAAGTTTTAATTAACAGATGGTTTAATGCAATGTAATATAACCAGACAATATGGGTGGGTGGTAGTGCACCATTTTTAGGGTGGTAAATGTGATGGCGGTTATTGATAGTATATGTTGAAGGTTTAGGCTCTTCAGTGAGGTCAGGCTGGTGGACTGTTAATGATTTTTGTAGGGGGTGGCTGCTTACAAGACTGCTCTGTATGGCTATTGGTATTTGTGTTTAGGATTCGGTGGAAGATATCTATTACTATTTGTGCTGTAGTAGAACACACAGGCTCCGATTAGGCTTGTGGTCCCCATTTTGCTGGATGCTATAGACACACATTGTAAGCTCCTCAGAGCGGCGATTGTCTTGCTAGCTAAATAGACAAGACAGGCAAAGGGTGGTACAAAGGAAGTATTATATCTTTTGTACAGATGGAGAACTGAAGCTATAGAGTGGGGTAATTATAATTTGAGAGAAGTGGCCACAGAGGTTGAGTGGCTTTCTCAGTGAGCGTCACAGTGTTAGTGGCAGAACTGGCGATGGAGTAGAACCCATGTCTGTTAACTCCCACTCCCCTCCATACACTCAACAACATCAAGGTTAAGGAGATGTGGTTCGATTGGGGCTTTTAATTGAGAAGGTTGGTGGGTGGATTCAACTGGTGCATTGACAACTTTTTGTGAGAAGAGGGATGGTCTGTGAGAAAGCACTGTTGGGGTGGATGTTAGTGAGGGGAGATGGTTAGGAGATGACACTGTTGAGGAATTGATGGTTGGGGGACATGATCCCCTACCTAGAGTACTTATGATTAATTTAGGCATTGCACAGCGCTAAATGGGGCAGGGAGAAAGAAGGTTAGAGAGAAGAGAGGTCAAAGGGCACAAGAACATGTGGCTTAGTGGCTTGTTGAAAACTCTTGATGGTTTAGCAGTTATTTTCAAAAGATTCAAAACCAACCTTACTTTAAAACTTTCTGAGTTGAGTCCAATACACATTTTGAAGAGAGCACATCCATAATTAGTCACGTTCTCTCTTCAAAGTACAGTTGGCTAAGAAGGGCAACAGGAAGAATTTAACGAAGTGACAAGCAGGGAAAAACTCTTATTTTTGCTGTTCAGTGGCATTTATAGAGAAACTGTATTCAGGTTTTTATGTGCTGATAGCTGCTTAAAGAGCACACCGTGATTTACATTTAATTTGTCTGGGTTTTCAATTGTCATGGACTTCTGTGGGCAGTAGGTATTTCCCTAGCCTTTTTAACATTTATGAAATAATGTCATCCTCAAAATATAGCTGCTCTGTCAATTAATTATAGTGCATTATCTCAATGTTGTTACTATCTGTGTGACACAGAGGTAAGAATCTAAACTGGATGACTCTCTTTGGAGTTGTGTACAATGTATGAAAAGTCAAATGTGTGTGATTTCAGAGCCCTGCACTTCAATTTAAATAAACAAGCTTTGATTATGGCCAATCTGAGAAGCAAAAATTTCCCATAAAGAAAAGACTCAATAAATGAGACATTTTCCAAAAGACAGTATGCTACAGGGAACAGTTGGTGATCCCTCTGCATGCGGACCATGAGTTGTAACTAAAGGTACACCTGCAAGATCTATGGTGGCTTCTGTCGATTCGAGGCTGAAGTTGAGAAATAGACAAATGGGTTTGAGTGAGTGGGATTTGCAAAAGTGCATGCAGAAATCATGCTTAATATTAGTGGTCTTTATGTCCATAACCTCTGTGCAGTACTTTAAAAATGCTTACTCAGCAGTGTGATAGCTAAGCTGCAATGCAAAGTTTGGCCTAGGTTGCTGGTTTGGATTGTGAAATATGTAGCAAACAGTAAATTGTTGGAGTATCTCTTGGGTACAATTTGTAGTACATTTCAGCCAATGTCTGGGGATACAAAGTGGAGAAAACTGTATACAGGATATTAGCTTTTTGTGTTGGTGAATAGTTTTCTCTAGTGCAGTACTATCAGGAGTTAACATCCTGTATTAACACAGAGAGGAAAGAGTGTTTTAAATACAGGATAACAGTTCTAACAGGCTTTTTTCCTCCAATTGTCTATGGGGAAGTTGATGGGAAAAGGAAGTCTCTGATCATGGAGGATCTCTTCTCCTGACCTCGTGTCATACTTTAGTACTCCTTTCTAGGCACCACATTAACTCTGAACTGGATGCTGGACAGAACTCTTTCCAGAATGGTGTCGTGCTGCTGCTGCTTGGGAGCAGGATATGTTGCTTCTTCAGTGACTGCAATGTTTCATAGCAATACTTGTTTCTGAGCTCTGGGAACAAACAGCAAGACTTGGGCATTGCTTATGCACTGAGTTTTGTTTGCAGACTTGAATTTTGGAAGCCCATTGCTCTGCTTAATGTCTTCCTTTCATTTGAAAAGTCAGGATTACAGGACGATAGACCTCTTAACGATAAGAAAATATAAGCCATTCACTAAGCTGACCCATTGTTACAGGCATACATGTATTAGTGGCCCGGTAGAGTCTGCAGGATACTAGTTCCGTGCTTTGTCAACAATAAATCTGGCTGGGTACCTTCATCTCTTAACGGATCTTGTGCTCACTGGGCTCAAGGTCTGCTGTGCCAGCTGTCTGTGCAGGGCTGGGGTGGCACACAGAGGGACCACACACACATAGCCAAACATCTATCAACATCTAACCACAGGAGTGTTCAGAAACCTGTTAATCCTAATGTCAGACCTAGATCTGTCTGCAGTAATTCAATTTGGAATGTGCTGTATTTGGGCAATGCATCCACAAACACTATATAGCTGGTGTAAAACAAAGCAGCCCATTTGCTGACACACAGATTGACAGAACCACATTATCTATTGCTGCACTGTCTGCCCATCAAAAACTGGATCAAGTTCTAAGGCCTGGTCTTGATCATTGCCTGGACCCAGTTTACTGAGAACCTTTATCTCAAACTCCACCTTCCTTTCTGCATCTCTGACTTCATGAGTTGGCGATCCTCTTGGGTGACACCCCGACTGTTAAGAGTTTAAGACTAGTACAAGTAGGAGACAAGCCTGTTCAGAAGCCAGCACAGTTCAGCCTGTGGAACTTCCTGCCAGAATAACTGAAGATAAGAATATGACCATGTTCTGGACAAAATGCAAGACTCCTCTGTTTGACTTAGTTTCCTCCTAGAGACAGTCATTCATGTCTGTCTATGTATATTAAAAAAAAAAAAAAAAAGTGGATGTGTGAGTGTGTATGTATATGTGTGTGTAAATAAATAAGCTGTGCTCTGCTATTATATGAGAGAGAAGAATAGAAGGACAAGTGAGAGAAACTGAAATGGATTCTTGCTGTTGCTATATAGGAAGAGACAGAAAAACTGTGTGTGTGTGTGTGTGTGTGTGTGTATATGTATGTATATATATATGTATATATATATATATACACACACACACCACTTGCATAGAACACTTAAGATTTATAAAGGGTTTGGATACCACTGTGATGGGTACAATATAATCTAGAAGAAGAAATTTTCAAAGCAGTATAGGGAATTTTGGGACATACGTTCCATTAAAATTAATGGAAGATGTGTCTAAATCTGCTAGGCCGGGGTGGGCAAACTTTTTGGCCCGAGGGCCACATCGGGGTTTCCAAACTGTATGGAGGGCTGGGTAGGGAAGGTTATGCCTCCCTAAACAGCCTGGCCTCCGCCCCCTTCGACTTCCCACCCCCTGACCTATCCAACCCCACCCCCTATCCAACCCTCCCTGTCCCCTGACAGCCTCCCTCTCCCCCCCAGGACTCCCACGCCTATCCAACTGCCCCGTTCCCTGATTCTCCGCCCCATCCAACCTCCCCCTTCTCCCCAGCCTCCCCCTTACCATGCTGCTCAGAGCAGTAGGAGCTCGTAGCCCCACTGCCCAGCTGGAGCCAGCCACGCTGCCCTTGCTGCTTGACAGGAGTGGCAGGCCAGAGCGCTAGCTGCACAGCTGTGGGGGAGCGGTGACAGCAGGGGAGGGGCCAGGGGCTAGCCTCCGCATCCGGGAGCTCAAGGGCCAGGCAGGACGGTCCCATGGCCTGGATGTGGCCCGTGGGCCGTAGTTTGCCCACCTCTGAGCTAGGCTTTCTGAAAATTTAAATCAAAGAGAAATAGAATGTTTAGGGCTTTCTAAATATCTAAAGACTTTCATGTCTGTCATCCCTGTATATAGTATTAAACTGCAGCTACTGATGGGGTCTGGGCTTTTCTACTTACAAAAGAGGATTTGGCTTGCTCATGCAATTCGTATCGCTTTCACCTGAGATTACCATTTAAGGCAACGGATGGGGAATAACTGCTTGTTTATATGGGGAAATTAACAAGAATAATTCAGCTACAGCTATGCTCGTCATTTTTTGTGTAGACAAGCTCTAAGACTTTTCAGCTACCTGTCTTCCACCTCCCCTTGTACCTCTCTCATGTGGTTCCTTCCTTCTCCAAGAAGTGGATAACTGCAGTTTTTTGGTAAGTTTTTGTTATGCATTTTTATATTTTGGCTACTTTGGAATTTATATCTATAGGCCTTCTATAACAGTCCTGCAGGAAATCTGCCCCCCCCCCTTTTTTTTTTGAGTGATCATTCCCCTCCTCATCCCCCATGTTTCCACTGGGGCTGGATGAACACTTCCCCCCATTCTTTCCCAAGTTTGTGCCATAGCATTGGTATTTTGCCAACAGAGAACCACCAATCAACCTCAGTTTGGATTCATTTTAACTGTTCACTCAGCTCTCTATGCATTTTTGCCTTAATTTTTATTTTTGGCTGTGTATCTGAGTTAGGTATTTAAAAGGTGTGTCTTAGAATACATTTGTAATATTCTGTGCAGTAACTGAAAGAGGAGATATATTTATAATGATATGAACCTTCTACTGTTGAAGCACATGGGAAAGCAGTTTTCAGTAAGTACTATGACAAATGAAAACTTTCATTTGTTGTACCGTTGAGATCTGCTCCCAACATTGAGTTGTCCAGAACTTCAGAGCAAGGCTTTGCATGATTCTATTTGGTCTTAGACAAGGAATCATTTTATACTACATCCATGTGGCTTCCTGAGCCTTTTGGTTTCTTGCCTGTGTGATACTGGTGGTCCCATTGAAGTCAGTGAATTAGGAAGTTTTAGCCTTTATTTGTAAGCTCAGCTAGGTAAAGAGATACTATTTAGGACTTTGCTGTTATATTTTTAAGCTTAGTTTAAGACCTATTTTTGCATAGCTACTTACATTTCAGGTAGTTGGTGACTGTGATAAGTATTAAAAGGGCTAATCTAGTTTCTGCTTATAAAACGGTGAGCACTGCTGGGAAGCAGTCTTCTAATAATGGAAAAGTCAGCCTCTGTTAAGAATGATCTGGCACATCATATGTGTGTTTTGCAGGATCTGATTGGTCTCTTCCTCAACTATTTTGGCTCTTCCACTTATCCAGTCAGACTGGTATGAAGAAGAATAATTTGGGGAACAGCACAATCTTGGATTGCTAGGATGTTAAGGGAAACTCTGAGTTAGCTCAACTCTGTATCATGTTACAGACCTTGCACACAGCACTGTCCAAACTCTGCACATTGGGGCATACTGGAGGTGACTCTGTTGTTCTCATGGTAGAAATGGTTTATAAATGCGTGTGTTTAGAATCTCTTGTTTGGACATTACATTCCACGGACACACACTCTACCTCCATGCTAAGGAACATGGTATCAGGAAGAAAGTGAATGAGTGAAGGTTTTTTTATTATTTTTATTTAAACAAACATGGGGAGCAACCAGTCATGGGGAGCAACCAGCAACTTCAAATCATTGCAAAACCTTGATTATTATTTAGTCTTTAATGATCTCTCCCTCTCCTACTATTAATATATTCTTGTTGGCTAACTTTATTTTTATAATTTGTCTAAGATGAATAATGCCTTGACATTAAATGAGTATTAGCTGCAAGACATTGGTTTCAACTCTGCAGTTGGATGCTAATCAAAATGAACAAAAACAATAAGAAACCCAAAATGAACCTGCCACCTCATATTAAGGATACTCCAGGCTACTTTCTCATTTGTTTTGTGGTTCTCATGCTGAGGAAGGGGCTAGATAGTCTGTAGTTTTGGTCCAAGCTGTTGGGGTTTTTTAAATGTACTGTTATGGGCCTCAAACTAAATTGTTCTGAATGCATGATTCAGTTGCAGAATACTGAGAACCAGTGTAGTTTTTATATTTAGATTCCATCTAGTCTTCAGGGCAATACTTGTCCAGTCTGGATCATTGTGGGGAGGATAATTGACCCAGAGGAGGCTGTTGCTTCCATTTCCATTTTCAGTGGATTTAAGAAATTTTGAGATGGACTGGAAGGCACTGTCCTCCTTCCTGCTTCAGGATGGATGAGAGCGAGGCTGGGAGAAGACCCCACTTCTCCTCTTGAGTGGATGGTGGAAAGGGGGATCAACTTGTGGGAAATTATTACTCACTTACACCATGCTGAAATGGAGAGAATGGGGTAAAGAAAGAAAAGTAACATTCTGGTTGCTTTCATGTATGTAGTCTGTTCTGTCAAATCCTACTTGTTTCTATCTGAGGTTGGTTTTTTATCAAATACCTGTCCTGTTGCAGAAAAATGTATCTTTTGACATACAAAGATTTTGTTTTGTTGGAAAACCATGGGAGGAGCTTGTGAAGGGAGCACACCCTTGTTAGAGACTTACTGGCTGGAGACTAGCATATTTTGCATCCTATCAAGGACTTATTTGTAAAGGTTCCTTAAAGTGTATTCATTTAACTGTTAACCTTGACATTTGATATTAGTTGACACGTGCATTAGATACAAAATTGTTGTAGTCTTCCTACATGCTGCATCTTGCTAGACAACCATTCAGAATCTTAAAATTTGTGTATTCTATTGCTTATCTTTTCTGTTGGATGATAATACAAGATGGGGATTACTTTCTTCTTCTTAATCCTACTCTCATCTAGCCGCTTTCAAACTGCCTTCAAACACACCCCACTGCCTCTTATTCTAGAAGCCCAAGACTTTCCTCACTTCCTCTTGTCTCCTCAACTATTGCTCCATCTTCCTCCTTCTCTTCATGCTCATGCTCCTAGTGAGTGCCATTGATTCTCATAATCTTTGCTTTCTCATCATCAATTTTTTGATGGCTATTTATAGATCCTTCCTTAAGGGAGGATCTATAAATGAAGATTCCCTATGTCCTAATAAGGAGGAGAGGATTGAAGAAGATAAAATACAGGAAGGATCTGATGAGAAACAGTCAAATGGAAAAAAGTCCCATTCAATTACATCATGTAATGGCAGGCAGCTAAAAAGTGACAAGTTCTTAAAATGCTTGTATACCAGTGCTAGAAGTCTAAATAATAATATGGATGAACTAGAGTGCCTCGTATTAAATGAGGATATTGATAAAATAGGCATCACAGAAACTTGGTGGAATGAGGATAATTAATGGGACACAGTAATACCAGGGTACAAAATATATTGGAAGGACAGAACAGGTCATGATGGTGAGGGAGTGGCACTATATGGAAAAAAGTGTATAATGAAATGAAGTAAAAATCTGAAATGAAGCAAACTGTACCATGGAATCTCTATGGATAGTAATTCCATTCTTGAATCATAAGAATATAGAAGTAGGGATACATTACAGACCATCTAACCAGGATGGTGATAGTGACTCTGAAATGCTCAGGTGTGTTGTTTACTCCTCCTCATAACACAAGAACTGGGGGTCACCAAATGAAATTAATAGGCAGCAGGGTTAAAACAAAAGGAAGTATTTTTTTTTTTCCCACACAATGCACAGTCAACCTGTGGAACTCTTTGCCAGAGGATGTTGTGAAGGCCAAGACTATAACAGGGTTCAAAAAAGAACTAGATAAATGCATGGAGGATATGTCCATCAATGGCTATTAGCCAGGATGGGCAGGGATGGTGTCCCTAGCCTCTGTTTTTCAGAAGCTGGGAATGGGCGACAGGGGATGGATCACTTGATTACCTATTCTGTTCATTCCTCCTGGGGTACCTGGCATTGGCCACTGTCAGAAGACAGGATACTGGGCTGGATAGACCTTTGGTCTGACCCAGTATGGCCATTCTTATGTCCTTAATTCTTTACAGTCTGTTTCAACTCTTTCTGCTCTGCTGAGACTGCACTAACTAAAAACTAATGACCTCTTTCTGGGTAAATCCAAAAGCCTTAATTCCATCCTCATTCTCTTTGACCTATCCAGTGCTTTTAACGCCATCAACTATTCCACTTTCCTTAATTTCTTTTCCCTTTGGCCATTCACAACTCCATTCTTGACTGGTGGGGTTTTTTTTTTTTTTTTTTGCTTCTTGGACTGCTTCTTCATAGTCTTGAGTGGTGATTTCACCTCTTCCTACTCTCTGCTAATGTCATTGCAAGGTTCCATCAGCAGCTGCTTCTCTGCTTTTATACCTTTTTATCCCTGTCTCATGGTTGCATTCCCATCTCTGTGCTGATGATTACAAAGTCTAATTCTTCCCCCATTGTTAATATCACATTCTTTTTGACATGTCCTGCTGTCAGTTTAGAGTTTTAGTAAAACTAGAGTTGGTTTTGTTTTTTGTTTTTGTTTTTTGGTCTTCCCTGTCCTCCTGGCCTACAATTTTGGACTCATCCTCACAACAGTCTTATGCAGTAACTGAGCAGTGTAAAAAGAAGCAAGTTTTTGACTTAAAAACTATTGTTTTAGACTTAGCATTGCTTGTCAGGAGGGGTTTTTTTTTTTTAAATGGCTTGTAATAAAGATTCTGTAATTGTTTGTTTGAGGTTGTTTGTAACTGTTGAAAGCTCTGTGAGTAGACATTGTCCTGGTTTCTAATTGCAGTAAATCTTAGATTTCACAACATCGTTCAGCGTTCACAGAGTAACTGTTGAGTGTCCATTTGATTTTTAAATTGCCAAGGTGCTGTTGCTGTCTTTTTTTTTTAAATCCATTTTACAAACAGAAAATACTTTTGAACTTTTTTGTGACAATTGTTTTTTTTCTTGTTTGCTTTTCTTACACTTAAAAAGGCACCATTTTATTTTTATTTACTTGTAGCCCCATCTGTTTTGATATGATTGAAGAAGCATACATGACGAAATGTGGACACAGTTTCTGGTAAGATTTTATGTTAAACGAAATGTCTGTTGATCATTTTGTAAATACTTTCATTATAGTGTGGTTAGAGATTCATTTGCACTGACAGTTGGAACTTAATTTTGTTTTTCTGCTTAACGCATGTTAACTGTGACTGAATGAATTAATGGGCAAAAACAGGATTTTAAAACAGGACTAAGGCTACGTGGCCGGAGTGAAAAAATTTGTGCTACCACATCACTTGGAACTTAAAGCACTTGTCTGTTGTTCATAGTATCCTGTAATTATAGGTAAAATATTGTCAGTCAACTTCCTATTGAGTAAAATTTTAAAAATTGTAGAGGATGTGATTTTTGTTAACAAACTCCTTTTTGAGGGGAGAATTTACTTGCCACTCTTGAAACCATGGCATCCCCCCTTCCCTTGTCTTCAAGTATCTGTTTTTTGCAAAGTTTTACTAGGAATTGCCATATTGGATCATACCCAACATCCATCTACTGCAGTATCTGTCTCCTGCAGTGGGTAGGGCTAGATGTTTCAGAGGAGGGCATAAGAATCCTGCAGAAGGCAGATGTATAATTTTGTCCCCCACATTAATCCTCCTTATGATCTGATAGTTAGAGGTCAGCTTAAGCCAGGGATGGGCAAAATTTTTGGCCTTGGGGCCACATCGGGGTTATGAAATTGTATGGCAGGGCCGGGTAAGGAAGGCTGTGCTTCCCCAAACAGCCTGGTCCCTACCCCCCTCCCACTTCCCACCCCTGACTGCCCCCCTCACAATCCCCAAACCATCGAATCCCCCTTGCTCCTTGTCCCCTGACTGCCTCCTCCCGGGACCCCACCCCCTATCCAACCCCCCTGTCCCCTGACTGCCCCAACCCTTATCCACACCCCCGACCGCCTCCTCCCCATCCAACCGCTCCCTGTCCCCTGACTGCCCCCTGGGATTCCCTGCCTCTTATCCAACTCTCTCTCCCGGCCCCCCGCTCTCTGCCCCCTTACCATGCTGCTCAGAGCAGTAGGGCTGGCAGCCGGAGGGAGCCAGCCCTGCCACCCAGAACACTGGCAGCACGGTGAGCTGAGGCTGCATGGGAGTGGGGACAGCAGGGGAGGGGCCAGGGGGTAGCCTCAAGGGCTAGGCAGGACGGTCTGTGGGCCGGATGTGGCCCGCCGGCTGTAGTTTGCCCACCTCTGGCTTAAGCCCTGAAGCATAAAACTTAATATCCCATGTGCATTTTGCATACGGTTAAAATAGAAAGAACTCTTGTGAGTTTTCTCATTCTTTTGATACATTATCTGATCTTTTAGTAACACTTAATATTAGGCTCATCCTACAGATTAAGTTTTGTAGTGTGGAATATACTTCTCCCTGGCAGTATTATGCTTCCAGGAGAAATAGCTGCTGACTTCAACTATGTGCCATATGCAGTATCTTGTGCTTGTTGCAAGTCCTTTGAGGTGTCCATGATACAGCACCAATTCAATAATATCAGTCCATTGTTCCAGTCGCTAATGTGAGGAGTGAGATAATACAATAGTAATGTCCCAGAGATGGATGATTGTCCTTGCCAGCAAGGTGCAGTGTCTGTTTAGTGTGTCCCTGGGATTCCTAGCAGTGAAGCAGAAAGCCCCTTATGGCATGACATTTATTGATCCACTCTGCTGAAAGGAAATGGGAGAAGCTGAGACCAAAGATGCTTTGTCTGTGTTTCATTTAAAGCTACTGTGGGTGCCAGATAATCCTGTAGCCTAGGGATAATGCCGTTTACTAAGTTTTTGACAATTATGGCAAAGTTACTTTATACAGACTCCAGACACTATCATGTACCGTGGTTTAGAAAAGTCGTAAAAGCTGCCAGTCTGTGCTATGCAGAGCATTTACTGACTTCAGATGTAGGATATGGGTCTTCTGGTTGGCACAGACACTTGTATATTATGTACTGTCCTTCAACCCGATTTATGAGCTGATTGATTTCCTTAACCTGTGACAGAAACATGATTTTGGCCCATCCAAGTTTTGGATATGAAGCTTTAAATTGCCTTTTTGCTTTAGGACGTTACTTGTTAATATTGGAACATCTTGGTATCACTCCATTCTAGATCCATCCATTTACAGCTGTTATCTAACAGGGCGTATGGAACACCTCATCAAGTGCTGATATATTTTTCTGCTGTTATCTGTACTACACTTTCATTGTGCCTTTTTCCTCATGGCCTCTAACTTGTTTTATTTCTTGCTTTCCTTGAATAGCTATAAATGTATTCATCAGAGTCTGGAGGATAACAACCGTTGCCCCAAATGTAACTATGTGGTTGATAACATAGACCATCTTTACCCCAACTTTTTAGGTGAGTCTTAGGATTAATTGTTTGCATTAGAAACACTGTCTCAGATAAGAATTTAGCAGTAGTAAAGACAGCCTTGCAAAATTGTCCTGTAAACTTACAATTCCAGGTACAAAAATCTACTCATCAGTCCCCAGGCTTGTGACTATATCCGGTGGGGACGGTCAGGTGGTGTAAATTGACATAGCACCCCTGATGTCAATGGAGCTATGCCAATCTACATTAGATGAGGATCTGGCTCTTTATTATTTGTGCTCTATAAGAAGCAAAATGAAGACCATAGATTTATGAACTGATTTTACTCTACCTTTTACACCATATTTTTGGCTATAAGGTATTTACAAGGTGCAGCCATTGTAAGGTACAAGACTGTGTGTGATACAATTTTACCTGGGGTTTAGACTTGGGTTGCGTGTGCCATGAGGCATCATGTGGCATGTATATCTTAATTTTCCCATGTATTTCTATCCTACTGAATAAAAAATTAAAGATTTGAGGCAAGGGAAGGAAAGAAGATTTAAAGGAGAGAAGACAGTTGGACTAAGAAATACTCTGGTGTTTGAGAAATATGTCAACTTTAGTAGTTTTGTGTGTTGAGCTGCTTTTTTAAGTAAAATAGCAAATGAAAGGTCAGTGACGTGAGAACACTTCAAAAGCAGTTATCTCAAATCCAAAATGTATTAAGTTAAAAAAAATAAAGGACAATTCCTTCCCTTCCTCAGTAAGGGTTGGTACCTAGAATGATCGACTGGATATTCTTAATCATGGAAGTAGTCCATGTCAGGAGGAAAGAAGGAAACTATAGTGTTTCAGATACTTGTCTCTTTTTGTAAAATGCATTTAAATCTGGATGGGATACCCTATACAAGGACTTGTCTACACAGGAAAAACCCTGCAATAATTAGCATGTGCTAGTTACTCTGTACTGTCTCCCTGTGTGGACACGCTTACCATGCATTGAGTGCCTTTGAATACGTTAGCTTAATGCACTTTGGAAGTGCATTTAGTTTAAACAGGCTGAGGGCTCTATTAGTGCACAGTAAAGGTGTCCACATGGTGAGTTAGTGCAGGGTAGCTAGTGCAATTTAAATTCACACCCAAACTTACTGCCCACTAATTTCCCCATATAGACAAGCTGAAAGACTTTTTTTATTCTACAGGTTACGTTTAGAGGGTGAACCCCTGTGCCCCCACAGAGCTCCACTGAATTCTTTCAGAAAAATACGATTGCAGTTGGGTGTTTGAGATTATTTTAAATTTTCAGTTCTATTTTTTCATGCCTTGATATTTCATTCAGACTTTATCTTCCTAAAAAGAAAAAGGGGTGTTGCGTGTATGGGGAACAGGGGTTGTTAGTCAAAGAGTGAGTATGGGAGACTAAATCAATATGTGAAACAAAATTATACCAAAAAAAGAAATGTTTAAATGTTGCTAGAGGGTAGTTGTTGTTTGGGGGCTTTTAAAATTTTTTTGGCCTGTTTGATGCTACTTGCTAATCTTCAGTGAATCAGTTACCACTTCATCTCTTTCCTGATTGTACTTTAACTCCGTAGCTGACATAATTAATCTAATTAAATGATCATAGTAAATTACAAAGATGAACTAAAGTTTTGGGAGCTACACCTGCCCCTAACTCCTGGTCCTGCGGATGTTTTTTGTTTTTGTTTTTGTTTTTTTGAATTTTTACCGTCACATTTTCTTTAATTTAAAAAGTCTCTCCCATGTTGCTATAGGAAAGACACACACAGACAAAAGAGGGAAAGTGACTAGGTAGGGAAAAAGAAAAGGAGTAGTTGTGGCACCTTAGAGACTAACAAATTTATTAGAGCATTTCCACTCCCTACGGCTAAATTCAGTGCCTTGCATAATGACAGGTTTCAGAGTAGCAGCTGTGTTAGTCTGTATCCGTAAAAAGAAAAACACGGCAGCTAGTCTAAAACCTGTCATTATGCTAGGTAGAGAAAATCGGTGAAACTGCTTGTAGATAACATTGTCAAATGTTCCTAGTAATCTGCAAAATTTTTTTCTCTAATCTTTATGTTAATCTCGTTACAATTAACGCTTAGTAGGTAAAACAGTCTTCAAGCGGAATTTTTAACGTTCATTAAGTTATCCACCATCTCTTGCCTTAACATGGTGTTTTCTTTCTGATTTGTAGTGAATGAGCTCATCCTCAAACAGAAGCAAAGATTTGAGGAAAAGCGATTCAAACTGGACCATTCAGTGAGTAGCACCGTATGTTTCAACTCTTCTTTCTTTGTTTTTATTAATGGTCTTGGATGGGAATTGCTCCACAGCCTAGGTTAATGCAGGACAAATCTCGCTATTGATATGAAGGAAAGAGTTTACTTTAGGTGGAATAAGCCTATATCACTTGTTTTGGATAACAGCAGCTGTGTTCATTCTGGCTGTCCCTTCCTTCTCTGCCTTCCATCATGAATGAAGCAAGCAGTTGTCCTACTTTAGATGTCATCAGACATACTTAATAGTAGGACTGTTGGTTGATTGCAATTAACTCACACGATTAACTAAAAATTGTGATTAATCGCAGTTTTAATCACACTGTTAAACAATAGAATACCAATTGAAATGTATTAAATAATTTGGATGATTTTATATATTTTTCAAATATTTGATTTCAGTTTACAACACAGAATACAAAGTGTACAGTGCTCACTTTATAATTTTTATTACGAATATTTGCACTGTAAAAATGATAAACACAAGAAATAGTATTTTTCAGTTCACCTCATACAAGTACTGTAGTGCAATCTCTTTATCGTGAAAGTGCAATTTACAAATGCAGATTTTTTTTGTTACATAATTGCACTCGAAAACAAAACAATGTAAACTTTAGCGTCTACATATCCACTCAGTCCTACTTCTTGTTCAGCCAATTGCTCAGACAAACAAGTTCTTTGCATTTATGGGAGATAATTCTGTCTACTTAATTATAGTGTCACCTGAAAATGAGAACAGGTGTTTGCATGGCACTGTTGTAGCCGGCATTGCTAGGTATTTATGTGCCAGGTATGATAAACATTCATATGCCCCTTCATGCTTCAGCCACCATTCCAGAGGATATGCTTCCATGCCAATGATGCTCGTTTAATGCATGATTTCTTTATTTAAAATTGTGACAACTCCTTGGGGGAGAATGGTATGTCTCCTTCCTTGTTTTACCTGCATTCTGCCATATATTTCATGTTATGGCAATCTCAGATGACGACCCAGCACATCTTTATTTTAAGAACTCTTTCACTGTAGATTTGACAAAATGCAAAGAAGGTACCAATGTGAGATTTCTAAAAGTAGCTACAGCACTCGACCCAAGGTTTACGAATCTGAAGTGCCTTCCAAAATCTGAGAAGGATGAGGTGTGGAGCATGTTTTCTGAAGTCTTAAAAGAGCAACAGTCTGATGCGGAAACTACAGAACCCGAACCATCAAAAAAGAAAATCAACCTTTTGTGGGTGGCATCTGCTCGGATGATGAAAATGAATGGCATGGAAGCATGTCCTCTGGGATGGTGGTTGAAGCGTGAAGGGACGTATGAATCTTTAGTGCATCTGACACGTAAATATCTTGCCATGTCAGCTACAACAGTGCCATGCAAACGCCTGGTCTCATTTTCAGGTGATGTAAACAAGAAGCAGGCAGCATTATCTCCCATAAATGTAAACTAACTTGTTTGTCTGAGTGATTGGCAGAACAAGAAGTAGGACTGAATAGACTTGTAGGCTCTAAAGTTTTACATTGTTTTGTTTTTGAGTGCAGTTACTTTTGTACATAATTCTACATTTGTAAATTCAACTTTCATGATAGAGGTTGCACTACGGTACTTATATTTTTCAATTCACATAATACATTTTCTTCTTTTTATAGTACAAGTATTTGTAATAAAACAAAAATGTAAAGTGAGCACCTTACACTTTGTATTCTGTGTTCTAATTGAAATAAATATATTTGAAAATGTAGAAAACATCCAAAAGTATTTAAAAGGTATTCTATTTAACAAAACAATTAATCGATGAATTTTTTGATGACGTGATTGATAGAGGTTGGGAAGTTACCTGAAAAAAAGCACACTTGTCAAAAAGGGAATAATCAGGCATTCGTTGTTGGAAATTATAGCTATATGCTGAGACTGGTAGTAAGTTTGTGGCACCAATCAACTAATGCGTATGATCATGCCAGCCATAAAAGGGTAAGGAAATCCTTTGGAACATTGAAATCTTGGCTCTGCTCCCAGGTAAAATGATCTGGTTCCATTCTAGATATTGTTTGTCTCAAAATGAGAATACAGTTTATCATAATTAGTCGTAGTTTCTGCTGATTAGAGTCCCTGGACTGGAAAAGCATAGAGGATCTAGTGAGTTAGGACCAGAATGTGTATACAGAGCTGTTGGGCAGGAAACTTGAACAACATCAGCCTGCACTATGCCTGACTTCATTCACCTCATTTATGTATTTTCTAAATCCAGTTTAGAAAGCAATATTAAAAAGCTTGAAGCTCATGTTTTTCATTGTCTGTGAAGGAGAACAACTAGCCTTCCACTGAGGTAGCTTGAGCTTCGGGACTGTGTTGTACAAATGACTGCTTTTCGTAATTAGGTGGTTTTTAAAAAAAAAAAAAAAAAAAAAAAAAGTATTAACTAAGGCTAACCTGCGCTACAGAAACCTGTAGGGGGTTCTTGCTTAATTAAAAGACCATGCTGAAGTATCCCCAAGTCTTCCTGTCTAGTTGAATTGGACTTTCAGCTAAAAGTGCATGTACTAGCTAACCGATTTTGCCCAGTCCCTTTAGTAATTGTTTAAGGCAAGTTTCATAATGTATACAATAAGCAAATGTGGCATCTTTATCCATACTACATGTGAATCACACACCTCAAGGAGTTGACTTATTTCTTGGAATGTTTTTCCTAAATTAGCTTATTCAGCCTGATGTACCAGTTTAGCATTGTGGAGATTATTTTTGATTTCTGCAGAATTCTGTTTTCCTCTAAGACTAGCCCTTATTATAATTTTTAAGATCGCCTCAAATAAAAATTCTTGGATCTTCAAAAATATCACTAATTTTAAATTTACAAGTATTCTGTAATGTTTTGTCCAAAATAAACTTTGTGTGGGGCAATGTCAAATCAAATGAGAAAATATTGTTTTCTTTTCCGTAACTAACATTTATTCTGTTCTTCCTATTTTTTTTCCATTTTTACTGGAATCCAGCAAGTGTTGCAAGATATTTCAGGTTCTATTAGTTTGTTTCAAATGAAAGACTTGTTTTAACATTACACAACTTTTTCCGGTAGCTTAGTGCCAGGTTAAATTTGAGGTCTTTTGTGTTCATGATTTCCTTAAACTATCTTTTAAGAATCTTATAAAAAGAAATGTATTTGTATGTGGATGACACTCCTTTTCTTTTTTCCTCCTGGCTCAAATATTTGAGTTGAGTAGGTTATTTAGAACACTTCTAATTTAAGTGTAGTTTATTCTTTGACTTTCTGAGTTGTAAGTAGTGTCAATTTATTTCTAAACCAAATATTTTTGGTTGTTGAAACACTAAAAAAACAATTATTTCTAGTCAGTTAATTTCACTCTGACAAGATCACTTTTTTTATTTGAAAACTGGATTGTCCCATATGGAAATAGTAGTATGTAGAAATGGATTAACCATAGTGTAAAGAATTGTTGCTGCTGTCCATATAATCTAATTAAAATATGGATGACTTAAGAGTGCTGAAATAGGATCATGTTTATCTCACACACATGTACCCTCTTCTAACCCTACAAGCCACCTATTAGGAGTTTCAGAGTAGCAGCCGTGTTAGTCTGTATTCGCAAAAAGAAAAGGAGTACTTGTGGCACCTTGGAGACTAACAAATTTATTAGAGCATAAGCTTTCGTGAGCTACAGCTCACTTCATCGGATGCATTTGGTGGAAATCGGGTGCATTTTCCCTCTGTATTTTCCACCAAATGCATCCGATGAAGTGAGCTGTAGCTCATGAAAACTTATGCTCTAATAAATTTGTTAGTCTCTAAGGTGCCACAAGTACTCCTTTCCTATTAGGAGTTATTTCAACTTTTTTCTATTCTATTAAAATCCAATGTGTTTGTTTCAGTGTGAGAATTGAGGGAGAAATGGGACCTATCACTTCAGAAATTAACATCTTGAAATGAAAATCTGCTTTTCTTTACTTGATAAATGTACTATATTCTTGTTTCATTACTCATACTTAGTGCTGTAACACACACATGCTATAGCAAAACAGTAAACTTTGCCAACTGGCAATATTGGGTTGTTGACAGCTTTTATCCCCAGTCCTGTGAATGCATATGCTTAACTGGAAATGCATGAATAATCAATAAATGAAAGTCAGAGAACTTTCATCAATCTCTTAGATCCTGCAGCGTAACAGAACATCTTGAATTATTGAGTCAGATAGTCCTATCTAGGTCAGTTTTTATCTGGCTTTGCTTCTTAGTGAGAGCTAAAGATATTTCTCTACTTGTTTTGCCAATTCCTAAAGTTGTTAATGGCACCAGACTTGTGGTAACACACAAGTCTACCTTACAGTTCTACTCCAGCATAGGGTAGTTCCTCAAAATACTTCCCCCAATAAGATAAGTTTGTTGCTGGGGTGTGATAAATAACAGTTTCCTATACTTTTGGGGAATTCTTTCTGAAAACTACTTTGTTGTGTACTTTACAAAGGTTGAAATACGGCAGTACTAGTTTAAATATCTTATGTCAAAAAACTCTGACTGGTATTTACCTTCTCTTCCTCTGCTCTTTGTTCTCTTTTTAGAATGGACATAGATGGCAGATATTTCAAGACTTATTGGGAACTGATCAGGATAACCTTGACTTGGCCAATGTTAACTTGATGTTGGAGCTGCTTGTGCAAAAGAAGAAGCAGTTGGAGGCAGTAAGGAGCTTTTCTTATCTTTCTTCATTTACTAATAAATTAATTGTGATTAATCACAGACATCTTCTGTCCAAAATTATTTCCTTGTTTTTGCAATGGAATCGTAATGCAGAATTAATCTTAGGGTTTTCTATAGGATCCCATTGCTCTAGTATTGAACGCTTCTCCATCTCACTGACTTTAATGACCACAAACGACGTCCAGTATTGGAGTATGATACGATAAACATTATGATCTCACTTGAGGCGGGATAATGCTGAAGAGAAAGCTGAGAGAAAATATCAGTGGGAAAGGGAATACAGAAAGTGACCTGCCAAGCAAGTGGCAGTTAGAGTACACTGTCTTTCTTTGATATAATTAGACATTTGCTAAGTGAACATTTGATTTCAAGATATGTAAAATGTGAGGATCTAACTAAACAATAACCCTTTAAGGGGAGCTCCATGTGTTTACTAATTTATTTGCACCTTGAAATAATTACTGTGAAACATGAGATTTTTAGCCCTTACAGCTCCCAATGTGAAGCCAAGAGAATTTATGAGCAATCAGCATCTCTGAAAATCGGGACCTTTCCCTTTTTATGCTTAAAGGAAAACTGTAGTTGTCTTGCGTATCATAGCAGTATGAAATTTATAAGCTAAAAGCCATCTGTCACTATGAATAAACTGAAGTCAATTTGTGTTTGTATAATTTTGTTATAATTGGTATTTGAGTATAATTCTGGAACTGACTATCTTGCTGAAAAACGATCAGCTGAAACCAACAATGTGAGAGGATACAGGCCTAATGCAACCCACTCTATGAAAAAGTGTGTGTAAGAGGGTCAATGGTCTATATTGGAAGTGGAATTAGATGGCAGTTGATACATGGGTGGGCAGACTTTATGCTGGTGGCATGTACATTAGTACAATAATTTTTGATTAAGAACTCTTACGGCAGTAGTTTTCAAACTTTTGTAGTGGTGACCCCTTTCACATCGCAAGCCTCTGAGTGCCCCCTCCCCCATAAATTAAACACTTTTTTTTAATATATTTAACACCATTATGAATGCTGGATGCAAAGCGGGGGTTGGGGTAGAGGCTGACAGCTCATGACCCCCCTCCCCCCATGTAATAACCTCATGTCGCCCTCAAGTGTTCTCAAACTGGGGGTCAGGACCCCTGTCTTAGAGGCTTTCAAGATCAATTAAGTCATCATCTTTTTTGCTTGGCTTTGGCTTCCTGTGAGGAAATGAAATACATTAAAATAAAATCCCTTTTACATTTCTGGTAACAAAATTGCTATATTAAAATAAGAGGTCTTTTAATTAGATTGTGTGAGGATTTACGTGTGTACTTTCCTGTGTATAGAGGACAGACCCCTTGGGGGTATTGTTTAAAGTTTTCCATTGGGCTGGGGTCAGACTTTATAGTAAATCTGTTTTCTTCTGGAAGCCTTGGAGTGACAAATGTGAAACGCATCAGGTTGTCACCACAAATATGATTGAGGAGAGAGCTTTGAAATGGAGAGCTCATATCATCCTGTTCAGTTATAAGACTAGCCTCTTCAGAATAGAAGAATCATCTAGGTGTAGGAATAGTAATGCTTCACTTACACTTTTGGAGGTACCCATTCAGATTTAAAAACTAAGTGTTCCTCTGTAAATTTTACCTACCTCCTTTTCTGGTTATTTTGGAAACGTATTACAATAGCAAAAGAACCAGACCAGAAAAGTAGTTTATCCCATCCTTCTCAGCTGTTTTTCCCCTTAATGGATCCCTGATGCCCCTTCCCCTGGCTCACCTTTGAGCTCATACTCAGAACTACAGTAAATTAATTTTTCTAAGATCTGTACAAATTGCTCTTCCGTGTGTCTGTCTAGTATTAGTGGTGCACTGATGTTAGGAATAGAGAGAGAATCTACATTCCTGTTTCCTTCTTGCCCCCTCAAGTTTTGGGTCATTGCAAAGGAAAATGTAAGGAATTAATTTATTTAGGAAACTGAAACATCTCTTTCCCAAAACAGCTAATCTTCACTAGTGAGTTTATTTTCCATTACCAAAGGTTTTTTTTGTGCTTCTGTAGAATGTTCCTTTGGGGAAAGGGTTGTCATTTTCTGAAACCAAATTATTTCACTTGATTGGTTGATTGATTAGAGGTGAAAGCTCAAGATCTGCCAACAGTGGAGGATAAGCAACCTTTGTTCCAAAAGGGTCTGAAATCACTCCAACTGGGAGGAGAATGAAAAGTGTGCTTTGCCTATTAACCACCTGTAATACACAAAAGGAGAATATTCGTGTCCTATAATGTAAAACTTTGCCATGTGCCAGCCAGAACTTTGAAACCTAGAAACAAAGCAAAACCATCTTGCTTGTAATTGACTTAATGTGCTGCTCCTTTCCCCTACTTCTAAATGAAAGTGATTTGTTTCCATGCCTGCTAAGAATTGTTGTGCATAAAATTAATCTACTTTTTCTCTTTAAATGTAATTTTTTGTTACAGGAGTCCCATGCTGCCCAATTACAGATCCTTATGGAATTCCTCAAGGTTGCCAGGAGAAATAAAAGAGAGGTAGCAGATTTTTTTTTGTTTTTGCTACTGGTTGAGGCTTTTTCCTTCTTTAAAAGGGAGGGGTGGGGAAATAGGTCAGCCTGAAATGTTCTCACTGAGGAGAAAATTCTCCACTGCAGAGGGATATTTGAAATACCTGGACTTCAAGGAGAATAGATCAGTTTAAATATGATAGCTTCGGTCTTTAACCTACATTGCCTTTTTGTTTCATATTGTTGGTTGCATACATGAGGAGAGGGAAAATTGTCAAGGAAAGAGTCCATGCTGGCAACTTGTGGTAAATTCATAAAACAAGATGCAAGGGGGGGGAATGGAAAGTGAGGGAGGGAAGGTTGGTAGGCACCTTTTAAAATTGTTTCCAAAATTATATAAAAAATGTCAATGCTTTCAGGATCTGGAAGAATGTTAATTTCTCTCCGTCACAGTACCAAATGGAAATAAGTTGCAAAGATCAGTAAGAACAAAGAATTAATATAAAGGCACTCAGGATGTTTTTTAAAAAACAAAACAGGCAGGATGTAAAAAATGAGATTAAAATAGGAAAAATAAAAGGAAGGTAATATAGCACAGAGAAAATCCAAAACACGGATAATCAAAAGTGTGGGAAGAGGAATTTAGAAAGTAGTAATACCAAAATGGAACAAGAGACATGGAGGTGATGGTGGACAGAAAATTGGCTCTTCTACCAACATACAGCATTACAAACTCATATTTCATGTGGATTTCTCCTCCCCCCCCACCTCTCCCCTTTTTTGAGAGAGAGAGTTGATGTGTAGGTATCATGTCCCAAACCATGGAAGTGGTGGTCCCATTTGCTACATGAGTAATGAAACTGCACCTGGAATATTATACAATGCTGCACAGCTTAGTATCAGAAATATTGCAACCAATTGGAAAGAATTGCAATAACAAGTCTCCAAAATGGCTGGGGATTTGGAGGGGCTGATTTCTGATAGAGTTAAAGTAGAACATGTATAGCTTTGCTGTTTGATTAGTGAGAGGGGCAACAAGAGTGCAACCCTCAATATCTGCAGATTATAAATACCAGTGATAGTAGAAGAACTGTCCAGAGTGGCCAAGCAAGTTATAAGGCCGGATCCAAAGCCCATTGAAGTTGATGGCACTCTTCAGTGGATGAGGCCCCTGGGGAGGAGTAATGGGATCGAACTGAGAGAGAAATTTAGGTTCAATATCAGGAATAATTCCTTAAATACAGGGTTTATTAGACTAGGAGTAATATCCAATATGAAACGATGAAAGCACCATCACTTGCGTAGTTTAAAACTAGATTTTAACATGGACTGCTGTTCTGCATTGGCTGGGCATGGTCTTTGATAACCTATTGGATCTCTTCCCTCTCTAATTTCTGTACTTTATAAAGCATGCCCTTTGTAGTTCTTAAACCTGCTTCTCTTAAATGTTTTAATGCACAATTTAAAAGAAGGAAGGGGAAAAAACTTTGCTCAGAGAAGTATGTTCATTTTGGGTGGTGGTAGAACTTGGATTGGTTTGTTCCTGTGTTTTGCACCTATCTTTGTATTCAGTTAGGGTGACCAGATGTCCCGATTTTATAGGGACAGTCCTGATATTTGGGGACTTGTATAGGCACCAATTACCTCCCTACCCCGTCCCGATTTTTTTTTCCTTCCCACATTTGCTATCTAGTCACCCTATCTTCAGTATATCTGCTTTCATCTTAAATAAACAAAAACCTCTACTTGTTATAGTTGTGAAGAAAACTTCCAAAATTTGAATCAAGATAGGTCTTCATTGCAGTTAACTTGGCTGTTACTCTGGCATTACCCCGCTCCCCTCCCATCCACACACACACACACAATCCTTTCATCTGAGTTTGATGCTTTCAACCCAGGCTGGCTGGCTTGTCTGTGGCTGAAGGCTAAAACCTGGGTGAGGTTTCCATTTCAGCTGGTAACCCTTCCACTTTGCAGTGAGACTGCACGACTAAACCACTTGAGTGCTGGTAGTCCTTCAGTGCCTTCCCACAGTTCTTCCTGGATGCCTAGAAGGACAAACAAGTTCTCCCAAAAGAATCAGTGATTCAGCTTGCAGCAGTACAAAGAATTCCTAGCAATGCATCCAGGTGAGTGCAGCAACAGTGAGGACACAGTAATTCTAGTATTGCTTTGCTCTGTGGCTGCTCATTCCCAGCTGAAGCTAACCTTGAGTACTGGTCACTTGAGGTAGCTTTGCAGTGGAGGCATGCCTCTAGTGCAGGGTTGGGCAAACTACAGCCCATGAGCCGTTTTAATCCGGCCCTTGAGCTCCCGTTGGGGAATGGGGTCTGGGACTTGCCCTGCTCTGTGAGGCTCCCGGGGAGCAGGGTTGGTGGCTGCTCCACACGGCTCCTGGAAGCACCGACATGTCCCCCCTCCAGCTCCTACACATAGGGCAGCTGGGGGCTCCGCGCCGCATGCTGCCCCTGCCCCAAGCGCCACCCCCTTCAGCTCCCATTGGCTGGGAACTGTGGCCAATGGGAGCTGCGGGGGCAGTGCCTGTGGACAGGGCAGCGCACAGCAAAGCTGCCTGGCCGCACCTCTGTGGAGGAGCCAGAGGGGGGATATGCTGCTGCTTCCAGGAGCTGCTTGAGGTAAGTACCACCTGGAGCCTGCAACCCTGAGCTTCCCCTCCCTGTGCCCCAGCCCCCTATCCCAGCCTTGATCCCCTTCCAAATCTCTTGGTCCCAGCCTGGAGCCCCCTCCTGTACCCCAAACCCCTCATCTCCAACCCCACCCCAGAGTCTACACCCCCAGCCGGAGCCCTCATTCCCCCTCCTACCCTCTGAACCCCTCGGTCTTAGTCCAGAACACCCTCCTACACCACAAACCCCTCATCCCCAGCCCCACCCTGGAGCTCGCACATCCAGCCAGCGCCCTCAACTCCTCCTGCACCCAACCCCAAATTCGTGAGCATTCATGGCCTGCCATACAATTTCTATACCCAGATGTGGCCCTCGGGCCAAAAAGTTTGCCCACCCCTGCTCTATTGTAATCACTTTAGATATAGCTACTGGGAGCTGCCCCATTCATCCAGGTCAGGTGCTAATTCAGAAGCCTGATGATGATTAAATGTCAACATTAAGTATTTCATTCCTGATGCTCTAAAGAAGAGGGAGAATCTCACATCTGCTCTGTTTCCTGTGAGTCTCATTTTTATGCCACCAGTGGATGACCATTTGGGAAAGTATAACCACATTATTTTTCCCAGTCAAGAGGGAGTCAAGCCCCAGGCAGCTAAGAACCTGTGGGCATATTAAAGGCTCAAATTTAAGATGCCTACCGGAGTTCAGAGGGCATGTACAGTCGTATTTTGAATGTCTCATTTTAGTAATTTATATGGGAGATTATTTTATGGTTAGAACTCGAAAGAATGCCACCACCCTTTTTTCCACTATTTGATTATGGTCATAGTAAAAATGTTTGAAGACTAATTGTAACTTGACTCGGTAACTAGGCGTATGTCTACACTGCTATTAAAGGCCATGGCTGGCCCTTGTCAGCTGACTTAGATGTACCCTAAAAGCAAGTTGGAACCTTAGGTTAGAAAAGGAGCTCTTTTTCTGAGAGTGGCAAGTGTCTGTTTTGATTTTTTTGGCATAATTTGATATTCCTTTAAGATACTATATTGTTTTGGAAGCGACATTTCCGAACCTGCTCCAGTACATTATTGCAGGATTTTCTAAACTGAGGTTGATTTTTACATAACATTTGTGTTGCAGTTCCTAGACAAACTAGATAAATTCCTTGTCTGATACTGTACACTTGATAAGGTCCCAGAGTGAATTTACCAGTGCAATTCTGGATACCAGCATATTCAAAGTACATAATAAAACAGCTACAGCACTAGTTTCAAGGAGATTGGAACAAGTTATCTGCCTATAAAATGGTTGGAATGTGTATTGTAAACCACCAAATACGTTGGATACTATCACTTGTGAAGCTGTAAGTCCTAAGATTCTTACTGACTTTTTACTGTTACTTTGTAAAAGTAGCTTCTTGGGATTCTATATTCAGTCTCTTAATGGCTCCAGATCAGATTGGCTCAGTTTGTTTATAAAATGTGTTTTTCCAACTCCTAAAACTGAAAACTCATCCTGGATTCAGAACATCAAGCTCAGTACTTTTGGGCTCTCACATTGCCAACAATAAAAATTCTGCAGTTAGAATTTGTGATAACTGAGTGTGAGGACAAGAGTATTGTCCTCATTGTCTTAGATGTGTTGGCTCTTAAATAGAAATAAATAAATAAAAGCTTTTATTTTGGTCAGAAAAGTAACCAAATGCTTCTGGATGCTCTTGAGGAGAAGGTCTATATTTATACTTTTATGTACTTGCACTTTGGAGTGCAAAAACATTTCTCAATTTCACATTCATTGGCCCTCTAAAAGGGAAATATAAGTTGTAGCAATTGCAAAAGAATATCCCATTAGAGTTCCTTGTTTTCACATGCTTGTAACTCTCTCTAAAACACTGATCTTTTGTGGCTGAAGTTATCCATGCATGATCTCTTCATTTAAAAAAAAAAACAACAACAAACCGCAACATCTTTAAGTTTGAGCAAAATCCTTTTGTTTGGAAACATGGTGCAAAAATACCAAACTTTCCCTCTGTAATTAAAATATTCCAACCACCTTTCTTTGAAAAAATCCTATGGACAAAAATAGCTTAAGTTTGAAACTCATGGATACTAATGGCTCTGAAACAAAACTTTTAAACAAAGCAGAGGTGCAACTGTTTGAAAAGTATGTATTAATCATTCGTAATAGAAAATCTATTTGTATGCAGTGCAAATTTAACATGGACATGTGTTTTTCATATGTGTGCATGGTTAATTAAGTGTACACTTCTTAGTTCCTTGAACCAACAATCTCTTCTGCTGAAAAAGGTGTAGAGCAAGGGGCTTGTTAAGGTCAAGCTAAATAGGTCTGGAATATTTTTTAGCTCCCTTTTTTTTTTTAAAAAAGGAAAACAAATGCAAAAACCAGTTACAGTTGCACAGTTAAAATAACAGTGTTAAAAGTTAAGGTTTCACAACAGCATTGCTAACTCAGCCACATTCTGCAAATACAAATTTTTTTGGTCTGGTTTAATTTAATTTTAGATTTTTTTTTTTAATTCACACATTATCTCATGGTATATTTACCTACATTTAATTTTAAAAACACTTCTAAATTTAGTTGGCCAGTGTCATTTACACCAAAAGGAAAAAATCTCTCAACTGTACACTTAGCTATAAAGAAAGACCTTATCAGTTGCTCCTTAGACAGATTCCTGTGCTTTTCACTGTTATGAAGGCCACCAAACTTTGGAGCGATCATGTCCCAAGTCTTGTCGTCGTCTGCACGAAATTTTTTGACCCCATATATCCAATTGTAGGATCTATGGGTGTGAGCACATTAGCTTATCTCGGGTGTCATATTTGTCCATCGGGAAAGAGGTCAGTTGATATCCGTTGATATTAATGTTGTAGTTATGTTCCTGAAAAATGCGACTTTAAGGGAAACTCTGTTAAGTGAATCCAATTTCCCCATAAGAATTAATGTAAATGAGGGGGCGGGGGGGGGGAGTTAGGTTCCAGGGGAATTTTTTTCACCAGACAAAACTATATTTTTTACATACACATGATTTAAACAAACAATTTAATACTATACACAGCAGTGATGATTGTAAAGCTTGGTTGAGGTGGTGAAGTCAGAAGGTGGGATATTTCCCAGGGAATGCCTTACTGCTAAATGATGAACTAGTACTTGGTTGAGCCCTCAAGGGTTAACCCCTTTTTGTTAATGTAACCTCACACTCTACAAGGCAGCACAAATAGAGGGAGGAGAGACAGCATGGCAGACACACCCACACTCTGTGTGTGTGTGTGTGTGTGTGTGTGTGTGTGTGTGTGTGTGTGTGTGAGAGAGATGTGCATTGCCCCTTTAAGTATGCTGACCGCACTCTAATTATATTGCCTTTTTATGTAGATCAGCAAGTTGAGACAGCAGCTGCTGCCAGCAAGCTCCCTCTGTCCTGAACCCTGTAGTGACCTCCCCCTGCTCTATAGAGATGGGGTAACTGGGGGGCAGGAGCAGGGGGGAGGGGGACACCCTGACATTAGCCCTCTGCTCCTTCCCCCCCACCCCCCTCCCCTCCCGCGCACACAGCAAGCAGGAGGCTCCTGGGAGCAGCTCCAAGGCAAAGGGCAGGAGCAGCACATGGCAGGGGGGAGGGACAGCTGAACTGCTGGCAATTACTGGGTGGCTGCAGGAACCAGATCTACAGAGGGGCTACAGGTCCACCCTGGTTCCAAGCCCCCACCAGCTAGCCGCAACAGGCTGCTCTTTCTGCAAGCAGTGGACAAAACAGGCAGCTGCCAAACAAAGTTATAAGGGAGCATTGCACAACTTTAGACGAGAATGTTCTCTAATCAGCAAGGTAACAACATTAACTGGGACTTTAAGGGAGGAGTTACTGTACTATGAATAGTGAGGCTATCTATTCAGAGAAAAAGAGATCGGATAAGAACTATCTGGCTCTAAAACTTCCTACAATGAATGAAAAGCATAATTCAGTTATCCATTGAAGGGTGTAATCAAAATGTAAACAAACTGACTTAAGGATTTTTGTTAGACTAAAGCTAAACCACATAAAATATTCATGTTGAAAACAGTTCTTTAGACATGTCATGGCCCAAGGTGATGTCTAAATTGATGTATTTGAATGTTCAGCTACTTAGCTTAGCTGGCTGAATGTTTGATGTAGACTTGTTTCTTTTAAAATGTGTTTGCATAGACTTAGTAACTCACCAAAATGAGACTAATACTGTTATCTGCCACTTAAACATTATAGCAGCGCCACCTGACTGTAGTACACCTCAGTCTTGGTTCACCACACCCCTCCTCATATAGTCTCTGGGCTCTTACAGAGCTCTCCCAATATGCCTGTCCTCACCTGAAATGCCCACTGCTATTCAAAGACTGTCAGTTGTGTTAAATAGTATGGTTTGTGTTTAGCAATATGAACTCTCCAGGGAGTAGGATGAGACCAATCCTTACTTAGGGCACGTTTTCACTAGCGGTGTTGAAGTGCTGCCATGGCTCTCCAAGCACTTTTTAAAAAAAAAACAAAAAAAAAACAAAAAAACCCACCTTCCCAAGGGGAATAGCTATCAGCTCTGGGAGCACTGGTGCACTGTCTACACTGGCACTTTACAGCGCTGCAAGTTTCAGCGCTGTAAAGTGCTAGTGTAGACAAGCCCTTAGTAGCGAATGTAAAAACAACTGTCTGATAAGCCTATGCTTTCTTTAAAAGATATGTCCTTCTACAGATAGATAGTAAAGGAAGTCCCAGATCTCCCATTTCTAGGTTTATGCAACAGTTAATAGAAGTTGGAAACTAACAAGTCTCTGTAGTTAGGTACATATAACGGAGCCCACTTTTTTTTTTTTCAGAAGACTGCAACACCTGCCACTTGTTTCTCTGCCATTTTCTAATCTCTCGCTGCAAGCCAATATGTTTGTCAAAAATATAAAGGGAAAGGTAACCACCTTTCTGAATACAGTGCTATAAAATCCCTCCTGGCCAGAGGCAAAACTCGTTCACCTGTAAAGGGTTAAGAAGCTAAGGTAACCTCCCTGGCACCTGACCAAAATGACCAATGAGAGGACAAGATGCTTTCAAATCTGGGGGGACACAAAGGGTTCTATCTGTCTGTGTGATGCTTTTGCCGGGAACAGATCAGGAATACAGACTCTCAACCCCTGTTAGTAAGTAATCTAGCTAGAAATGCGTTAGATTTCCTTTTGTTTAATGGCTGGTAAAATAAGCTGTGCTGGATGGAATGTATATTCCTGTTTTTGTGTCTTAAGGTTTTGCCTAGAGGGATTCTCTGTTTTGAATCTGATTACGCTGTAAAGTATTTACCATCCTGATTTTACAGAGGTGATTCTTTTACCTTTTCTTTAAATTCTTCTTTTAAGAACCTGATTGATTTTTCGTTGTTCTTAAGATCCAAGGGTTTGGGTCTGTGTTCACCTGTACCAATTGGTGAGGATTCTTATCCAGCCTTCCCCAGGAAAGGGGATGTAGGGCTTGGAGGGATATTTTGGGGGAAGACGTCTCCAAGTGGGCTCTTTCCCTGTTCTTTGTGTAAGACGCTTGGTGGTGGCGGCAGCATAGGGTTCAAGGACAAGGCAAAGTTTGTACCTTGGGGAAGTTTTTAACCTAAGCTGGTAAGAATAAACTTGGGGGGTCTTTCATGCAGGTCCCCACATCTGTACCCTAGAGTTCAGAGTGGGGAAGGAACCTTGACAATGTTATAGAATAATAATAATTTTAGAGCAGATTTCCTGATATTTATCTCCATGCTTTTTTGAAATGTTTTAATGTGTGTTTTTTATGGAGTTTATGGAAGTGAAGGATTAATGACATTGACAGCTAGAGCTGAGCATAACTAGGACACATGCTGTGTGAGCTTCCCCTACAGACAGCTTTGCTAATATTACCTCTAACCAGGCCAACAGTACCCATTCGTATTCTAGTTATGGCTTTCTCAAGCTTATGCTGCCACTTATACAATGCTGCATGTGCTGGTTTTGTAAATCATCTGCTGCAGTCTGGTTTTAAATCCCCGAACTAACTTCATTTGTGACCAAAATAAATGAGCTCAGAACTTGAGGGGTGAGGTAAGTGCACTAACACAGTGTCACCTAGCTCTGGGGAAAGAGAAATCTTCTAAAAATCAATACCTGTTTTTCCTTTCCCTCTCTAAAAAGGCTTTTCTCCTCAAAGACAATAAAATGTTAAATAGTTAATTTTTAATGTGATTGCTCTAGTGAGTTACCTATAGCAGAGTTGACATACTAGACTTTATGTTCAGTGGCAGGTACTTTAGAGAAGTCTGTTTTTGTTTTCTGCAAAGTATTTTATTGCTTTAAGAACCAAACTAAGTATTCAAGCTGCTGTTTCTGGGAGCAGTTTGCTGATCAGCATTGGAGTTTATGATGAACCGTACACATGCCTTTTAGTTTGGGTGACTTGAGAGGCTTCTACATATCCATTTAAAAAGATGCATTGTACTTCATCTTCGTCTTGGGGAACGAGATCTATAGTGAAGCTTTTCTTTTGTCTGTTACCAGTATGTGTAGTCATAGTAGAGCCTATTAGCGAAGCCAACTTACAAATATACCACCTTCTGTTGTGTCTGGGTTGCATTTCTCAAACTACTTAATCACAGGATGCATAGGAGCTATGTGAAGTTTAGTGATTGAGTAGATGGTGCTCTTTCCTCTGAATAGCTATTGAAGACCTGCATGGTTTTAGGGGGCGCTAGAATATTACATTTAATTGAAAGATGGAAACTTGTGTCGAAAGCCACTCCCTTAAGTGTCATGGAGATATAACATTGGTGCCCTGGACAGATCCCTGCTCTGGCAATGTAATGGCAAACTTTTTGGATAGGCAGAATGTAATTTCAATTGGATATGGTTACCCTTGGAATGTTTTTATGAAAAGTAAGTACTAATTATTCTCTCTTTTTAAAGGATTTTGAAGAAGAGATTTTTTTTGTTAAGGTCTGTGTTTTATTGAAGGTCATGTGATCCCTGTGGCTCTCAGGAGGTTTCAAGCCACAATTATTTGTAAAGAATTATTTGTTAGATCCTTGTAAGGAAGGTGTTTAGAGAAGTACATTTTAATAATCTGGAGCCTTTTGTGACTACTTTTGAAGAATAGAATCTTGCTTATACTGTTTTTAATTTACCACTGTAAGCTTCATTTAATGTAGTTTGTTTGCTCATCTAGGTAATGTGTACACTTCTGTGCATAGTGTCTGTATGAAATATTGTATTTGCTAATTTAGGTTAGGCACCATAAATTAAGTCCATTACTTGACGTCTATGGTGGTGCCCGTACAAGTTGGTTTAGATTTCTTTTATTCTTTCATCTACAGCAACTGGAGCAGATCCAGAAAGAGCTGAGTGTTCTGGAAGAGGATATTAAACGAGTGGAGGTGAGGAGACATTCGTTGCAACTCTGGCAGTGTTTCGTTTCCATCAAACTGTTTGCTTCTCTGTGTGATGCTGCATGAAATTTATGGCCATTGCTTCAATAATGGGAAATTGAACAGATGATGTTCTCTTTAATTTATTTACTGAAGGCATACAGGCTGCAGCTTGGTGAAAAAGATCTATTCAAACCTACTACTTGACTTATTTTTTCCCAGTTTCCTTTTTATTTTTTTAAGAACTTCAGCATAATAACTTGGCATTGGAAGCCATTGTATTGATGATAAAAAATACTAGATGGTCAATTGTGATGTTTTACTATAGTAGACTGAGTCATCTAAGAATCTTGAAACATCCCAAGTTAGATCAATGTGTGTGTGGGGAGGGGAGCAGTCCTCCAGCTGGGTGCATTGGGAAAAGCAGAAGTAGAAAACTCTGCTATATAGAAGGTGAACCACAGTTCATTTTTCTCATTTCTATATGGTGTTCTTGGTTCCTCATAGGGCACTCTGTAGTCTGGTACAGGTTTGTTTCCCAAGTATTTCTAAATCTGCCACCTTGCTCCTTCTATCCCCACTCATTCTCTAGACCACTCCCTGAACTATTTCTGCTCTGTTCTGTCCAATGCTCAACTCGGAGTGGAGAATTGATGCTTTAAGAGGCTGTGGACCTAATTCTGCAGCTTCATGAAGTGGTGCTGCCCAAAAAGCTACTCTGGCACCAGTTGAGCTCCTGCACCTGTCATCCCTTTTCAGGTTAACGGCCCTCCAACCAGTACCCGCAGGCTCCCATATCTAGATTTCTTTATTTACGCTCACTGTATACATGTTCTGTAAAAGAGTATCATTTACTCTAGGCACTTTGCTCTATTATAAAATACAAATAAAATGAACAATTCCAGGAACTTTCCTTCACCCAATAACTGACTCAAATCAACCCAGCAGATAGAAACATATTTCAGTCTATGAAAAATATTCAGTCTAATCCAAGAGTCCACCCAGTCTTTCTCCACTTAAGAAGAACAAATGTGCATTGCAGTGTTCCTGAAGCTGATAACGTTGGTCTGTTTCAGATGAAGGGGAGAGCAAGTTCCAAAGTAGAGACACCTTCTTGGAGAACATCCAGCCACTTACTCCTCTCCGTTATGAGTGGGGCTTTCACTGATTGGCTGTAGAGCTGTGGCTGTATAACATGGGGAGAGAAATGGTCTTTTAGATAAAGGGATCTCAGGTCATTTAGGGCTTTATACATTAAAACAAACACCTTACATTCACCTGTAAAGAACTGGTCACCTGTGTCGCTCCAAAAGTGCTGGTTGTGTGCTCTCAGGTCATGTATCCTGTAACTAATGAGCTGCAGCGTTCTGCACCAGCTTCAGTTTCTAGACCAATTTTAAGATGTAGCCCCATGTAGAGTACATTGCAATGATCTGATCTTCAGGTGACAATCATGCATGATAGTTGCAAGATCTGTCCACCTCTGAAAGAAACGGGTGCTACATCTTGGCTATATGTAGATTTTAAAAGGTGTGTTGCGGGGAGGTGACCAGGCCATAGCTTCTACCTAATGTTTCAATAGCAACTGGGAATCTAACCAGACTACTAGATTGTGCATTTGCCCCATCAGTGGCAGGTGATGCTGCAGAAGCTAGTGAGTAACTTAATCTTTTCTGGTTTTGTTCAGCCCCCCATGTATTCTTGCCTTGACCCAAATTCCACATGCCTTTGCAGCTTCAAAGGCTGTTTTAGGAATAAGTTTGTATCTGTCTTAGTAGTGTGATTGCAGAACAAATGAGCTGCCATGTAATATGCATTTTTGGGGGGGAAATGGTCAGATTCCTGCTTCTGAGCTGGAGGTGGCAGCATATCTGATAGATAGAACCATTGATCTCTAATGTGTAAGATGCAGGCCTCCCTGATCCTTGAGCAAGATGCACTGGCAGCAGGCCCTGAGAAGACAGACTGGAATGGTAGCAGGAAATAGGAATCAGTTACTGGGGAAAGAGGAAAGATTCCTATGTATGAATTAAGCAAAATTAGATGCCTGTGTTTACCTACTACAAAAATTAATTTATACACCAAAACTATGTATTTGAAAGATGTCCATAGCATGCATGTCTCTTTCGTTTTGTTGTAACTTGGCTCTCTGTTTCAGGAAATGAGTGGCTTGTATTCCCCAGTCAGTGAGGATAGTACGGTGCCTCAATTCGAAGCCCCCTCGCCTTCGAACAGGTACGAAGCTCACAGCTGCTCAAATTTTGTGCTGCAGATCCCTCATATGGCTCTAGTCCTCAGCCATGCCATGCACAGAACTTCACTAGTTCTTGGATTATATAAAAATAAGATTCACATGGCCCATCTGTTTTCTCAGTGGTATTTATTTTCATGCCAATAAATTAGTGAAGAGAATGCTGTGTTGTGAATTCACAGCTGGATTAAAGATCTTCCTTTTCCAGAATGCTTTGAAAAACTTTCAGCTTTTCAGTACTGTACAGGTAAATCTGCAGACAATCCAAGTTGCTGGGTGTAAAACATTAGTGTTAAACGTACATCTGTGCTTTTAACATCATGTATTTAATTTGTGATGGTTGGCACATACAATGTCCAAAACAATTTCACATTAAATAAGTGAATGACCTTTGATTTCCTGTTCAATATGGAAGGTTAAATTTGCATATTCTCGTGGTCAGGTTTTTAAATTTAACAGACTCATTGGTTCTACCCACCTGCCTGCTCTCTGTGGTTAGACTGAAATGTCATTTCCCTAGTGTATTGTTGATGGGATTTTTTCAGTCTGGGATATTATGAGCCCTGGATTACAGATAAAATTGTGACTAACCTTTTGTGTGCAAGTTGCACATGTCAGCAATTCTGTTTAAAGTGCATTTCACTGTGCATACATTCCTATATTCATTCAGCTGGAATAAGTTATGATACCCCTAAGCTCTCATCTTGCATATTGAATGAATATTTTTTTCTTTCTGGAAACGCTTGTTTTAGTAGCTCTTTTAAACCAGAGGTTACCAGCACGGGTATTGATTGGTACTCGTACTTGACTACATGTCTGCTAGCTGGAGAACTAAACCTAATAGCCCACAGGTATATGTGAAAGATGTTAAGAGGTACTACGCTGGAGAGTTTCAGGGACAATGGATGGGTGAGGAGCCCTTCCAACAGCTGCTGGTATTTGTACCAGGTTGTTACCCCTGGATCCTGTTTGGGACTGTAATCTTTCGTAATCATGTAATAGATGTCTTAAAGTTTGGGGGAGAAGAGGGGGAAAAGAGGTGTCTGATACTCTATCCCTCTGCAAGTTCTCCTCTTCTGGGGCTTTTTAAACCAGTTCATAACTCCAGTATCTCTCTTCTCTGCTGCGTCTCATTGCTTCTGCAAGTAGTAGCTACATGAAATTGCCATGATTCTTGATAGTTTGTGCCGCTCACAGGATTCTGAATATTAGCAGTGAAACTGATGAGTCTTTAATTTCATGCTTTTGATGCTTGGGAAAGCTGGGAGTTTCAGGATCAGTAAGTTGATACTGCACTACTTCTCACGTATGGACCATTATCTTTTTTTAAGTAAAAGGGCTAGAAACTCTTCCTTAAAATGGAAGGTTAAGTTCTGCAGAAGTAGATAGTCTAGTTCTGTCACATGAAGCAAGTTAACAAGTGAATTTTTCAAGCACTGTTTTATACCATTTGGGACCTGGATAATAATTTTCTAGCCCAAAAAGTGTTTGAAAACAGTTTTAAAAATCAGGTCTGAAACCTGTGTAGGCCAGTCTAGCAAGGGTTTTCTGACATTCTTTCAGGTCTGTGTAGAGTACATGTGCTTGGGCCACTATAGATCTTGGTCCCAAAGCTACTCAAATTATTCACAACTATGTTGATTAAAACTGCTTTAGTTTAGTCTTTGATATAGCAAAATATGTATCTTGTAGGCCCATTAGGCTTCTTGATTTTAGAAATGTGACTGTTACACTGCTGTGACCCAACATTCCTTTTGTAACAAGATCCACTTACTGCTGCTCCATTCTCCAGAACGTGTGACTTGAATGGAGCATTATTTAGTCTGGCATTAACTGAACCCCATAGAAGAGACTAGTAGGGACTTGCACAAAATCCACATGGGGTAGTCTCTTCCCAAGCTTTTGAAAGAGGTCCCTTCCTGTATTCCTCAGTGACCCTGCCAAAATCAGGGCTTGTTCTGTAGTTTCTCTGCTAAAATGAGAAGTGGCATGTGAAAGCTCTTAAGAGACTTCACTTGCTGGATGACTTCTAGAGCCTGTATCTCTTGACACATAGTGGTCCTGTGTCTGGTTTCATATGACTAAAGGCTTGAATTCTTTGGGTTTATTTTCTAGAAACCTCCTACTCTCTGAAATTAATTTGGCTTTCAGCACTAAACATATGTTGTGGTGAACAGTTCAAAAACTGCAACCTAGATCTTTCCTTGGAAAGAGTACTACAGAATAATTGATGATGGCTTTAAAATTTGCTGAGTCCTCCAGTTCTGTAAACTGAAATACTTCATCCTAAAAACACACTTCTTTAGAGATGTAGTGAACCAGTAAGAATGAAATATATTTATATTTCATGTATTATAGTTATAACATATAATTTTCCATGTTCAAATACTTTATTAAACTATATGGATATCTTCAACTTGCTGTTAATTAAAATGGTGTGTTTAAACCAGAACATACCTTGTCAGTATACTTTCTGTCCTGTTGTAACTTGTCTGGTCAGCATTTGTTACTAATGCATTTTATAAAATAGCACAAAGTTACCTTTAAATATGTGCTGATAGAAAATAGACTTTTCCTTTTGTCTGTCGTACTGTTCAATTTATCTTCTATTTTTCCTTCAGATTTACAGTATTCAGTCTTGAAATTTAGAGCCTTCAGTCTTATGCCCTATCTGATTTATCCTTTAATCCACTTCTGATTCAGTAGTCCACTCCACCAGTACTGTGTTTTCATCATTTTTTTCCTGCTTGAACGACTCTAGACCCAGTTCAACTTTTTTCTCCATTTTCCACATTTGACTCTTAGTCGTCATAAGCAACAATCACTTTTTTGGCTATGTACTTTCTATTTCCATCTCATTTATATCCACACTCTTGAACTTTAAAATAATCCTATATTTTTTTGTAGGTGTATACTGCTGGAGGAAACCTCACTGTTGTAACTTTGCTGAATTTGTATTCAGCATGTGTAACGAATGCTTAAAAGAAATCAAAACTTTTTTTGTGCACTTCTGCAAGGTGTGATGAAACATTATGTGGGGTAATGGTACAGTACTTTTTTTACAGGATTAAGGTTTTTCTAGTTTTATGTATTAGGGAAATACAAACAATTATGGGGTGAGATTAAAAACTAATACTACTCAAAAAGTTTCTCTTCACCTTCCCGCCCCCCAATAAAACAAACAAACAAACCCTGGCCACCTGTCTCTTTTGGGTGGTAAATGAAATGGGGGGAATACATCTCTAGTTTCTGAGGCAGTAATTTAAAATTTAACCATTTTGTCATGAGTTCCTCGGGAAGAGACGCAATAAAAATTAATTACATGGTAGCCCAGGTTCACTTTGTTCAAGCCATATTTTTTTGTCCATTGACTCCAGTTCTTTGTCTCAAAATTTGCTGCTTCTTGCTCCACTTGCCACCACCCACAGTTGATGATTGTCCCCTTTTTTGTTCCCAGATTTTATAATGCCTTTTATAATTTATTAATAAATGTAGCTGAATTTCTTAATCACAAAAATATTTAAAAGCCTTTAACAGGACTTTAAATTTAAGATACTTGAATAATTGGAAAAAAAGAGAAATTACAAGAATCTGCAAGACAACTTCAGCTAAGGCGGGGTGATGAACCTGTGACTACGGATCCACATGCGGCTCTTCAGAAGTTAATATGCGGCTCCTTGTATAGGCACAGACTACAGGGCTGGAGCTACAGGTGCCAACTTTCCTGCCCCCTCCCCTGAGCCTGCAGTGCCCTTCCCCCAGAGCCTCCTGCATGCCATGAAACAGCTGATCAGGAGGTGTGGGGAGGGAGGGGGAGGCTCTGTGGGGGTTGGGGGGAGAACTGCTGATGTATTACTGTGGATCTTTGGCAATGTACATTGGTAAATTCTGTCTCCTTCTCAGACTCAGGTTGGCCACCCGTGAGCTAAGGGTATTACACAAAACTGCCTTAGAATTTGTCTTTGGATAGCGGAATTATATCTACACTTCTGGAACCTAGATTACATTGCGTTATCAGCATATCTATAGCAAAAATAAGACTGGACACTTTAAGTCTGCTATGCTGCTGTTAATTCCATCTGTACCTGCCTCTTGTAACAGCTTATTTTTCATCGTTTTTCAGCTGTGCATCTCTCTCTCCTGTCACCGGCAGGAACTGGTGTATGCATTTTTAGTTTGTCTGCCCCCTCACGCTCCCATGATTAAAGTTTATTGTCCCTGAATGTGCTTGAAGCAGCATTATTACTTTTTTTTTTCCTCCATAAAGATCTAGTAGAAAATAATTCTTAGAGGGTGTTTTTGGTTTTGGTTTTTTTGCTTGTAGCTTTTCTATTTTGGCTGTGCAAGTGTTAAGACGTCAGCAGTTGGAGTTCACTTAAAAGTTAACTACAAATGTGTTAAAGTTTTAACGTTCTCCAACTCAGATTTGCCTCCAGTAGATTTTTTTAAAACTAATATTGGAGTGAAGTATTAAAGCCCAATTACAAGCATTTTTGGCTTTCTAGATTTATAGCTTGTGGAATGCTCTTAATGCTATGTAGGTAGTCCCATAGTGCACGGGAATGTCAGTGTCGCTGATCAGCGCTGGCAACCATAACCTAAACTTAAGAGTTTTGTAAAAAGAGATTTTTACACAAAGACCGATAAAAATATTTCCAGGAACCTTATAAAAACTACCTGTTCCTCCACCCCATCCCCCATTAAAACATAATCTTCTGTGAGAACAATACTTCTATCTAACATACATTGTAGGTGAGGAAATGAAAGTGAAACTGAATAATCTGTTTCAAGACAAATGAAAAAAAGTAAACAAGACAAGAATATGGGTGAAAGCAATGCTTTCAAAATGTTTTACAGTAGATATTTGTAACACAGATTGTTGACTAAATAAATAATTTTAACCTGATAGTGTTCTTGTGTGGTAGTCTAAAAATGCTTCAGGGGCAAATAAAGGCTGATTACTAAGTGGTACTGGGGAAGGGATTTGTGTATCATACAGAAATAAAATGTTACAGGCAAGATTTTCAAGCACTGCTGCCTAAAGATAGGGTTCTGAATATTTTAGTTGGCTAAATAATGGGCCTGATTTGCAAAAGTGCTGAGCATTCTGTAGCTAGCTGCTGTGTACTCGGACCACGTAACTGTAGCTCACAAACGCAAAGTTAGGTGCCTCGCTTTAGGCAAGCTGTTTTTCAAATCTTGGCTTCAGTCAATGTATGCGGGTGGTCAACATGATAGGAACTCTAACCATAAATAACTATTCTTATAGAGAAGTGGTTTGTTCATTTCCTAGCCTCTGGAAAAAAAAATCCAGAAGAGGTGAACTCAGTGTCTTATTTGAAAATTAAAAGTATGCAAAACTGGAAAATAGCATGCCATAGGAATGTTTCTGATCAGTAATTCTGGATCTGAACATCAACTTAGAGATCTGATCTTCACAACTAAAGTACCAGGGTTGTGGGGGTTTTTTGGGGGGGGATGAGGGGAGGGGAAGAGAGGCAGGCCAGACACTTTTAGAGATCATCTCTATAATATTAAGGTGACTGGGTCAGTAATTTTCCAAACTAGGTTTTTGACTGTTCCCTTCACATCACTATCTTGGACCCCATGAAATACCAGTAACTCCCTTTAGGAATAATTACACAATTATTTTGTAACAGCAGTATGTCGAAGGTGTGTTTTACACTGCATGCTTTACATACAGGACACATCTGTCCTCAAATTTTGTTTGTAACACTATCACACTTGACTGTACTTGGATAGAAGTGTGTTTAAGAGTAATTTAGAATTTCTTGTAGACATAAGACATATCCACATTCCCCTCTTAGCCAATCTCTCATTCTGTATATTTAAAAAGGCTTATGTTTCATGCCTACAAAATGAATTTAAAACACAATCTTGCTGCTATATGTAATAGGAAAAAATGATAAAGGATGAGTGCATAGTGACTGATTTTAAGCAGGCTCTGTTTCTCTTGGTTTTACAGTAATATTATCGATTCCACGGAGTACAGCCAGCCTCCAGGATTCAGTGGCAATTCTCAGGTAAGATGATACATATGTCTGGAGGGAGGGACAAAGGGCAAAGATTGTTTTCAATCTCCAGGACATTGGCCAAACTGGCTCTTATCTGAATCCTTAAATAGTCACCCAGTTATCTGTGGCAGAGACGAAGCTATAGGAATAATTGCATATGCTCATGCATCAGGTCATATTCAGGTACATGCTCTCTGCAGAGAGAAATGGTACCATAAACTTTAGGTACCTGACTTCATTTCAAAGTTGATTTTTCTTGTGACTGTATTAGATTGGGGAACCTGTTTGAAGCCTCGTTTCTCCTTGCTGGAAACTGTACCATATGTAAAAGTTCTCTGTGTAACTTTTAGTGCTTAGTAGCAGAGTCCACATGGCGATTTAATGTACAGGTAAAAATGCTTTTGAAACTTAAGTTTTAGAGCTAGCTACGGATACAAAAATTAGAGTAAATACATTGTAATAATCCTGAGACAGCATTTCTGTGGCATATTTTGTGGTAATATCAGTTGGTAGTTAGTAAATGGATAGAGGAGGTTTTCTCTTTTTTTTTTTTTTTTTTTTTTTTTTTTTTTTTTCCTCCTTTTCCTGAGACATTTTATAGCTGTGTTATTGGTAGCTAGCTATCATGGTGATTGCCTCTGTATAAATAACTTTTATCTATCTGGTTTTAAAGGGAGTATAAAATACAGATAGATTTTGTTCAAAACTCTAATCTAGCGTGTTCTTTCTTTGTTGCTGTCCATGGATGCTACTTGTTTTAATACTTTTAATTTCACCTTTGAAAGAGAAAGGAACAGCATAATTCTACCACCCCCTTCTTCTACCCCCAACCCAAGCTAGGTTTTCCCATCACTCTGGATAACAGCCTATGAGTTTGAAAATCATATATACTGAAGTCTGCTCTCTCTAGGGTGGATTGTTAATTAATTTCTAGATTCCCAGCCCAAAAATATATTAAAATTTAATGTTAAGAAACATATTTAGTTAAATTTTCATTTGCATGAGAAATCTCCTGTGAAAATAGTCCATATGAATATAAACTGAGCTGCCTTTTTTTGTTAATCAGTCATGGTAAAATCAGTTCTTCTTTGAATGATTGCTTATGTGAATTTCACAATAGGTGTGCATGGTCGCCACATGCACCGGTGCCAGAAGCTTTTTCCCTAGCAGTACCCGTGGGGGTGGGGGGGAAGTGCACCCCAGCGACCCCTGGAATGGCGCCTGCCTGGCGCAGTATAAGGGGAGCTGCGTGCTCCCCCCGCCCTCAGTTCCTTCTTGCTGCCAATGAAAGTGCGTTGGAACTACTCTGCTCCAGCTTTGCTGTAGCTCGTCCCCAGATCTGCTTGTTCGTTCAGTGTTAGTCCCTGTAGTTAGTTAGCTGTTTAGTTAATTCAGTTAGAGCAAGCGCCCAGGCCAGGGCATGCCCTGTGCCCTGGGTTTTAAATTGTGCTACACTTGTAGGCGATCTATGCCAAGGAGTGACCCGCACGTGGATTATCTCCACTGTTTGGAAGAAACCCGTATCAGCAATCGTTGCAAAATTTGCAAGTCGTTTAAGCCTCTGACCAAGAGAAAAAGGGACATTAGGGTCTAGGCTATTCTGATGGAGTCGGCACTGACCCTGACTCCAGCACGCCGTTCCGAACCGGTACCCTGCACCATGGTGTCAGTGCGCAGTGACCCTCTGGCGCCATCGACCATCACTCCTTGTCCACAGCATCACTCCCTGTCCACGGGGAACACCAAGAAGGCTAGAAAGACGCCTTCTTTGCAGCGGCACCGAAGTAAAGCCTGGACAGAGGCTAGACCCATGTTGGGCAGTCCTCGATCCCCACTGGCCTCTAGGCCCCCGACTCAAGTCGAGCGGAGTAACCCAGCCCACTCAGAGCAGGCCTCCCTGGACGTCCGGAGGCCCTGCAGGCAGCCCGGGATGTTATGTCCATGCCAGTACCAGGAGCATCGCTGATGTCGGCTCCACGCTCCAGAGGCAAGCCTCTGCTGGGATCTCTGCAGTCGCCCCCCAGCTCGGTATTGGTCGAGGGAACATTCCCGATGCTGTTCGCCGCACAGCGACCATTCACATGGATCACCCTCGACTCCCACCAGATTGTCTGGTTGGGCTCCGTCTGACCGACTCTCGGCACCGCTTCACCTCAAGGAGCAGATACCGCCGGGACCAAGGCAGGCGTCACCAAAGTTTCTTGTCTCGGAGGGATTATCGCAGCTGGTCAAGGCATTGGCGTCGACGCCATTCCCTCTCGGAATCCTGCTTGGAGACCCTGCCAAGGCATCGCCTCTGCAGCCCCGGGCATCGATTCCTAGCATCTCGCCATCGCGGGTCCGCCCGTCTGAGTTAATTGCAGAGCAGCTGTTACTGACGGTACCGATCCTTCATGTCAGGATCTCGGTCCTGTGGTTGGCGTTGCTCCTGGCACCGCCGCTCCTCCTGGTCTGGGGACAACAGCAGGTCGTACGTGAGCCTGGCTTCCATTTGCAGTTGTCCACTGTTGGGCCAGACCAGCCAGGCAGAGCAACCGGCTCAGACGATGCCGCATCACGTGCAGTGGGACCTGGCCCCGTGGCATTGTGGCCCCCGGCGCAGCCCCTGGTGGGGGCTCGCTCGATGACTGGAGCCTCAGAAGCAGCATCGGCCTCCCTCTTCACACCTCTGAGGAAGGAGTCAATGGGACGTACATCCTTGGCACTAAGCCCAGAGACTGAGCAGGTGGTGGACTCTCCGGTGCTGGCGGACACCCAGAGTACCGCACCAGCCTCCTCACCCTCCATGGATGAGGTGATTACGGCCCTCCCGCATCTGTCCTGCAGGAGGACGTTAGGGCCCACCAATAACTCTTAAAAAGGGTGGCATCAAGCCTCCACCTCCAGGCAGAGGAGATGAAGGATGCCTCGGACTCCCTGTTCAATGTGCTGTCCTCTTCAGTACTGGGCAGGATAGCCTCGCCTCTCCATGAAGGAGTGGCAAAAATTTCAAATGCCCTGTGGCAAACGCTGGCCCCCATCTCCAAGAGGGCAGAACACAAGTACTTTATACCTGTCAAGGGACACAAGTACTTATATACCCACCCGGCGCCCAACTCCCTGGTGATGGAGTTGGTCAACCACAAGGAACGGCAGGGCCAGCCAGCCCGTACCCCGAAAAATAAAGATTCATGGAGGCTGGACTCCTTTGGAAGAAAAATGTATTTGTCCTAGAGTTTTCAGTTATGAGTGGCAAACCACTAGGCTCTCCTGGGCCGGTATGAGTTCAACCTGTGGGGCTCCCTGCCCAAGTTCGAGAACTCCCTCCAGGAGCACGATAGGAAGGAGTTCAAAGCGCTGGTGGAGGAGGGTACAGCGGCTTCCAGGGCAACCCTGCAGGCAGCTTTGGATGCGGTGGAGATGGCCACACGATCCATGGACACCACGGTGTCCATGACGAGAGCATCGTGGATCCTACTCACTGGGCTGTCCAGTGAGGTGCAGACTTCCATGCAGGATCTCCCATTTAACAGCAAAGCTCTGTTTGCAGAACAAATGGATACAAGGCTGCATGGCATGAAAGACTCCCGCACGACCCTCCAGACTCTGGGTGTCTACGTTCCGGCTCCGGCTAAATCTAAATTCAAGCCGCAGCAAACTCCCACTCAGGCCACTCACCCGAAATACGAGGCCACATATAAGAAGTCGCGGGACTACAAGAGGCACCATCAGAGGCAGTCTCGGCCTGCCGCACAACCTGTGCCCTCCAAGGGCAAGCAGGCAGGGAAAAGGCGCTTTTGACAGGACGCTCGGGGGTGCCCTGTCAGTTCTCATCAGGGATCCACCCTCAGTAAAGCTTCCCTTCAATCAGTTGTGTGCTTCCTCCTGTAGTGGTCATGGCTGACCTTGGACCGATGGGTCCTCAACACCATCTCCCTGGGCTACACCCTCCAATTTACTTCCTCCCCGCCCAACTGTCCCCTGCCCCGTCCCTCCTGGGGGACCCCTTGCATTAAGCTCTGCTCGAGCAGGAGGTGGGGCAGCTCCTGGGCCTAGGAGCGGTGGAAGTGGTGCCCAGGGAGTGCAAGGGGTACTACTCCCACTATTTCTTTATCCCAAAGGTCAGAGGGGGACTCAGGCCCATCCTGGACCTGCGAGGTCTGAACTAGTACCTAGTGAAGCTCAAGTTCCATATGGTCTCCCTGGCCTCCATCATCCCCTCCCCTGGATCCCGGGGTCTGGTACGCTGCCCTCGATCTGCAGGACACATACATCCACATTCCTTATGTTCGAGGGGCACAGACGCTTCCTCCGTTTGGTGGTGGGGCAGAATCACTATCAATTTGCAGTCCTCCTGTTTGGCCTGTCCACTGCCTCCAGGGTATTTACAAAACATATGTCGGTGGTAGCAGCCTACCTCAGGCGACGGGGGGGATCTAGCTCTTTCCTTATCTGGACGATTGGCTGGTCAAGGGCAGCTTCCGGTCGCAGGTGAGGGATCATGTGATGCTCTTCCTGTCCACGTGTACTGCTTTGGGCCTGTTGGTAAACAACACCAAGTCCACATTAGTCCTAGTTCAATGCATAGAGTTTATCGGGGCGCTCCTGGATGCCTCGTCAGCCAGAGCCTCCCTCCCACCGGACAGGTTCGAGACCCTGAAGGGGGTCATCAGCACGGTCACATGGTTCCCCGTGACAACAGTCAGAGCATGCCTGCAGCTCTTGGGCCACATGTCGGCGTGCACATACATGGTCTGTCACGCTGGACTCGGGATGAGGCCCCTCCAGCTCTGGTTGGCTTTGGAGTTCTCCCAGGCCAGGGACTGGATGGACAAGGTCCTTACTGTTACTGACTCGGTGATCACCTCCCTACAGTGGTGGTCCACCCCAAGCAACATGCTCCGGGGGGTACCATTCAGGGACAGGGCTCCATCGCTGGAACTGGTGTCCGATGTGTCAGACCTGGGTTGGGGGGGGCCCATGTGGGGAACGTTCAGACCCAAGGTCTGTGGTCGGCTCAGGATCTAACCCTTCACATAAATGTCAAGGAGTTCAGGGTGGTAAGGCTGGCCTGCGTGGCCTTCCGCTCACACCTGGAGGACAGGGTGGTCAGGGTCCTCACAGAGACACGGCCTCAATGTTCTATATCAATAGGCGGGGGCCCGGTCCTCTGCCGCGAAGACCCCAGGCTGTGGGATTTCTGTATAGCCCATGACATCTGCCTAAAGGCCTTCTATCTACCCGGTGCCTGGAACACATGGGCGGATCGCTTGATCAGGAACTTCTCTCAGCATGAGTGGTCTCTCCACCCAGAGGTGGCTCACAGGCTTTTCCAAGTGTGGGGGACTCCCCAGGTGGACCTGTTCGTGACTTGCCAGGACTGGCTCTGTCCCCAGTTCTGCTCCAGGGGCGGGCTGGAACGGGACGCTATCTCCGATGCCTTCCTCCTGTCCTGGTCAGGCCAGTTTCTCTATGCCTTTCCCCCGTTCCCACTGATCAACAAGGTCCTGGAAATAATAAAGATGAATAAGACCCAGGTCCTTCTGATTGCCCCAGCATAGCCCAGGCAACATTGGTACGGGACCCTCACGGACCTGGCGGTTGCTCTGCCATGCCCGTTGCTGTTCCACCTGGACCTGCTCTCCCAAGACCGGGGCTGCCTCCTCGACCCCAACCTAGCCCCTCTCTACCTCACGGCGTGGCTGCTCAATGGTTCGGAGGGAGGAAAGGACGTGCTCAGAAGGGGTTCAACATGTCCTCCTAGAAAGCAGGCGGTCCTCCCCGCGCTGCACCTACTCGGCAAAAAGGTCCCAATTCTCCAGATGGGCGAATGAGCGGGGTGTTTCCCTGGTGACCGCCCCGATCCAGCTTATCCTGGACTACCTTCTCTACCTTAGAGCCCAGGGCCTGGTGCCCTCGTCAGTCAAGGTGCACCTGGCGGCCGTATCAAACTTCCATCTGCAGGTGCAGGGTCACATGGTATTCTCCCATGCTATGACTGGCTGGTTCCTCAAGGAGTTGGACCGTCTATTCCTGTATTCTAGGCCCCCGGTCCCACAGTGGGACCTAAACCTGCTGTTGGCCTGTCTCAACGGACCCCCGTTTGAGCTGCTAGCCACGTGCTCCTGGTCCCACCTCTCATGGAAGGTGGCCTTCCTGGTTGCAATCATGTCGCCCAGGCGGGTTTTGGAGCTCAGGGCCCTGACTTCCAAGCCTCCGTACACTGTTTTTTCCATGAGGACAAGGTTCAGCTCCGCCTGCACCCTGGGTTCCTCCTGAAGGTGGTCTCTGCCTATCACGTGGGTCAGGACATTTTTCTACCTGTCCTCTGCCTCAGGCCCCATGCATCCAGTGAGGAGCACAGTCTCCACATGCTCTGTGTGACAGGCTTTGGCTTTCTACCTTGAGCGGACCAAGCCATTCAGAAAGCCCTCCCAACTGTTCATCGCCTCGGCTGAGCGCATGAGGGGTCGGTCGATCTCCACTCAGTGGCTCTCCAATCGGATCACTTCGTGCATCTGTACCTGCTATGATCTGGCGGGTATCCCCCCGCCACCAATCGTAAGGCATGCTCAACTTGAGCGCAAGCCTCGTTGGCTGCTTTCTTGGCCCACGTCCCCGTCCAGGACAGTTGTAGGGCTGCCATGTGATCTTCAGTTCATATGTTCACCTTGCACTATGCAGTCATCTCCCAAACCAGGGATGATGCTGGGTTCGGCAGGACTGTACTCCGTCCTGAGAATTTGTGAACTCCTACCCACCTCCAACAGATATAGCTTGGAATCGCTTATTGTGGAATACACACGAGCAATCTCTCAAAGAAGAAAAGACGGTTACCTTTTCTGTAACTGGTGTTCTTTGAGATGCGTTTCTCACATCTATTCCACATCCCGCCCTCCTTCCCCACTGTCAGAGTTGTCTGGCAAGAGGGAACTGAGGGTGTGGGGAGCGCCACTCCAGGGGTCGCTGGGGTGCTCTCTGCCCCTAGGGGTACTGCTAGGGGAAAAACTTCCAGCACTTGTCATGTGGCGAGCACGCACACCTATTGTGGAATAAACATGAGGAATACATCTCAAAGAACACCAGTTACAGAAAAGGTAACTGTCTTATATTAGCTAATACTGGAAGCAAGACACTGGTTCAGAATGAACTCTTTTCACACCTTACTTAACATTGCACTGCTGACAAATGTTCTTCTAGGATAACTAGTTTATTATTTCCAGCTTAGATTTGATATTCAGAAGCTAGATTACAAGAAAAAGGCATTTGGGATCTTTGGAGAGTTGCCTACCATATGACCTGAGGGTTTGGATAAACTATATCGTAGCCTCTAACAATTTTCATTTTCTACATAGAAATGAGCTTGTGTGTTGGTCTTTTGACTGAGATTTATCCCCAGTAGGGTTAATGTTTTAAGATTTGGCTTTTCCCCCTAACTTCTTATACTTATGAATAAGATAACTATTTTAACCTCTCTTGTTAGATACAGTAGGCTCCATATGAAAACTCATTTCAACACTTCAGGTATTTGAAATAATTAGTGTTTTTCTAGATTTCCTGTGGATTGGAGATACCATGGGACTGCAGTCATTAGATTGACAGTTGTTTCTAATAGTACTTACTTTTGGATGACATGTGGGAGGCCAGGTGCTGACAATTTTTGCTAGAAGTGGTGCTCCAAACTACTATCCTCATCTAGAGGATCCTAGATGGTTCCTTAGTTTTCATAACTTAGTAAGCAGCCAAATAAAGTGCAAAACACCTGCATGGGCTTTATTATAGAGGAAAAAAGTCTTCCTGTAAGGCAGTGGTTATCAACCTTTCCAAATTCCTGTATCCCTTTCAGGAGTCTTTGTCCTGAGTACCCCAAGTTTCACCTCACTTAAAACCTACTTGCTTACAAAATCGGACATAAGTATCACAGCACACTATTACTGAAAAATTGCTTTCTCATTTTTGCCATATTATAAAATAAAACAATTGGAATATAAATATTGTACTTGCATGTCAGTGTATAGTATATAGGGCAGTATAAACAAGTCATTATTTGCAAACTAAAAATTCATACACTGACTTTGCTAGTGCCTTTTATGTAGCCTGTTGTAAAATTAGGCAAATATCTAGATGAGTTTATGTACCCCATGGAAGACATCTGTGTGCCCCCAGGGGTACATGTACCTCTGGTTGAGAACCACTGCCGTAAGGCTCCCACAAACCCTAGCAGGGCTTTAGGCAGTCCGACCTCAAACTATGTATAGCTGGTGTTCTTCAATCGGGTCCCAAAGTAAAGAGAAATACAGGCTCTAAGCCTTGGTCCCAAAACACAGGGCGCTTCCCCTCTCCTCCCCCCAAAAAGAGTCTCCCTCATGGCTCCCGTACACCCCAGTTCCCCTTAGCAGTAAGTGTTGTGTTCAACATCTCCTTGTTGTGTTTGGCCCTTTGGTCTCAGAGCATTCCCCCTAAACCTTTCCTTCCTTGGTAGGAAGAAGCAAGATTTTGCTTTTTTCCCCTCTTGTTCCAGCTGCTTGCTTGTCTCTCCCTCTTGCCTCTCCCTTCCAGTGTTGCTTAGAAACTGATTGAGTAGCCAAGGAGCAGACTTCTTTACCTATGTAAGCGGGGGAATAGTCCTACTATTGTAGGGAACTTTCCTGGCTTCTGCACTACCCTGGTGACGTGGGCTAGCGAAAGGATCTGAGTCCTCGCTCCCACTTCCTTCACCTAGTGGCCTGCCTGCCCTTGAGGACTCCCCTTCCACTCTCCTGTCTGAGAGAGTCCTCGTAACCCCAACAAGGCTGGGCCCAGGATTCCTCGGGGGCTTGACCCCCAACCCTGCTGTGGTCACCTAGGACAGGGGCTAGGGTATCCCCACTCTGGGGTACTCTCTTTGTACCGGGCATTTCTCTGACCCACTGACGGTTACATACAAGTTAAAGCAAATGCAAGTTATTTAATCAACAATTTGAAAAAGAATAAGAAAAAATGGGAAAGGTTAAAGGAAACGCATCAACCTGCTCTGTGCCAGGGAACATCACAAACAGTGTCTCTGAAATGTCCGGGCAGTTCAGTCTGTTCCTTGTAAGTCCCAGGTAGCCTTCTTCTCAGGCCCAGGCTGTGCTGCAGAGACGCTGTGGGTTGGACACTTGCTCTGGTGGTGGTCACATGCTCTCAGGCTCTAAGTGGTAGGACCCTTCTGCCCAGTGTCGCCCCCGCCCTGTCGGGGTTACGATCCAAGCCTGGCCTGCAGAGCCTCTTGGCCGAGGCGTCTCCCTGTGCTGGGCCCGCTGCCCAGGGTCCCCCTCGCTCTCCCCAGTTGCTCACCGCACCCAGCTCCAGCCCCAGCTGCACTGCTCTGCCTCCAGATCTCTGGGCTGCTTCTTTGGCCCCCCTGGCTCTGGTTGCTGCAGCTCTGCTCCCAGGGCAAGTCTGCTCTCTCTGGGCTGTGCCTCTGGCTTTGGGGCTGCAGCTCTGCTCCCAGGACAGGGTCTGCTCTCTCTGGGCAGCTTTTCTGGTCCCTCTGGATCTGGCACAGCTCTGCCCCCGAGCTTAGCTTGGGCTCCTGCTTTCTCCTTAGCTCAGCCCCACTCTGTCTGACCCAGGCAATTCCAGCTCACACGGAGGACAGGGCCTCCTGACTCCCTGATTAGCCCGCTTGCCCTGTCATTCAGGCTGACCTGGAGCATTGGCCTCTCCCCATTGTTCCTGGGGGCTGTCAGTCTCAGGGTCCTGATTCCTATCGACCCTTCCCCTTTAATACTGGGAGCTAGCAACTAAAACACCCCCACTGAATGTTAGTAAGGGGGCAACAGTCCCCTTACACCTAGACAGGGCTGGTGCAACCACTAGGCGAACTAGGTGGTCCCCTAGGGTGCCAAGTGGTTGGGGGCAGCAGTGGAGTGTAGGTAAGCTGGGGCAGGGGGGCACGGGGACAGCGCACAGGGGAACCGCTCCCCTCCCCAGCTCACCTCTGCTCCGCCTCCTCCCCTGAACACTGCCCCCTCCGCTTCTCTCTGTCCCAGGCTTGTGTGCCTGGGAGGCGGGAGAAGCGGCGGCATGTTTTGGGAGGAGGCGGAGCAGAGGTGAGCTGGAGCGGGGAGCTGCCACGGGGGGGGGGTGGTGGAGGGGAGGGGGCGGCGGGGAACTGCTGCTGGGGGGGGCTGGCTGAGGGGAGGGGGCAGCAGGGAGCTGCCTCCTTGGGGTGGGGAGGCAAGGTAGAAGTTTTCATCTGGGGTGTGAAACCTTGCACTGGTCCTGTGCCTAGAAGCTTGATAGGTGCTTCATTAAAGTAGGCACTGTTGAGCATTTAGCTGATCAAGACAGGTTAATGCAGACTGATTCCCAGTACAACTCAGTTTGCCAGTCTGAGATCTATTGGAGTGGAATTTGGCTCTTAAGATGTAGTAATAGCTTTGCTAATCATATTAACTACTTAGCATGTGATTGATTTCATCTCAGTACAGACTGGAACCACCTAGAAGATTCAGGTTTAGGTTATATTACTCATATACTGCCTGTTCCAGGCAGTTGTCAAGTTGAAATGAAGTGATTGCTCATTGCTGTTGGCAGTCATCTTGAACCTGAGTCATTTGCAGTATGATAGGCACAATTTGCCGAGGCTAAAGCAGTTGCATCCTGGTTCATGTAATTAACATAAAGATGGTATTAGCATGTCCCATTTAATATTTGTAAAGTTGTCATGTGTAGTTCATTGTCAAAACTACAGTGAAGTAGAGATGCTTAATGTCAGGTGCATTTGGCATAAAGCTGAATTGCTGTCAGTATAAAATGAGTGCACATATCTTGTAGGATCAGTATTAAATGGAAGTTGTGAACTTAAGGTTCATCCAGTCAATATACAGTCAGGGAATGTACATGATGGATAGTTCTTGACATTTTCATTGCCTTGTTTTGTTCCAGGTTACTTGTTCATACAGTGTATTTTTCATAAGGTGTATTCCTTTAATTTCAATTTAATTACATCCTTGTTGGCTTCTTGCTGGTTGTAAAGTGAGAGTGACTTGTTATTTCTGAACTGAGAGTAAATTGCTAATTATGCAAGCAAGAAGCATGTTGAATGTGTTAACTTCTTAGGCTGAAATCCTGGCACCTTTGTGGCAATGCTCCCATTGACTTCAGTGGAGCCAGGATTTCATACTTGGCTTGTGCATTACCATGTGATAAACCTTTTTGTGCACCGCCAGTGCTGCTGCTAATGACTCAGTAGGGCTTGTTGTAGTGCCTAGGAGCCACAGTCATGGACCAGGACCCTGTTGTGCTAGTCCCTGTACAAACAGAACAAAAAGACTGTGGCTGCCCATGTATCTTTGAGTTTCTATATTGGTTCTTTTTTATGTGCCCTGATATAATGGGGTGAAGTTTTTATATGTAAGCTTATCTTTTATAAGATCAAGTAAAGAGAATGTAACTCATATAGCAAATTTCAGAATAGCAGTCATGTTAATCTGTATCCGCAAAAAGAAAAGGAGTACTTGTGGCACCTTAGAGACTAACAAATTTATTTGAGCATAAGCTTTCATGAGCTACAACTCACTTCATTGGATGCATCCAATGAAGTGAGCTGTAGCTCACGAAAGCTTATGCTCAAATAAATTTTAGTCTCTAAGGTGCCACAAGTACTCCTTTTGCTTTTTGCGAATACAGACTAACACGGCTGCTACTCTGAAACTAATTATTACTACCTTCAGAAAACAAGAATTACAGGTATGTGACTGATTTCCTTGTCAGTAAAATAATCAGATTTGACGAGAGACCCATAAGAGGCAGATAAATGTAGAAAAAAGGCTTTGGTGTTTTTCCAGTTTCATAACCTCTTAAAAATGAAAGGGCATGTCTCTATACAATTTGGTAAAATGTACCAAAACAGATAAAGCCAGACCTTTTCTGAATAAGTATTTTTTGTTTTCCACTCAGACTAAAAAACAGCCATGGTATAACAGCACGTTGGCATCAAGGCGGAAGAGGCTTACAGCTCATTTTGAGGACTTGGAGCAGTGCTATTTTTCCACCAGGATGACTCGTGTATCAGGTATGTTTCTTTTGCATTAATGAATTTGGAGTTGAATTTCTGAGGTGCTTCCAGTTGCCTGTCTTAAGTATTTGGATCACAGAAATTTTCTTGCTTTTGAGAGAGCACATCTCACTTCTCCTCTCCAAGTTCTGTATGCACGTACACCTGAGCTGACTGGCAGAACCTAATCTCTCGTCCAGTCTTGGGTTGGCTTTCTAAATCAAAGAAATATGTTCTTGGCATTTCAGAAGAGGCACAAGGGGGTATATCTACAAAGGCAGTGCATGAAAGACATGTACAACAATCCTCCTAATGAACAATAGGACTTTAGTCTGTACCTAGTACATCCTTTTAAAAATGTACTGAGGCATAAAAAGGGTTTGAAATACCATTGTGAGGAGCCTTTTCACTCAAACAGGCATATGTTGATTACAACTCAAAGGCTACTGAGGTCAGTAGGAAGATAACTTGGCATGTTCTCCTGTACTTAAAACACAAATGGCACTAGATATGAGCTTTGAAGAATGTTTCAACACCATGTTCCTGGAGTATATTCTCTGGATTTAACAAAAAGAAAAGGAGTACTTGTGGCACCTTAGAGACTAACAGATTTATTTGAGCATAAGCTTTCGTGAGCTACAGCTCACTTCATCGGATGCATTCAGTGGAAAATGCCGTGGGGAGATTTATATACATAGAGAACATGAAACAATGGGTGTTACCATACACACTGTAACGAGAGTGATCACTAAAGGTGAGCTATTACCAGCGGGGTGGGAGGAAGAGACTTTTTGTAGTGATGATCAAGGTGGGCCATTTCCAGCAGTTGACAAGAACGTCTGAAGAACAGGGGGGGAATAAACATGGGGAAATAGTTTTACTTTGTGTAATGACCCATCCACTCCCAGTCTCTATTCAAGCCTAAGTTAATTGTATCCAGTTTGCAAATTAATTCCAATTCAGCAGTCTCTCGTTGGAGTCTGTTTTTGAAGCTTTTTTGTTGAAGGATAGCCACTCTAAGGTCTGTAATCGAGTGACCGGAGAGATTGAAGTGTTCTCTGACTGGTTTTTGAATGTTATAATTCTTGATGTCCAATTTGTGTCCATTTATTCTTTTACGTAGAGACTGTCCAGTTTGACCAATGTACATGGCAGAGGGGCATTGCTGGCACATGATGGCATATATCACATTGGTAGATGCGCGGGTAAACGAGCCTCTGATAGTGTGGCTGATGTGATTAGGCCCTCTGATGGTGTCCCCTGAATAGATATGTGGACAGAGTTGGCAACGGGCTTTGTTGCAAGGATAGGTTCCTGGGTTAGTGGTTCTGTTGTGTGGTGTGTGGTTGCTGGTGAGTATTTGCTTCAGGTTGGGGGGCTGTCTGTAAGCAAGGACTGGCCTGTCTCCCAAGATCTGTGAGAGCGATGGGTCGTCCTTCAGGATAGGTTGTAGATCCTTGATGTGTTGAAGAGGTTTTAGTTGGGGGCTGAAGGTGATGGCTAGTGGCGTTCTGTTATTTTCTTTGTTGGGCCTGTCCTGTAGTAGGTGACTTTTGGGTGCTCTTCTGGCTTTGTCAATCTGTTTCTTCATTTCAGCAGGTGGATATTGTAGTTGTAAGAATGCTTGATAGAGATCTTGTAGGTGTTTGTCTCTGGCTGAGGGGTTGGAGCAAGTGCGGTTATATCGTAGAGCTTGGCTGTAGACAATGGATCGTGTGGTGTGGTCTGGATGAAAGCTGGAGGCGTGTAGGTAGGAATAGCGGTCAGTAGGTTTCCGGTATAGGGTGGTGTTTATGTGACCATCACTTACTAGCACCATAGTGTCCCGGAAGTGGATCTCTTGTGTGGACTGGTCTAGGCTGAGGTTGGGATGGAAATTGTTGAAATCATGGTGGAATTCCTCAAGGGCTTCTTTTCCTTTGGTTCAGATGATGAAGATGTTATCAATGTAGCGCAAGTAGAGTAGGGGCATTAGGGGACGAGAGCTGAGGAAGCGTTGTTCTAAGTCAGCCATAAAACTGTTGGCAAACTGTGGGGCCATGCGGGTACCCATCGCAGTGCTGCTGATTTGAAGGTATACATTGTTCCCAAATGTGAAATAGTTCTGGGTGACGACAGTCACAAAGTTCAGCCACCAGGTTTGCTGTGACATTATCGGGGATGCTGTTCCTGATGGCTTGTAGTCCATCTTTGTGTGGAATGTTGGTGTAGAGGGCTTCGACATCCATAGTGGCCAGGGTGGTGTTTTCAGGAAGATCACCGATGGATTGTAGTTTCCTCAGGAAGTCAGTGGTGTCTCGAAGATAGCTGGGAGTGCTGGTAGTGTAGGACCTGAGGAGGGAGTCTACATAGCCAGACAGTCCTGCTGTCAGGGTGCCAATGCCGGAGATGATGGGGCTTCCAGGATTTCCAGGTTTATGGATCTTGGGTAGCAGATAGAATACCCCAGATCGGGGTTCCAGGGGTGTGTCTGTGTGGATTTGTTCTTGTGCTTTTTCAGGGAGTTTTTTGAGCAAATGGTGTAGTTTCTTTTGGTAACCCTCAGTGGGATCAGAGGGTAATGGCTTGTAGAAAGTGGTGTTGGAGAGCTGCCTAGCAGCCTCTTGTTCATATTCCGACCTGTTCATGATGACAACAGCACCTCCTTTGTCAGTCTTTTTGATTATGATGTCAGAGTTGTTTCTGAGGCTGTGGATGGTATTGTGTTCAGCACGGCTGAGGTTACGGGGCAAGTGATGCTGCTTTTCCACAATTTCAGCCAGTGCACGTCGACGGAAGCACTCTATGTAGAAGTCCAGTCTGTTTCGACCTTCAGGAGGAGTCCACCCAGAATCCTTCTTTTTGTAGTCTTGGTAGGAAGGTCTCTGTGGGTTAGTATGTTGTTCAGAGGTGTGTTGGAAATGTTCTTCGAGTTGGAGATGTCGAAAATAGGATTCTAGGTCACCACAGAACTGTATCATGTTCGTGGGGTTGAGGGGCAGAAGGAGAGGCCCCGAGATAGGACAGATTCTTCTGCTGGGCTAAGAGTATAGTTGGATAGCTTAACAATATTGCTGGGTGGGTTAAGGGAACCAGTGTTGTGGCCCCTTGTGGCATGTAGTAGTTTAATTAGTTTAGTGTCCTTTTTCTTTTGTAGAGAAGCAGTGTGTGTTGTAAATGGCTTGTCTACTTTTTTGTAAAGTCCAGCCACGAGGAAATTTGTGTGGAAGGTTGGTTTTTTATGAGAGTATCCAGTTTTGAGAGCTCATTTTTAATCTTTCCCTGTTTGCTGTAGAGGATGTTGATCAGGTGGTTCCGCAGTTTCTTTAAAAGCGTGTGGCACAAGCTGTCAGCATATCTGTGTGGTATGTAGATTGTAATAGATTTTTACCTTCAGTCCTTTTGGTATGATGTCCATCTGTTTGCATTTGGAAAGGAAGATGTCTGTCTATATTTGTATGAGTTTTTTCATGAAGTTGATAGATTTCCACTCCATATGGCTAAATTGACAGAGCCAGAAGAGTACCCAGAAGTCACCTACTACAGGACAGGCCCAACAAAGAAAATAACAGAACGCCACTAGCTATCACCTTCAGCCCCCAACTAAAACCTCTCCAACGCATCATCAAGGATCTACAACCTATCCTGAAGCACGACCCATCACTCTCACAGATCTTGGGAGACAGGCCAGTCCTTGCTTACAGACAGCCCCCCAACCTGAAGCAAATACTCTCCAGCAACCACACACCACACAACAGAACCACTAACCCAGGAACCTATCCTTGCAACAAAGCCCGTTGCCAACTCTGCCCACATCTATTTGGGGACACCATCATAGGGCCTAATCACATCAGACACACTATCAGAGGCTCGTTCACCTGCACATCTACCAATGTGATATATGCCATCATGTACCAGCAATGCCCCTCTGCCATGTACATTGGTCAAACTGGACATTCTCTACGTAAAAAAATAAATGGACACAAATCGGACGTCAAGAATTGTAACATTCAAAAACCAGTCAGAGAACACTTCGGTCTCTCCGGTCACTCGATTACAGACCTGAGAGTAGCTATTCTTCAACAAAAAACCTTCAGAAACAGACTCCAATGAGAGACTGCTGAATTGGAATTAATTTGCAAACTGGATACAATTAACTTAGGCTTGAATAGAGACTGGGAGTGGATGGGTCAATACACAAAGTAAAACTATTTCCCTTCCCCCCTCCCTTCCCCCACTGTTCCTCAGACGTTCTTGTCAACTGCTGGAAATGGCCCACCTTGATTATCACCACAAAAAGTCCCCCGTCCTCCCCCCAGCCCCGCTCTCCTGCTCGTAATAGCTCACCTTAAGTGATCACTCTCGTTACAGTGTATATGGTAACACCATTGTTCCATATGTATATAAATCTCCCCACTGTATTGTCCACTGAATGCATCTGATGAAGTGAGCTGTAGCTCACGAAAGCTTATGCTCAAATAAATTTGTTAGTTTCTAAGGTGCCACAAGTCCTCCCTTTCTTTTTGCAAATACAGACTAACATGGCTGCTACTCTGAAATCTGGATTTAACAACACTCTTTCTGAATGGAAAGAGGCCTTGGATTTTACTCTCTGTAAATAGTCTGTTTTATTACATAGGATATTTTATGGGCAGCCCAAATCATGGGACAAAAGGCTGTGAAGTGTTTGATCAAATTATTTGCAGCATTATTGTGTGTGCATGTGTGTTGAGGGTCTCAAACTTGTTCATAGTGTGGACAATGTTTTAAATACAAATTGTCCTGTGGCAATGGAAACCCTTTTATTCACATTTGCTTGGGCAACATCTCCTGTCATTTGCAACTGCGATCTTTTTGGTAAGAAGAACAGTAGCTGCCATAGAAAAGTAATTATTACCCAAGTCTCTAGTGCATTGAAATTAAAATTTAGCAGCTGGAAAAAGAGGAGGAGCTTGTAGCCTTTGAGCAGCTGGCTTTCCACAGACCTTCAACAAATGTTCTGCAGGCTGTAGTAATCCACACAAGTTGCAAGAAACTCTGGTATATAGATTGCTCTTGGGAGAATTCTGCACAATGCAGAATTAACACTGCAGAGCTGCTGGCTGCCACTAGGGGCCACTGGATCCCGCAGAGCCCAGTACCCCAGCTCAGAAATAGAAGATGCTGCCAGGAAGAGGAGGAGATGTAGGGTCCTGGCAGCTGCAGTTCCTGGCATGACCTGAAAGAAGGAAGTGGCATGCAGGAAACGCCATACAATCTTGGACCCAGCATCAGGCTGTTTCTCCCTCTGGATCCCTGGCTCCAGAGGGGTAGGGGGTGTGAGTGTCTGGTATTGGCGGGGAGGGTTGCCCAGCAGCTCGACTTTGGGGATGTATGGGGGGGGGAAATCAGTGGCTGGCCTCTGCAGGGGTGGTCAGAGAAACGAACTCTGTTGTCATAGAGGTTTCTTTAATTCTCTACTTCTGGGGGAAATTTTTTTTTGTCGTTTGTGTTGTTACAGATATAGTTGCCGACAGGTATTTTGAAATAAATTTACCAAAATAATTGAAACTGGTGTGATTATATAGTGTTGTTTTGACAAATAAAATATGCAGAATATTTTTTTTGTGCAGAATTCCCCCAGGAGTAATGGATACCTCCCAGAGACAATGTATAAATGTAAAATAAAATACAATATTTCTTCACCCGTTGTGCAATGAAAATAGTACCATCAGTCCTCGCATGAGAAATCTTCTCTTCAGAAATTGAAACTGTAAATGTTTTATCTGATTAACAGAACTTCTACAGGTGTTCTAAAATATAACATTAGCCACACTTTGTGTGGAGGATTACAAGATAAATGGGGCACAGTTCCCCCCCAAACAGGGAAAAATCTGTGGCATTTGTTTAGCCTTTTCCCCTCTTTTAGATTTCACTCATGCGCTTCAGTGCATTTTGAGTACAAGATCTGTGTGTATCATGATTTGTTTGGTTTTTTGGTTTTGGAAGTTGGCTCTTTGAATATATGGAATTTTAGTGGTATTTGGGGTAAGACCTATCCCTATAACTTTCATAGGAGGAGATCACAAATAAGCTTACTTTATACATTAGTTTGAAGTATGTTTAAATTATTTTCTGCTTCAGTAGAAGATACATTATGCTAGCTTCAGGGTGGATTTGATTTAAATCAAATTAGTGATTTAAATCACTAGTCCGGAAGATTCAATTTAATCATGGATTTCTACTTAAAAGTGCATTCTTGTTGGTTGGAATAACCTTAATACATATTCTTCACAATTCGGAGGGAGATGTAGGCTTCATTTTTAGAAGGTACACAGTATACATTTTCAAAATAAATCACTTTTAAAACTTTTCAGATTAGTTTTACAGCTATATCAGGAAATGAATGATAGTTTGGTTATTTCATATACAAGGTAATTGAAGCAAGTATTTATGAAGTCTTTGGGAGGTGAACTATCTCCAATTCAACAGGTTAATCGTTAATATTTTGGAGGATTTTCTTGCAAGGCTGTATTAGGGAAGAACATCACCAGACAGACATTTAAGTTGTTTTATTTAACTAAAACAACGTTATGTATTCTGGATTTCTTTCTTCAACAGCAAACATAATGTTTTAACAAAACAAGCATATGAATTTTTGAATTTAAACATTCAAGTTTTTTAAATTCAGGGTGGTTTTTGTTAAAATTGTTTAACTAAAATAGATGAATTTTTAAAAAACAAAACAAAAATTAAATAGACCGTCAGCCAGGTCAACATGAGAAACTTAAAATATTGGCTTCTGCAGCTAACTCAGTTGTCTTCACCTTCATTTTCCTGTTTGTTCATAATCTGGAAAAGAAAAACAAGCTTTCCTGCTTTCTCAGGTCCCAAATGATTTCTCAATTTAGAATGAATTAGTCCAAAGGAAGAACATTATTCTTTCTACACTGGCAGAAGAAGCTACTGCTGTTAAGTGAGATTATCACTTCAACAGTCTCTGAATCCAAGTGCTTAAGTGACTTCCTCCAGGTCACTGGTGTGACTTTCTTTAAAACATCAGCAAACGCATTTCTTGAATGGTTCACCCTTAGCTCTGAAGTTTATTATAGTTGGCATTATGGAGGGATGATTGCTGGATGTCCATGTCATAGCCAATTCCTTTTCTTCAGCAGTTAAGGTTTGACCCAGGTAGTGAGTATTGAGGAAGTGCTTGTCCCATTCGTTTTACTAATGCTTGTAATTTAACTGTCATTGCATATTTCTCTTTTTAAGATCTCACTCAGTACTGTAAAAATTTTAACAGCGTCAGCAATAAACAGCTATTTCCCTGCATTTTGTTCAAGGCTGCAGAAATAGACTTTAGTGTACTCAGCATGTGTTCAACATTTCTCTTAAGCCCAGTGTTGGGAACTTTGGCTGTGACAGTGCCATCTATTTTTTTCACAATTTTGTTCTCAAACGGTCATCAGGTTAGGTCAGTTCTTGATATAGTGCTCAAAACAGTCCACTACTGAGTTCCATCGCACATCTTGTGGGAGAGTTAGCTTGGTTCCTCCCACTATTTTTCAGAGCAGCTGCTGCAAAATGGAAGTACTTTGCAATTTCAACATTAGCCTTTATTTCTGGAACACTGAAGTCTTTAGCTAGGAGGTGCATCAAATGAGCACTACAACTATGTTAGCTTGGGACTCTCTCTCTCTCCTAAATAATTTCTTCTAATCTTGGATACATTTGCAGCATTGTCTGTGACCAAGATGCGTACTAGACATTTGAATTTTTTTTCACAGTTTGTTATAGCTTTTACTGCTACTTCTTGTAAGTATTCTGCTGTGTGTGCATTTCCTGATGTATCAATTGTTTCTGTAAGGAAGACATTCCCTTCTTCTGTTGTCACACAAGAGCACATAACAGGATCATTGTGGACAATGCTCCCACCCATCAAGACTCAGGTTAACAATTTTACCCTCTAGACCTTTTGCACACTTCAGTTTCTCTTTCATACACTTTATCCAGCAATTTGCTTGTGACATCTGCTCTGTTGGGTGGACTGTATCCTGGTCTTAATGACTGAACCATGCTAATGAAGTGTGGGTTCTCAATCATACAGAAAGGAGAGTTTGTTGCATAAACAAACCGGGCAATTTTTCATCAATCATCTCTTTTTGTAATCTGCTGGTTCTTATCACATACTTACCTATGGTTGTTTCTGGATGATGGAGGTTTGTGTGGGTTGTTTTTTTTGTTTTTTGTTTTTTGGCTACAGGTGATGTACTGTGGCTAAGTGACATACATGATATGACTGAAACACTATCATTGGCAGATAACTCTGAAACTATAGAAAATGATGGTGATCTTGAAGGTGGATAGTCTTCAGACTCATGTATGTTGACGATGGAGTCTCCTAAACAAAATAAGTTAATGCAGTTATTTATTATTACCATACTGCTAATTTAGTATTATTCATTGCATTCACTGACACTCAGTACCACTTTAAAGGTAAGCTCACGAAAGCTTATGCTCAAATAAATTTGTTCGTCTCTAAGGTGCCACAAGTACTCTTTTTTTTTGCGGCTACAGACTAACACGGCTGCTACTCTGAAACCTGTCACTTTAAAGGTGAAATTGTAAAAGGAAGATCTGCCTATTTCAGCTATTTATTTTTATCACAACTGCATCTAAAATGATTTTACCATAGAGTAACAACTGTACTTTTTTGCTCAAACATGAGAATTCAAGAATAGTCCAGAAGGAAGACAGACAGTCCTTAAGAAAGAAGTATGAAATAAAAAAGTTTACCAACACGAAGATCCTGCATGTTCAGACATGTTCCTTTCATCATCTTGAACGCAGTTTCCCCCTGAGAAGGAACACTTCTCATGATGTTTCATTTGGGCAACCAGCCTTGCATTTCTTTGTTGCGCTGTTTGCATTTTGCACGCATGCCTGTCTTACCCACAGGTAGAGGAACTTCATTAAAATATTCCCAAACTGGGTCTCTTTTATGACCTGCTGCCATTATAGGTTTTCCCTTCTAGTGAGAGAGAGGTATGGTAGATCTCAGATCAATGAAGGCTACACTCAGACCTCAAGACTTCTGGAATATGCTGCTCAAACAGTTTCACTTTTGTTTCTACTGCTGTCCCTCCCTTCTCACATTTATCTCCAGATTTCTCCTTGTCCAGATCTGTTCCGCTCCCAACAATCTTCTATTCATTGAACTTTTTGAAACTTTGCACTTTTAGAGAGAGGTAAGGGATTGACTCTGTGTACACAAATTTGTAGAGGGACAATAAGGTTGAGGTCTGTTGTTTCTTACGTCTATTTTATTTAAAAACATTTTTACTATTAACAAGCATGTTATCCCTGAAGACACAAATCCACAGTTTGAGAACTGCAAAACTAAGCATTTCTGAGGGTATCGTCTAGACCAGTGGTTCTTAACCTGGGGTGCACACACTCCCTGGGGGTGCGAGATGCCCTTTCTGGGGGGTGCAAGACATGCCAGTTTTTTAGAAGATAAATCATCGAAAACACAATTTAAGCACAACTTGCCGTAAGTACAATTACTTTGTTTAATCCAACCTATGTATTTATTAACAGTATACATTTTTTAATGATTACTTTAATATACAAACATATCTAGGTTTAAAGAACTGACCTACTTCAGAGATTTTTGATAAGGGGTGTGAGAACATATTTTGATTTTTGATAAGTGCAAGAACATATTTTGAGAACCAAAGGGGTGCAGGCTGCCGTAAAGGTTAAGAACCACTGTTCTAGACTGAGCACTGAATCCCAATGGGTAGATAGAAAGATTAACCTAAATCTATACAGAATCCCCTGGAACCCTATAAGATTGGGTCCTTAATCTATGAACTATTAGAACTCATTTACAAAATTTTTCTTAAATATTACATGAATATATTCTAATACTGTAGAATTAGAATTTATAATCCCTATTCCATAATAAGATACATTCTAGCTCAAAGATATCTCAATTAAAACTATCTTTAGATAGATTCCCCCAAAAGCATTTTTTTTAAAAAAATCCAATTTTAAATCTTTTTTATTTTTTAAATAAATCATTTATTTTTATCCACCCTGTCTAGCTTCTATTGCTGCTCCGGTTTAAGAAAAAACAGAATTAGTGCCCTGCAGGAGTCTGCCTGGGAATTTCAGCTATATGATAAGTCTGATGTGAATTTTGGCTGGTGACAAAGGGATGTGTGAGGTGCATGACTCCCTATGGAAATTAAAATAGTTGGCAACATGGAGTGCTTGGGTCAGAGCGATGACTGGTATCTGAGCCAGCTTGGCATGAGGTGATATTGTTCTTTGTGGGGAGACTTGGAATAGTAGAAGTGTCTTTGCAGCAGTGCTTTTTCCTATATGATAAGGAACAGCAGAGTAAGATAACTTGCTGATTCTCTGATCCCAGGGTTCCTTTTTAAAAAAAAAAAGTTTAAGTTCTGCTGCTGATTATTTAAACATCTTTAGTATAAAGAAGTGGTGTAAAAACTGTAATTTAAAATGAATAGAGAAGATTAGTGCAAGAGCTTTGACTGTCCTGTAGTCAGAGGTCAGGGGAAAAATAACTTTAATTATGAAGTGCCTTTCACTTTGACAGGGGAAACATCGTGAAAAATAGCATCCCAATTTGCAGGCATGGGTGTAGAATACATTAGAGAAGAAGGAGGTACATGATCTCTAGATTAGAGGGAAATGGAAGAATAGCTCCTTCTTTGCTTTCACCGTTGACTGACACTTACAACAAGACATCTTTTTGAAGACACCCACTGGTGTTCACCTGCTTTCTTCTTCCCAAACCTCCTCCCCTCCAGTAGATTTCCCCCACAAAAAAAGTCTGGTGCTGGCCCTTTTTTTATTTAAAGTGGGACTATAATCATAGTGAAAAGAGCAACTGCGAAGGACATGAGAGACACATAGCCAATCCCTTCAAACCTCTGACTATGAGAGCCCTGCAAATCTACGGATATCCACAGATCATTTTTGCGGATCATGGATCGGATGCGGATATGAATTTTGTATCTAGAGCCCTATGGCTATCCACTTTATATCCATGGATATCAGTGGACCACTTTTACCAATTGGATGCAGATAGAAATTTTGTATCCATGCTGGGCTCTACTAACCTGTTGCCTTCTCCCCTTTTTAATACAGACATTACAAAGTCATTCTTACTGACTATATTTTAAAATGCACCTGGGATGTAGATCTCTGATTGAAATGGTCTTTCTTGATATTTTGAGGGACAGGAATTTGGGAGAGTGTAGAAAGTTGTTCCCCCCCCCCCCCCCCGGTACTTTTCCATGGGGAATCAATATTATGCTGTCCTTGCTCTCTTCACTCCCACAAAACATTCAGAAAGTTCTGCTAAGGTGAGCTACCCTTTCCCTTTACACCACTGAGCTGTAACTTTTTAGTGGTTCATGAAATTTCTATTCTCATCTCTAAGTGTAGTGTTGGTATGTACTACTAATAGCTGCTGTACGCCACCCCAAATGTTACTATATTTGAGTGGTGGGTGAAGTGTATAGTATGTACCAGCATACTGGATTGTTTGTAAACAGCTTTGGGCTGACCTATGTTATAGGTATAAGGGTAGTGATGGTTGTTACTCGGTAGTTGAAATGGTTGGTACATCACTTTGATGCACAATGCAAAAGTGAGCTTCCTCCTCTTGGGCCTGTTTGAGAAGGCAAAGTATAATTCTTACCAAGTCTGGTGAGTATTACAAACCTGAAGGCTATAATCCCAGCCTGGTGGTTTCTGGTACTTGATCATTTTATGAAGGCTAGCTCATCTGTGTGGCACCGCAATAAAAGTGTTTTCTTCTATGGGAGATCTTAACAACAAAATGATTAAACACCTCTATTCATAGTGATTAAAGTTGACTCGAAAAATTTGGATGTTTGTCTTTTTTTATTGCTTACTGTATTTTATTAACTTCTATAGTTGCCACTTTCAAATTTTCAACAAATATTTCTCATGTAATTGTATTTCAAGTTGATTTGATTTTCCCTTGACTAGAAGGACATGATTTTGCATTGAGTTTGTAAGATAGGCATCTCTATTTTGTGGGTTCTCCCCCCCCCCCCCCATTAGCCCTGTTGCTTTTGGAGTGAGAGGGAAATTTTTCCATAATAATTTCTTTGGTGTAATAGACTCTCTTTAGAGCATATTGCATTGGGAGATGGAGGAAGGTAAATGTGTCTTCCTCTATAGCATGTTGTAACTGTACATATTCTTGATGGTATATAGGTTTGCTTACACTTGCATCAGTTTTTGTTTTAAATAATGGTAATCCTCATCACCCAGCACCTCTGCCTTTGTTAAATTGGTGGACTTTTACACAAGGGAAGGCATATTCATGGTTCTTGATAGAAGAAATATAATACAGTAAAAGCTGGTTTCAGAGTAGCAGCCGTGTTGGTCTGTATTCGCAAAAAGAAAAGGAGTACTTGTGGCACCTTGGAGACTAACAAATTTATTAGAGCATAAGCTTTCGTGAGCTACAGCTCACTTCATTGGATGCATTCAGTGGAAAATACAGTGAGGAGATTCTCTCTCACCCACACACCATGAAACAATGGGTGTTACCATACAAACTGTAATGAGAGTGATCAGGGATGTTGAGCTATTACCAGCAGGAGAGCAGGGGGGGAAAAAACTTTTGTAGTGATGATCAAGGTGGGCCATTTCCAGCAGTTGACAAGAACGTCTGAGGAACAGCGGGGACGGAATAAACGTGGGGAAATGGTTTTACTTTGTGTAATGACCCATCCACTCCCAGTCTCTATTCAAGCCTAAGGTAATTGTATCCAGTTTGCAAATTAATTCCAATTCAGCAGTCTCTCGTTGGAGTCTGTTTCTGAAGGTTTTTTTGTTGAAGGATAGCCACTCTTAGGTCTGTAATCGAGTGACCGGAGAGACTGAAGTGTTCTCCGACTGGTTTTTGAATGTTATAATTCTTGATGTCCGATTTGTGTTCATTTATTCTTTTACGTAGAGACTGTCCAGTTTGACCAATGTACATGGCAGAGGGGCATTGCTGGCACATGATGGCATATATCACATTGGTAGATGCACGGGTAAACGAGCCTCTGATAGTGTGGCTGATGTGATTAGGCCCTATGATGGTGTCCCCTGAATAGATATGTGGACAGAGTTGGCAACGGGCTTTGTTGCAAGGATAGGTTCTTGGGTTAGTGGTTCTGTTGTGTGGTGTGGTTGCTGGTGAGTATTTGCTTCAGGTTGGGGGGCTGTCTGTAAGCAAGGACTGGCCTGTCTCCCAAGATCTGTGAGAGTGATGGGTCGTCTTCAGGATAGGTTGTAGATCCTTGATGATGCATTGGAGAGGTTTTAGTTGGGGGCTGAAGGTGATGGCTAGTGGCGTTCTGTTGTTTTCTTTGTTGGGCCTGTCCTGTAGTAGATGACTTCTGGGTACTCTTCTGGCTCCGTCAATCTGTTTCTTCACTTCAGCAGGTGGGTATTTTAGTTGTAAGAATTCTTGATAGAGATCCTGTAGGTGTTTGTCTCTGTCTGAGAGGTTGGAGCAAATGCAGTTGTATTGTAGAGCTTGGCTGTAGACAATGGATCGTGTGGTGTGGTCTGGATGAAAGCTGGAGGCATGTAGGTAGGAATAGCGGTCAGTAGGTTTCCGGTATAGGGTGGTGTTTATGTGACCATTGCTTATTAGCACCGTAGTGTCCCGGAAGTGGATCTCTTGTGTGGACTGGTCCAGGCTGAGATTGATCAACCATCAACCCACCATCTCCCCACTGTATTTTCCATTGAATGCATCCGATGAAGTGAGCTGTAGCTCAAATAAACTTGTAAGTCTCTAAGGTGCCACAAGTACTCCTTTTTCTTTTTGCAGTAAAAGCTGTGTTATCCAGCCTTGTACCAACTGGAAGGCGCTCTAAACCGGCATTTCTAATCTTTTGAAAGTCCGGTTTATAGTCAGATTGGGGTGGGGCCGGCAGGCTCCCTACCTGGCTCTGTGTGGCTGCCCAGAAGTGTGACATGTCCCTGCTCTCCTAGGCGGAAGAATAGCCATGAGGAGCTCTGAGTGCAGGAGTGGGTGTGGAGCACAGGGTCTGGGAGGGAGTTTGGGTGTGGGAGGGGGCTCAGGGCAGGGGGTTGGGGCGTAGGAGGGGTTTAGGCATCCCAGATATGGGGGATGCTCACTTCAGGCAGCTCCCTGCAAGTGGCGACCTCTCCCTGCTGCTCCTAGGCAGAAGCATGGCAGATGGCTCTGTGCTGCCTCCGCCCCAAGTACTGCTCTGCAGCTCCCATTGGCTGGGAACCACGCTTCTGCCTAGGAGCAGCAGGGACAAGTCGCTGCTTTTGGGGAGCCACCTGAAGTGAGTTCCTCCTGGATCTGGCACCCCAAAACCCCTCTGCACTCCCTGCCCCGAGCCCCTCCCTCATCCAAACTCTGTCTCTTAGTTAACCGGAATTTTTCACTTACCGGCACCCCCCCATTTCCCCAATGTGTCAGATAAAGCTTTTACTGTAGTCTCTTGTAACGTGGTATTATAAAGACTTCTTTTTCACTAAAGTGAATTAGTATTCAGAGGTGTATGCTGAAGTGAAAAGTCAGTTAATATGTTTGTTGACAAGTTTTCATCCCCAGATGCTTTGCCTAGGAAATGTCATGTGACTACTTAGGCCTTCGGATTTTTTGTTTACTGTTAAACTTTAATTACCTCCCTCTCATTCTTTCTGTCCCATCAACAATTCTACTACCTTTGTCTAGATGACAGCAGACCTACAAGCCAGCTGGATGAATTTCAGGAGTGCCTATCCAAGTTCACTCGCTACAATTCTGTCCGACCTTTGGCAACGCTGTCTTATGCTAGTGATCTTTATAATGGCTCCAGCATAGTATCCAGGTAAGAAATGTGGTGCAAGTGAAATTGCCAGTTAAGACTGAGAGCACTGAGCTCTTTTCAGTTGCAATGCCATAATCTTGTACTTGTGTACGACTGTGTGGTTTCTCCCCCCACGCCCCAAATATTGGGTAAACTCATTGGTTGGTTGTCATTGACCTATAAATACTGGACTGCTGCCTTTTTATAAATTTTACTCTAACTATCGTCTGTCAAGATACTGGATTTAAAATCCTCATGGGACCAGTGGAAATCTTAAATCCCTATGTTGAAAATGAAAGAATCAGAGGGCTGTAGGAGAGTGCCTGTTAAGCCTCTTTCCATTAATGCATTTTGATAAAACTTTAAAAAGCTGTTTCTAAAGTGACTGCTAATCTCTTTTGTATATTGAAGCCACTGTCTAGTCAGGAATTTTGATAAAGAATCTGAGTGTTGCTCTTGTCTTAGCAGTCACTGGTGGGTGTAGCAATAATAGTCACTGTAAAGGGTTAATGGTGTGTTGCAGCTTTACTAAGCCTAAACTTTGCCTTGCATGGGGGAGGTTCTGCTTAAAATCAACATTCAAAATGATATCATACTATTGAAAGAGTAATTATGGGACTGTGAGCAGAGGATAGCTAGAAATGTTTTCAATTGTTGAAAAGTTAATTGGGAAATCTATATTCTCATACTTATATGGATTCCATTGCCATAGAGTCTTGGTGCCTCACAGTCTTTAATGTATTTACAGTAGAACCTCAGAGTTACAAACATCTTGGGAATGGAGGTTTGTAATTCTGAAAAGTTCGTGGCTCTAAACAAAATGTTCTTTCAAAAGTTAACAACTGAACATTGACCTAATATAGTTTGAAACTTCATTATGCAGAAGAAAAATGCTGCTTTTAACCATCTTGATTTAAATGAAACAAGCACAGAAACAGTTTCCTCACCTTGTCAAATCTTTTTTTTTTTTTTTTAAACTTTCCTGTTATTTTTGAGTAGTTAAACACAGCACTGTACTATACAGTATTTACTTTTTTGGTCTCTGCTGCCTGGTGGCGTATTTCTGGTTCCAAATGAGGTGTGTGGTTGACTGATCAGCTTGTAACTCTGGTATTCATAATTCTGAGGCTCTACTGTATACTTACAGCACCCTTGTGAGACAGGGAAGTGCTAATTTTACAGATGGAGAACTGAGTAACTGATTTAGTTGCTTTACCGGACATCATCCAGGAAGTCTCTAGTGATACTGTGGAATAGATCTCCTAAATCCCAGGCTAGTGCCCTAACCATTGGACTGTGCAAAGATAATAATGGAAATGTAGGGCTGGAAAGGACTTGGAGAGGTCACTTAGTTCAGCCCCCTGCACTGGGGCTACAGCAAATATATTTAGACTATCCCTGACTAACAGTATGCCTCTAATCTTTTCTTAAAAACCTCTAATGGCAAGGGTTCTGCAGCCTACCTTGATAACCTGTTTCAGTAGTTAGCTATTCTTTATTGTTAGTTTTTTGTGTTTTTTCTAAGACTGTTAAGTGATTTAAAAAAATTAATCGCGATTAATTGCACTGTTAATAATATAATACCATTTATTTAAATATTTTTGGATGTTTTCTACATTTTCAAATATATTTCAATTATAATACAATACAAAGTGTACAGTGCTCACTTTATATTTATTTTTGATTACAAATATTTGCACTATAAAAACAAAATAAATAGTATATACCCTTAAAAATTATATACCCTTTTTTATATATGTATAATAAAAAGGGAAAGCTGGCAAGGATAACTTGAATTCAGAATTGTTCAAGGTAAATCCTAAATTAGCAGCATCTATCCTGGCCCCTCCATTTAAATCAGTCTGGGAAAGGGAAAAGGTGCCAGATGAGTGGACCAAGGGGGTTATAGTGAAGTTTCCAAAGAAAGGAAATCTCAGTGATTGTAATAACTGGCGTGGTATCATACTTTTATCTGTCCCAAGCAAAGTACTGTGCAAGATCATAGTCCAGTGTATATCAGGCAATTGATAGCGTTCTCGGAAAAGAGCAAGCTGGTTTTCGGAAAGGGTGTGGATGCACAGACTAGATCTTCACTCTATGAAACATTATGGAATACTGCTTAGAATGGCAATGGCAACTCTGAGAAGGCTTTTGATAGTATTCACAGGACCAGCCTATGGCACATTCTGCGGGCATATAGAAGTCTTTTCTGTATAATTAATGTCATCAGAAACTTCTATTTCAACTTTACATGCAGTGTTGATCACAGTTGAAGTCCAAACTGGATTACATCTGGCCATCAACTAGGTAATGTGGCGTACAACCGAAGACATGCCAAGGGGCATTAAATGGACACTCTTCTCATCCCTAGAAGACTTGGATTTCGCAGATGATGTCGCTCTCTTAGCACATACCCAACACCATATACAAGAAAACACAACTTGACTCAATGCATTCAGCCAGCAAATTAGGCTGAAAATCAACTGATATGACCTATAATATTGCCACCTCATCACTAGTATGGATAGAGAATTATGTTCTCACCAGTGTAGAAACATTCACATACTTGGGCAGCCCCATCAGCCAGGACAAAATCAATCCGGAACAAAATCAATAAAGCCAGGAACACTTCAGGAGTTTAAATACAGTCTGGAAAGCATCAAAATACAATACCAAAACCAAACTATAAAGATATATCAGAGCTGCGTACTTTCTCATTCCCCAGCATTCTGCACTATAAAGTAGTGTTTAAAGTATGACATGTCCAAACTGTCTTCATTCCATACAACCTGCCTCAGAAAAATCCTCCGTATCTTTTGGCCCATTCTCAAACCAAGATCTATTAACACAGTGCAGCCAAGAAGATCTGAGCACCATCGCTGCCAGGAGGCGTTAGAGATGGATTGGTCATGTGCTTTGGATGGAAATTGATTCCATCACCAGAGTAGCAATAAGATGGACACCTGAAGGCAAGCGAAAACGAGGCCACCTGAAAACAACATGGCAAAGAGCTGTGGAAGGTGAGCTGAAAAACCTGAGGAACCATTGAAAGACTTGTCAGAAACAGACAGAGTGGAGGAGCTTTGTTACTGCCCAAAACGTCAGAGGTGTAATAGGAACATGATGATGATGATGATGAACACAAGTACTGTAGTGCAGTCTCTTTATCATGAAAGTTGAACTAACAAATGTAGAATTTTATGTACAAAAAAAAATTTCATTCCAAAATAAAACAATGTAAAACTTTAGAGTCTACAAGTCCACTCGGTCCTACTTCAGCCAGTTGCTCAGACAAACAAGTTTTGGTTATGTTTGCAGGAGATAATGCTGCTTTCTTCTTGTTTTCAACATCCACTGAAAGTGAGAACAGGCATTCACGTGGCACGGTTGTAACTAGCATCACAAGATATTTACATGCCAGATGTGCTAAAGATTCATATGTCCCTTCATGCTTCAACCACCAATTCAAAAATACTAGTTCTTTTGTTTATCATTTTTACAGTGCAAATATTTGTAATAAAAACTAATATAAAGTGAGTACTGTACACTTTGTATTCTGTGTATTTGAAAATGTAGTAAAACATCCAAAATATTGAATAAATTTCAATTGGTATTCTATTGTTTAACAGTGATTAATTTTTTTGAGGTAATTGCATGAGTTAACTGCAATTAATCAACCGCCCTATTTTTTTCATATCCACCCTAAATCTCCCTTCTGAAGAGACACAAGAGAGAAAGCAAAATCTTTCAGTAGGCATCTCTTTACTAGTTTATTAGCCTTTGGTTTAGCAGACTAAGGTTTCCAAAGGGGTCTGCACCTCCATTTGAAATTTTGTAGGGGTCTGCAAATGAAAAAAGGGTTGAAAACCACTGAAATAAATCATAAAATGATGCTTAGATGTATTATTGCAGGTTTTGTAATGAGAGGAAAGTGGTTTGAACCCAAAAGGCAAATTTCTTAAACAGGTACCCCTCTTTTGTACTCCCTTTCCCAATCCATTCCAATATTCTGTGTTGAGGTTTTACCCCTCTGCATTGTGGTGGTCTTGTTTAGCCAATTCTGTAGTGCTCAATCCACAAGGTGGCAGCCTTTATTTACTTTGCAAGCAGTGCATACCAGTGGTAATGACTTGTACAAGCCTGTATCCTATATTCCTTGATGAAAATTTTTCTGACTGTCATGTGGTCTTTGTTAAATAAGATCACTAATAAGATGAGAGAGAATTGGGTTACTTCTCTTTAAAGCAGTGAGTCCCTCACAAGTGAGAATTGTAGTCTCCCTTTATTGTTTCAAACAGAGCATTGTAGTTAGAGAAGAGTGTACAATAGAAATGTGTTCAGGGCTTTATAGTGGCTGGTCATCCAATGTTGGTTTTGAAAGATTTTCAACACGAGAGTACGTGTGCTCATACTGTTATATTTATTAGTTTTTCTGGATTGGGGTGTTTATAAAATATATAAATAAAATAGCTTTAGCAGTGTCAAGCAGAGCCCTTGAAAGAATAATACGGCAGAGCCTTTCATAATGTAAAGAGATTGTGCATAGAAAAATCCAAGAAGCAGACGACAGTCCAGACCTCAATTACCTGAAGGCTGGCTAGCCAAAAGCTGAATATGATCCTCTTGATTGACTAGCACTTGTCCTTCAGAGCCACAAGCCTTTGGGAAAATGTGTCAGGAGTACTGTAATCTGCACAGACTTCAATCTGCTGGGTTGCCTCCCTGATTGTTTGAAAAGATCTGGGTAGCCTTTTGAGACCACTGGGTAATCAAGGTTATAATTCCCAATGTCAATGACTGGCTAATAAACTGTAAAAGATTCCTAATAAGTTGCGCCTGACCCCTGAAATCTAATTTGTCTGGTCCAATCAGTCTAGAGAGAGCTTTTTAAAAGCCTTTTGGATCTCACTTTTTGCCACAATAACAGCAGTGTTGACGTTAGCTCTTGCTTTATTTTTTATGGTCATGTCAAAGTAATGGAGGGGTATGAGAGAGATTAGCATTCAAATAATAGTTATTCTACTATTTCATGATCACATTTCTGGCCTTGTAAAATCTGGCCCAGTTTTGACCTCTTGAGTATAATGTATTGAAACCCTTTTAAAGAGGACTAAAAACAAATCTTTTAAGAGTAATGTTTCCATCTATTCACTGAATCATTTCCATTCCTCATCTCTTATTATGGGCTAAAATTGCTTTACCATGTAAATTCTGGGTACCTTAGTGCCATCTCAGTAAGGCACTCTGCAGGACTGTGTCCTGCCTCACTGTAGCCTTTATTTAGCACAGTGGGATGGTTGGTCTGTGCTGAGCTGATACACCAAAGGTTTGTGTGACCTAGCAACACTTCTGCCTTTAGGATAGGAAAGGGAAAGGAACATATGAATGAGTTTGCCCTTCATGGGATTGGTGTGTCTGGGTGCAGTGGATGACTATTCCCTGGAAGATGAAAAATGAGGGGTGCACCCTTTTTTGGTATGGTAAAGCAATTACTTTTAAATGCATTTTTATTAAAGTAGCAATTTTACAGTTTAGACCAGTTTCTCCTGTTTGTGTGGGTCATTCACATAGCAAGAGGAAAAGAAAATCACTTAAAATTGGTAACAGATTTGGCAACAAGTATAGTACTTGAACTTACGTTTACAGTGTTCCTTTTATAATATTACTGTACCTTTTTTTCCATAGGCTAATTTGCTGATGCCTATATACCTGATTGGTTATCTAAGAAAGAAGTGGGTTTTGGTTTAATCAAAACTAACTATATTTACTGAGCTTTTCTGTTTCTTATATTCCCTCTTGAGGGCAGAGCTGATAAGTCTCCTCAAATATCATTTTTGGCTAGATCCTGTGGGCTAAGGATGGTTTGTGCCCAGGAAAGGGCAATACGTTTGTCATTCCAGAACTCTGTATTTAGGGCAGTCTTGACTCCCATAGTTTATACATTAAAGTACCAGGATTAGTTCTGCAGTACCAACAAACAATGATTATGAGACCTGCAAAGAACATTATGGCTGGTATCTCAAATCTTGATCGAGGAAAAAAAACCTGAATCTTATCATTTGTTGACACTAGATATACTGTCCCATGATGAGTCAGAAAATTGTCCTTATATCTACACGTGAGAGTGCTTTAATTGTTAGGGACAAAATTTGCATAATATGAAATTGAGAAGTTTAGTAAACGAAAGCTACAGAGCCACCAGTGGGACCTTATTTTTTCCTAGTAATTCTAGAATATCTGGTAATTCTGGGATCCATTTCCTATTAAACTCTTAATACTTCAAAGCTGTCTCCATTTTCAGATAATTAAATGAGTTTTCTAAATTCTAAAACAGGATATTAAGGAAGGGGGTGGCTCTCTACATTAGGAGAGGCTTCATAGTGTGTACAGGGCAGTTCCTCCTAAGTTCTGAGGGAGGAACCCTAGGAGAAGGTTTGAGCTAATCATTATATTATCTTACTGTTTTCTTCATTAATAAAGCCGAACTCCAGGATGGGTCCAGTTTGGAGTTTGTGTAGAGCAAGTTGGGGAAAGTTTGATGTTCACACTCTCTAACCTAGGGAGAAGCAGCTAAAACAGGGGTGGGCAAACTATGGCATGGGGGCCACATCCATGTCCTTCAGACATTTTTAATCCTGCCCTCGAGCTCCTGCTGGGAAGTGGGGTCCGGGGCTCACCTTGCTTGCCCCACTCCATGCGTGCTGTGGCTCCACGCAGCTTCCGGAGGCAGCAGCATGTCCCCGCTCCGGTTCCTACGTGGGCACAATGGGAGCTGCAGGGGCGGTGCCTGCGGACTGGGCAGCACACTGAGCCCCCTGGCTGCATCTCTGTGCAGGATGCTGCAGGAGCTGGCGGGGGGACATGCCGCTGCTTCTGGGAGCTGCTTGACGTAAGCGCCACCTGGAGTTTGGAGTCTGCATCCCTGACTACCTCCCGCACCCTGAACTCCTAATTTCTGGTCCCACCCCAGACCCTGCACCCCCTCCCATACCCCAACCCCCAGTTTCGTGAGCATTCATGGCCCACCATACAAATTTCTGTACCCAGATGTGGCCCTAGAGCCAAAAAGTTTGCCCACCCCGAGCTAAAAATTTATTCAAGAAATGGCAGAGTTGGGTCAAATATTTGACCCATCTGTTTATGCGAAATTGATGGATGAAGCAAAGGGTATCAGTTAATGGCTTCATCATTTTTCTAAAACACCTTGAAGTGTGTGTAGCATGTAAAACGCTGTATCAAACATTCAAAATAAATGCTGCCAAAATAAAAATCTCAGATGGCAATCAGACTGAAGTGCCTCAAATGGCATTTTAATGTCATTCAGTCAGTGCTAACCAGCAGGACCAGAAGCAGCAACTATTTCCAGTTAAATCACCTGGCTTTTCTAGATTGCACAACTGTAGTGTTTGTGCTTCTGAGTTTTGGTACTTATGAAAGTTAGATTGATAGTACTAGTTACAACTCTGGCATTGTAGAGGCTTCCCAAACAGAGCTCATTTAACGTACCTCAGTCTTTGGCTCCCTCTGTTATTCCAGTCCTAGGTTTCTTCTGAGCAGAGCCTGCCAGCTGTAATGAAAACCGTGTTGGCACAACAAAAAATGTGGTAGTTTAACAAGCTTGGTATGAAACTTTTCAAATGATTTAAATTTATAATTTTTAATCCAGCATCTATTACTACAGTAGGTCTGATTCTCAGTCTCTGCTGGGCTTCTGGAACCATTCTTTTTCTTTGGGGGAGCCCTCCGTCCCCTCAAACTGTCTCCCCAAAACCTGTTCACTGAGTTGTGGGAGATGGAGCTGTGGGACTCCCACTCCAGAACATGTTTCCCAAACTTGACTCGTAAGAAAAAATTAATCAGTGTTGGAGATAGAATTGCCACCTGCATGCAATGTACTTTCAGGCCAAACCTGTAGTGCCTCCATAGCTGTTGGTAACCCTGTGTCTGCTGCAGAGCTGCTGTTGAGAGAAATGAAAGGGATTTCATTTTTAAATGTTGGTAGGGTATCCAAAATATTACAGCAGACCAGATGATTGTATGGCATTAACTTCAAACATTTTTATAAAAAAACTTCTATGTTTAACTCTTTACTTTTATTTAAATTTTCTGAACTTATTTAAGGTGGAAAATCTCATTAACTTTGGATCTGTGTACTTTTGTATATCTAGCATACAAACCCTGGGTCTGTCGTCATCTGATCTTCAACTTGCAAAATAGTATCTTCTAGCAGTAAACTGGCTTTTTATCAATACAGTCTGTGTTCAGTTGCTTGCAAAATTTAGTAGTTCCCCTAAGGTTTTCTCATCATTAGTGCTAATTAAGCAAGGTTCTACAGAAGGCATATATAAGTAAAGCTCATGCAGTAGACAAGACGTTCTCAAACCATAGTCTAGAGACCCCAAAAAATCCATTATGACTTTCTGCAATGTCTGGAATTTTTCCTGAGTGGGTTGTCCATTTTGTGGAAGTTGGATCCAGTTTTTTCCTCTCAAACTAGAAAAATGTTCCTGCTTCAGGAAAATTAGCTGCGGCAGCCATCATAGCTAGTTAGGAAGTGAGTTATGCTGAACTAAGTTACAAAGGAATAATTTCCCTTTATTCTGATGAGATAAACCACAAAAGTATAATTATTAGATTTGACCTCCAGGACTCTGGGATGGAACTAAATCCATTAAATCTACTGAATCCCATTTGATTTTTTTTAATGTACATTATGGATTGGAAGCTTTGCTAGAGTAACCTGTAGTAGAAATGATGGTATTGCATTGTGCATCAAAGTAAAAGGATTTTCTCTTATGCAAGCAGGGCTAGAATTAAGCCAGATCACACTGGGTTGACAACCTGGTACTTTTTTAAAGTTGTCATCTTCCTCTCCCAGACTGGAGAAACATAGGTCTCTTGCTATTCTGGTTGTGCACATAATCTTGAAAATGTCATCAGAATGTACCAGTGCAGTGATGTCTGCCTGAGTTTGCAGGGAGCCTGAAACAATAGCTCTGAGTTATGAATTGCCTTTTATCTCTATGGACTGTTATCTTCAATGACTACTGGTGATCATTTTCATGTCTGTTGACTATTTCATAGCCTGTAGGGGAAGAGAGGCGTAATCATAATTTGAAGATCTGAACAGGCTACAGAATAGTGCCTTATTTTCGTGCCCCATGTGGGGGTTATTTGGGGGAGTTTTCCCCCCTCCAATCTGATTGTGGAGTCAATGTCAGATAAAGAGTAGTATTGGGAGCATGGGGATGGTGGCATCACTGAAACAGGAACCAATCCTGCGGAGCCCAGTGGGGCATCCAAACCCAAGTAACTCAGCAGAGTCCAGAATTTAAGGGGCACTTTCACGTGAAGATATCCCATGGCACCCCAGCAGAGGCTGTACTGTTGGTGGTATCCTGCTCATCACCAGACTAGTGGCAGGTTGGCACTTCCCTCCTAACCCCCCAGAAGGGTACTGCTTTACTCTAGTAGTGAGTGTGGGGCCAGGTGTCTTGCTCTTTGACTCTAATGGCTGCTGCTTCTCCCTCTGCTAGAGACTGCCTCCTATATCATTTTCCTATCTCAAAGCTGTCCACAAGTCCAGCCCTAAATCTCCCTTGCTGCAGATTAAGTCCATTACTACTTGTCCTACCTTCAGTGGACATAGAGAAGAGTTGATCAAAATCTTCTTCATAACAGCTTTGAACATATTTGAAGATTTATCAGGTCCCCCTTCAGTCTTTTCTCAAGACTAAACATGCCTAGTTTTTTAACCTTTCCTCATCGGTTTTCCAAACCTTTTATCACTTTTGTTGCTTCCCTCTGGAGACTCTCCAGTTTGTCCTCATCTTAAAGTGCAATGCCCCAAACTGGACATAATACTCCAGCTTTGAGGCCCTCATCACTGCTATGTAGAACAGAACAGTTACCTCCCATGTTTTACATATGGCACTTCTACCTCAGAGTATTCTCCTTTTTTGGAGCTGCATCACATTGTTGTCTCTTGTTCAATTTGCAATCCTCTATAACCCTCAGATCCTTTTCAATGATACTACCACTTAGTCAGTTATTCCTCATTTTGTGTTTGAGCATTTGATTTTTTTCCTCCTTAAGTGTAGTACTTTGCATTTGTCTTTATTGTATTTTATCTTGTTGACTTTAGACAAATTCTCCAATTTATCAAGACATTTAGAATTCGAATCTTGACTGTCCTTAGACTATCAAACTTAGGCTTGAATAGAGCCTGGGAGTGGATGGGTCATTACACAAAGTAAAAATTATTTCCCCATGTTTCTTCCACCCCCGCTGTTCCTCAGATGTTCTTGTCAACTGCTGGAAATGGCCCACCTTGATTATCACTACAAAAGGTCCTCCCCCGCCCTCCTTGCTGGTAATAGCTCACCTTATCTGATCACTCTTGTTACAGTGTGTATGGTAACACCCACTGTTTGTTCCGATGCCTCCGATGAAGTGAGCTGTAGCTCACGAAAGCTTATGCTCTAATAAATTTGTTAGTCTCTAAGGTGCCACAAGTACTCCTTTTCTTTTTGCAAATACAGACTAACACGGCTGCTACTCTGAAACCTGTTTGTTCTCTGTGTATATAAATCTCCCCACTGTATTTTCCACTGAATGCATCCGAAGAAGTGAGCTGTAGCTCACGAAAGCTTATGCTCAAATAAATTCGTTAGTCTCTAAGGTGCCACAAGTCCTCCTTTTCTTTTTGCAGATACAGACTTACACAGCTGCTATTCTAAAACCTACACAATATGGAATGTCTTTGTGTGGTCCTTCTCATGGAAGCATTGGCAAGACAGTGCCTGTGAAAGACTCCCTCAATTTTCTACTGGAGGTCTATTAAACAGCCCCAAGCATCTGTTCTCTTCATGTACAGGGGCGTCCATGAGACTCCAGTTTGGAAGTAGAGATTACTAGGAATTAGCAAATGAGAAAGGGAGGAAGGTATAGAAAAGAAGTTAAAGTATTTTACAGAATCCAGTGACCAAAGGTGTCATCAGTGGAAGAAGACGCATCAGTTTTCTGGTAACAGGTGGATGAGTATACAGACAACAAGATTGCTGCTTTACAGATTGAGAAGATAGATAGGAGGAGCTAATCCCACATGACAGATGAGGTTATTATTGATGATGGCTTCCATCATTGAGAAGATACGTTTATAGGCAAGAAAAAAAAGGTCTTGTTTACTTAGTCTTGAATGATTCTTTTTAATGGGTCTTTTTTACTATGGTTCCCAGAATGCTTGTGAAACTGACATTTTGGAATAAAGGAATGTAATACAGCCATCTCTTGCCAAATCTGGGGCTTGTGGTGAGCTGCCTATAGAGTGATGGGTTATAGCTATTTATTAAAAAGTCTGGTTTACTATACAATTGAAGCAATTCATACATTATAGTTCCCTAACTTTCAGCTAAGTGGTTACTTAAACCAGAGCTACAAGTGAGCAGCCTATACAAATGAATGGTTTAGATATATCTAGTAGCAAACTCTCAATTATAGTCTAAATTGTCTGACTAGCTCTTCTTCAGTTTGAGCTAAAGTTTAATTTTGTGTGGATTATGGGTATCATACTAGCAGTTAAGTTTGAGAAGTGGTTTCTATAAAAAAAGAAAGATACCTTGTTTTCTGCCAGTCATAATTTTAGCAAAAACAATTCTTTGAGTGAAATTTTATGTGCTTTGTCTCAGTAATTTTTATATTTTATATGACAAATCTAGATTGACTTTGGAATGCAAAAATTCATCCTTTTAATTGTGGCTTTGCATGCATGAATATGGCTTTGTTTTAAAACTTGCAACTCTGTCAGTATACGCTTTGAGTCATAATTAGAATCATAAAACTGGAAGGGACCCAATTTGCAGATGGGGCCGTATGGCAGAATTGTGGGGAGGATCTTGTCTGTCGTATGTAGTGGGTGGAAGGTTTTGTGGTGGTTGGGGTGCTACTTCATTTGAACTCATTTGGGATCTAAATCTGCGTTTCTTTGACACCTGAACATTTCACTGAGTTCAGAAGGAACATTGGGAGAGCAGAATTAGTCTGTTGGTTATGATTCCAAATTGTTATTGGCAGCACATCTTCCTCCTACTCACCTGATTTGTGTTTAGTAATCTTGTACTACGCTATGCAAATAAGAAAGTTATCCAAAAAGAAAAGAGCTAGAATTTCTTAACAATAGAGTGATGACCTAGTATTACTTATTGTAGGTACAGTCACCAAAATTTTTCTCCATGGTTGTCTGAAACTTGTGTGGCTCTGAAGGCACACAAGGACCTACCACAAAGAAATGCTAGTTTGCCCACTGTATATCTATTACAGAGTAAATAGAAATCATCCTCTGTTTATGTTGGTTGTTACTCTGTAATTTTAAATTTAAAAGTGGAATAAATGAAGGAAAACACAAAGTAGACACCATTTTACTGAAACTAAAAGGCAAGCTGTATAAAAATAAGAGAAGTCCCTCTTATTTTCCGTCTCTCGTTCTATCCCTATAGTTCAACAAGGCTTTTCCTTGAATAAATGCAATCAATTTTTTGCATTGTATTAAAAACTAAATTGGGAGTGACTTCTAGGATTCCCTCAAGGCATACATCCAGACTAAATGCCATTTATGTAAGGGGTACCAATGCTCTTGGCCAGAAAAGAAGGAAAGTGGTTGGAAGGCGGAGGAATGAAAGGAAGAAGGGAAATGAGTCAAAGGTATTTTTCAATTTTAAAGATGCCCAAGGTGGGCAGGATAGGGGAAAGACTGGACTTGTGCTGCTTTTGAATGCCTTGTTGATGCTTGTTGAAAGTTTTAAACATTTTCTAAAAAAAGGAAAACAGTTTTTTGTTTTGTTTTTTAAATCTTTAGCAATTCAGGTGGGTTTTTTTTTTCAGAAGTAAACAGCTGTAGAATATCATTTGTACAGCACCTAGCACAAGTGGGGGGCCTGACTTTGTTGGCCTCTAGGCACTACAAATGTTAAGTAACAATAATATAACAGAGTAGAGATTTGCCTGTTTACACTGAGTGAATTTGTGCTGTGGTGCAGAGAGCCTCTGTAAGACACTCCCACACTACTCGGGCTCCACATATGGGTTGCCAAAGGGTGAAGTGGGCAGAACAGCAGTGTATCTTACTTGCACTGCAGAAGAGGTACCTTTTTTCCCTGCGGTATTGTGGACTCTTGCTTGTCACGGGGATGGGGGGGCTGTCTTACGTGGGATTTGATTCGATTTCTTTCTGCCTTTGGAACTATTTGGCTTTTATGTTGCTGGGGGGTTCTGAGCATTCCATCTTTGAGAGAGCCTCTGTTTGTAATTCACAAACCACTTTCCTTGGTTTATGGAATCACAAGTCTCCATCTCGTATTGTTTTTGATTAATGTAGTCATCATGCCAACAAAGCACAGACAGAAGGAGAAAAAAAAAAAAGGTGCTTCCTTGGAAGCACATGACAATTCTTGTACAGTACCACAAAGGCCTAGGTGAAGGAGATGCTCCCTTCCACTTCATTCTCCATGTTTTCCCTTATCAATTACAGAGCTAGAAGCTATCAACTTGGTGGGCTTAGGAAGTGGTTAATGCATCTGATGCAGCTCTTCAGTCACTTCTCACTGTTACTATTTTTGAAGGCTCATATGATTCTTTTGACTTTAAATTTGACTTTTAACTAATCTCCTAGATTGAAATTTAGCTGGAAACAATAAAGAAACTTCCACATGAGGAGAATGTATTGATTTAGGAATGGAAGAATAGTGCTAGTTGCTAACCAGTGTCTTAGAGGTAATCCCTTGGAAGATAAGGAATTTAGAAAACTTCAGAAAGCATCTAGTATCCACATATTGAGTCTGCCATTGGCATGTAGGAGGAGAGTCGACTAACTTTTTTTTTTATTGCTGTCATTAAATTGTTTGCTAGACTTTGATCCTTTCCTCCAAACATCAAAAATCCCTAGAATTTACCCAAAGAGGTTCTGTATCTAAATCTTCAGAAAAATCTTTTGTTTGCTTATTTATTTATTTTTAAAAAGAGGTCTTAAAGTAAGGCTCCTTAATCCCAAACTAACTTTAGGAACTAATTTTTGACAATCTTGGCTGTGGTGTTTATATGATTCTATGTCGGAGCGCAAGAGTGGCAGTTAATCTGAAAAAATAATGAAAACATTACATATAATGGGAGGGGGGGAGAAGAGAAGGAAGGTTTCCAGGTATATCTAAAGCTACCCATACTACTACTGCACTTCATTCCTCTGCACCTGTTCTCTTCGCTGCCAAGCTTAGATTGATTGATTTTTAAAAGCATTCTGGGTTTTTTTTACTTGGGTTATTTGGGGCCAGTAGGGATCTTTTTGACTTTCCAAATTAAGAATAGGGAAAATATCAGAACCGTGAATTCTGATATCACTGCAACAGATTCTTCTCTTCTACCCTCTCTCATGCCACCTAGGAACTGGGCTTTACTCGTGCGTTTTGTGGCTATAGTTGCTCATAAATGAGCTTTATTTCCTTTACTGCATTTCAGCTAGTGACCATGCATCGGTTTCATCCTGAACATGTTCATTCAGTGTGGAAATTAGCTATCTTATCTGTTCAGTGGCCTGTGAGAAATGAGTTTGATCTGTCCAGTTCCCAACGAACAGTTGTTCCAAGTGACGGCACCCCCACAATTTGCGCTAATTGGCAGTTTCAGTAGAGAGGCCAGTGAATGAAGGGGTATGAAGCCCAAACTACCTGCTCATCTCTAGAGGTGGCCCTTTTAAGCTAGGGTTGAAATGTATTAGTGGCAGGTGTGGAAGAAGATTGCGGTCTCCCTACCCTTTCTGTATCTGGTCTGGTGATTTATATAGAGGATTTCAGTCTCCAGGGCTATCAGTCCAGCTCCTTGCATCAGCATTAAAGTCACTTAAAATAGACATTTACCAAAGCTAAATTTTTTCTTTCATTATAAGATGACCCAACAGGTTGTAGGGCAGTGCTGATTGATGGACTTGTGGCTCTCAGTGCACCTGAGGTAAGCATTAATCAGCTTTATCTCATAATCTGTTGTCTTACTGCTTACTCACTTGCCTGATGTCCTTTTTGACACAGTACAGTTTGTTTCCGACTGCTTGATTACACCTTTCCATTGTTCAAATAGATTTATTTCAACTGTAAAAATACATTTTGTATGTGCAACTGAAACATGACCCTCTGAAAGGTTAATCCTATGGTGGCTTAAAAACAGTATGTAAGAACTGTTATAGCTCCTGTGATTTTTCCTATAGATAAACTATGCATGAGTGAGAATTTATATTAAAACAAAACATACTTCAAATACTTGTGGAAAGGGAGACTGTCAAGCTAGTTAGATACAAATTACTTTGTGTATTATTTCACACAGCCCAAGCAAACTTTTTTAAACCACAAATTTAAACTTACTTAGATGTGTTCTGCTGTTTATTCTATCGACTGTTCTGAGCAAAAAGCATTGAAATAATTGTCACTATGCCAGTGTGCTGTCTGTCATAGTCAGGACTGGTGGGGGAAGTGGAGCTTTGCAAACCCTCTCGAAGGTTATTTTGCTTGATGGTAAATAATCAATTTGATTAGAATGCCGAGCTTGTACTTCTTTTTATTTTCATTGTGCCATCAAACTCAGTTTTTCACAGTAGGACTGTAGTAGCTGTAAATAGCTACTGTTGTATATACTATGGATGGAAAATTCAAGCCAAGATGCAGCTATATGCTTCAATAAAGGGGCAGAGGTATAAATTTTTCCCCTCCCTCCCAACAGATGAACATCTGTAGTTTGCTTCTGCATTGGTTTTCTCCCTGCAATGTCTTTGAAGGTCAGAGGTCTGAGAATCAGTTTCACTGGTTAGTGCTCATGCTCTTTATTTTAAAGAAAAGGTTTTTTAATGGTACATTAATTTTTAGACTTTAAACTACTGATTTTATTGGCCAAGGTATACCTTTAAGAAGGAAAAAATGTGTAGCATGGGAATAATGCTAGTCAAAGTTTGTACAGCTAACAGTAACAAAATCTCCTCAGGTAAAACAGAATTTTCAGTTTTAATAACCTGGCCCTTCACCAGATGTAGTAGTAATTCTCCTTCAGCAGCAGAAGGCTGAGGGTATAAATTGAATCCAAGTAGATGAATAGCTGCCATCAGTTTAGTTATGTTGTATTAGAATCCACAGGGCAGCAAACGGTAGCTGAGACAGCAGTTCAATTAAGATTGTGGTACAAATAAATCCATTGCAACATTATATAGGTTTCTGGCTGTAAACCTCTTTCTTGGGGCAGAGAGAGTTGATGTGTCAGTGCGATGCTGAACTGCTTTGACATAGTGTTCTGCAAAAAACAGCTTGGCTAGGATACTTCTGCAAAAAGAACCAGTCCCGAGAAATCACCTTGCCCTGTCCCGTTTTCACCTAAAACAATGCCAGACCATATTCACTAATCTTGCTTATCGACCGTTAAACTGCTTCTGGAAGTGCTGCCGTGATTTCTCAGCCCGTGTAGCTGGAGGAGTAGGGTTCCTCTGGGGTCAGGTGCCCCCAAGGAGGTCCACCCTGGTGGAATGCCTATATTGGCCACACCCCTCCTTTCTGGTGCTTCCAGCTTTGGCCAGGCAGCCTGTGCTGCTCCTGTGAGCAGACTGTTCCCTAGGAGTTGTTTGGTTTTGTTTTTTTTTCCCTACCCCTCCTCCTGGCTCAGGGAGGGTGTTCTGTTGCGCTCTGGGACACCCAAGGTTGGAGATTCCCTCTGAAGTCTGGGAAAAGGCTGGGGAGGGGCCCTGGCTGGGTTTTACCCCTCTGTCCTGATATCTGTGGCTGGTCAGGCTCAGTTTTTCATGGAACTGTTTGTTGTGAGGGTCTTTCAATAGCAATGGGAAAGAAAAACACTTTTAAAAGTAGGAAACTAATGTAAATCCACACAAATTGGTAGAGTCAAGAGCAAGTGTAAACCTGAAACTACAACTCCCTAGATGTAAAGTTTGATAGCACGTTCCCTTTTAAGTCTGTGGCTCTACAGTTTCAAAGATTGAGTGTAAACTGGTACTCTGATGTCATCCTGAATCTGCATGCAAAGTGCACAAGGGCCACTGCTGTTGCTGTTTAGGGTTCCACCAAGTAGCAGTAGTTTAAAACAAGACTAGCCAGATTCCCCTGTGGCAGCAAGAAACTATGAAGGATTGTGTCCATTCCTTGCCAATGCTTGGGAGCTCTAGGTGTCTAATTTTAGACATTCAAGTTAGAAAATGTTCCATGATTTGTAGAGTCAAATCACATATGGGCGAGTAATTCTGTTTTTTTTTTTTTTTTTAAAAATCCCAACAATTTGGCAGTATCTTAATTATAGGGATTTACATATTCTCTCACTATTGGCACAAAGGAAATTTTCCTTGCTGAATGGGTGCAATTCCATCAACTTCTGCAGTATGTAATCTTTCATTGGTGGGGAGGGAGGGAATCCAATCATTAGCCACTAAAATAATCTTCTGAACATGCAAAGAATGTAAAAGGATGCAATGCTGTTTAAGTACGTGGAAAGATGGCTTCAGTGCCTCTGGTCGCTCAGAGCTTTTCCCAACTGTATTAAAGTGAAAACTGACCAATATGTTGTCATTTTTCTTTGCTACATGGAGCATAGTATGAAACTGACAGTTACAATAGCATCACTTACTGTTGCTTGGAAAGATTATGAGCAAACCTCATAGCCGTGCACTGAATTTTGTTCACTGGGGAGGAGAGCTCAAAATGAGGCAGCTGGGGTAGTAGTGGAAGAATACTATGACATAAACTGAGAGCCTGTGGGGAGTGATACCACTGTCAATCATAGCAACATAGAGACTCTTGGTCTGCAGGGGGAGTTTTCCTTCTTTCAGACAAGGGTAAGGAGTTCCACATTTCCATCCTACCAGTCTGTAAGAGACAACCCTTGAAGGAATCCCTGCATCTTCCCCTTCTCTCCCCACAGTAGTTTGGAGCAGGGGGTGCTCAACTTTTCACCAGGGAGTTGCCTCTGGATAGTAGCTGTAGTTTCTGATTAAGTATCTGGTACACATTTTCAAGACCTTTCAATATATTAACTTGATAATGATGTTCACTGTTCATAACCCACTCTCCCTTTCTTCCCTTCAGATGTCTTTTATGTGTGATCAGAGGGCTTTCTGGTTTAAGGGTTAACCTCATTATAAAGTGACTGCTTTTTCTTCCATCTCCACTGACATCTGTTACAAACATGCCGAGCATTTCAAAACAGAAAATGCCTTGGTTCACGAGAACAGCACTAGATAGAAAGCATCGTGTGTGTGTGGCTTTTATAGTTTTGATGATCTATTTTTCATTTTCCTGTGGCTCAGGGAGTTTGGAGGTCTTTACCATGAGTACTAATTTGCTTTGCATTACTCCTGGGAAATCCAAACTACCATACTAAAGGGGACAATGGGTGCAACAGAGTCAAACTGTAGAAGAAATCGATCCTGTGGCATATTATTCATACAGCATGTGGTCATATTTTTCTGACTACTTTCCCAGTGTGAACTCTCAGCTTTGACATTTGGATGCATCGTAATGTAGAGTTGAACTGAAAAACATTTTAAATGTCTGAACAAAGGTACCATCTCCAGGAGGGATATTGTGCAGCCACAAAAGTCCATTTTCAGTAAATCAATTGGGTGGGGGGGCTTGCATATCATGATCTTTTGATGCAGCTGTGCCTAGGAATAGGAACTCCATGCTGTTTGAGCCCATTAGAAGCAACTGCCTTCTCCTGGCATAGGTAGAATGTTAAATATTTTTCTAACTGCACTCTTTAGGAGAATTGTAATAGCCAAGTACCAAACCCTGATATCATTCAGGCAGTAAAATGTCCTGTTCATAAGTGCATGTGTTTTACATAGTCCTTGATTTCTGCTTTTGCTCCTCAGTATCGAATTCGACCGGGACTGTGACTATTTTGCTATTGCTGGGGTGACAAAGAAGATTAAAGTCTACGAGTACGGCACAGTCATTCAGGACGCAGTGGACATTCATTATCCTGAGAATGAAATGACCTGTAATTCCAAAATCAGGTATGCATTGCCTTTGCCTAGAGTCCCAGCGTGCTATGTGTTAATTAGTGTCCCTTACACACAGTAAATAGAGCATTGCTTTCTTTATCCTTGGCACTGTGGTGGTGAAGGGGAGATGGAAAAGTTATATTAGAGCTTTATTTGTATTCAGACTGGTGGTGGGCAGTTCATGCATTCTCTCAGTTCACATAAAATTACACGGACTGTAATGTCAGACCTCACACCCAGACATTGCATTAAAAATACCCAAAGATTTATTGCCATAGCTAGTGGAGAAGGGGCATGTGGTGCAATTGAATGATTAGCTCTTTCTTGAGAGACTTGTATTGAGCAAAAAGCTACTCAGTAAAAAGAGTTTATAAACAGCCTGGTCAAGATTCCAGATGAAGGAATCGATCCGGGCTGGGAAGAATATATGTTACTAAAAAAGAAAGGAGAGAAAAGGTAGTATGGTTTAGGGAGGAGGCTTCAGAATAAAGATATTGCACAGTGGCTATCTCCATCGTTCAGGGCTTGGGAAGGATGGGAATATAATTTAATTTGCACCATATTTGTTCCAGAGTCTGTAACCGTTGTTTGTTCAGATCCTATTTCATTTGAGGAAGTGAGTTGTCAGAGGCTGTTTGGCTCTTCAGATTCTCTGTGAAAAGAGGCTTAGTGAAGGAAATATTTAATGGCAATATCTCTCCATAATGGCAGAAATACTATGTGCATTACTCAGTGCTCTGACCCACTGCTTCTACAGACGCTGAAACCATTGTTACAGCAGAGGCTCATTATGGTTGGTGTGAATGATGATTTCTCACCAGCCACCCATTGAAAGATTCCTTCTCAATTGAAAAAGAGACCTCCCCCTCCGTTGGTATGGAACGGCAGTATCCATTCTAAGGAATGAATGTTAGTGGAAAAATTGCACTGATATATAATGAATTTGTCACAGGGGAGTGTCTATCCCATGCTATGATTTTTCAAGGAAGGGGCTAACAAAAAGTTCATTAGAGAGAGAGAGAGAGAGAGAGAGAGAGAGAGAGAAATAGTAGAGGAGTGAGGAGCGTCTCTGAGATGAAGAGGAAGTTTGTGTTCTCTCTCTTCCAAACTTACCCTGTTCTAGAGGGGAATTGCCTGTAGTTTAGACCAGAAAGAAATGAGGAACTGGGAAATTGTCCTCCTTATACAGAAGGACTAACCTTCTTACAGGAGACCTATTTAACTAGGTACAGTTCCTTTTTTGTCTTGACTTAAGCAGCACGTGGTTTATCATTCTGCTTTTTCAGCAGATTGAGGAAAACCCTGATTCTTTATTATTTTACTATTTGTAGTGTAATAGTATTTTTTCCAAACATTCATTTTTATTAAAAATGACCTGCTGAGCCACAGGTGGGGAGGAGTAGTTGTGGATGACAATACACTGGAAAGGACATAAATTTAAAGAGCTTTAAAGTGCTTAAAGTCTCCCCTGTATCCCCATGGCTAGGAGCCTTGCTTACTCAATTCCCCTCCATTGTCCCTTATGCCCCCATCCCACTGAGATATATATCTAGTCTTCGGTGTGATATTTCTCCATGACCCCCTCCCTCCCCCACATGCTTTTCGTATGGACTTGTTAACATCTACATGAGGGAGGTCCCATTTTGGTGGTCATCGTACGATCTGCCAGAGCAGAACATCCTTCCTGGACTCCTGATGCCTCAACTCAATTTAGTCGTTTGTGCTTGCTTACTATAACATGCACAAAAAAACCCAGGAAATTTCCAAACAAACTGTTGGAATTTTGGTTGAAAATATTTCCATAGAATCCAGTTAACACCTTAATTATATTTTAGTACAAAAATTCTAACCCTTTCAAAAACATACATTAAAGTCTGGGGGAAAAAAAACTGGAAGGATCAAACCAATTCATCACAATAATATAAATCTTCATCTATCGGTTGCCTTACTGAACTTATTCCGACTCCCCAGCCTATATTTTTACCTTCTAAAATTAACAAAAACACATGCAACACTAAAACGATCAAATTTAATTATAAAATCCCATTTTCTATCTATTGGAACAGTTTCCAATAGAACACTAACACATACTATGGTGTTGCAACAGGAAGCTATGGATGTTACACAATACAAATTTACACAATACAACCTCACACTACATAATCAGTACACTTCACAACACCGAACGGACAGTCAATCCAATTCTATTTAGAGAAGTATTCTTCTACTGCAACATATTGTATTACTATGAGAAAACGTACAGACTTCTGAAGAATGGGACTATATTCCTTTCAAAACCCGGTGTTTGCTAAGTATTGCACAAATGTACAAGAAGGCACTCTGATCCAAAGAACTTGCGGTCTAAAAAAACCACAGGTTAGGGCGAAGGGGAACAACATGCTGGTGAAATGTACAAGAGGTGGAGGTTGGGCCTATCATGGCTATACTACGTCTTTTCTATCTTTAACTACTGTGATATTCTCTACAGAGCTCAATAAAACCAGTCTTTTGAGAGAAATCAGCATTGATTGGTCTAGAAACTCTAGCATTGAGGTCTGTATTTTAAACCCAACTGTTCTAAATGTTCATTGATCTGCCATTTTCTCCCCCTAACAAAATCAATTGTTTCTGCCTTCCTGGGTGGGCAATGTAAATTGCTGGATGATTGAAGGATTATAGAACTATGGGGAACTGGTTGGTTCCATAAACTGTTTCTTACCAGGTTTCAGAGTAGCAGCCGTGTTAGTCTGTATTCTCTAAAAGCTTATGCTCAAATAAATTTGTTAGTCTCTAAGGTGCCACAAGTACTCCTTTTCTTTTTGTTTCTTACCAGGCTTTAAAACATTGATTTTCTAAAGGTATGGAATTTTCATAAGGACAATAACTTTTTTTGGTTATTGGGTTTGGTTTGGGAATGTTAAGGTAATGTCACTGAAACTCAGTTTCAACAGAAAGAAAAGGAGTACTTGTGGCACCTTAGAGACTAACAAATTTATTAGAGCATAAGCTTTCGTGAGTTACAGCTTATGCTCTAATAAATTTGTTAGTCTCTAAGGTGCCACAAGTACTCCTTTTCTTTTTGCGAATACAGACTAACACGGCTGCTACTCTGAAACCTGTCAGTTTCAACAGGTTTGTTTGGGATTTAGCAGTGGATTAGGTGCTCTTATTGCACTTCAAGCAGAAAGAGAACTTTAAAGTGCATTTGATGTTTTTCTGTTCCTCTGAGACTACTTCCAAACTGAACTCACGACTTCTAAATTTGGTCTCACCCTGACAATCTTCTCAGTAGAAGGTAATTGTTTACTTTCGCTTCTCTGCCAGCCTCCAGTGAGGAGAGAGCCACATTAACGCATTTAGGGGTGTCTACCATGTCAACTTTGTGCATGAGATGAGACACTTTTTTCACAGCTTCAAGATTTTTTCTTTTCCCATATTTGCTATATTTATATATGTGCGTGTACACCCAGAGATGTGACCAATTTAAAGTAAAGTTCCCTGGCACTCTGTAAGCGTGGGTGGGAGGAGAAGGTCCCTTTATTTCATTTCCTTGCTCTGTTTCCCCCCTTCCTCCTAAACAAATGCATTTGTCATTTGGCAGCTTCTTAACCCATCAACTCCCTCCAGCACTGGGTGCTATTAGTTTTGATAGATGATGATTGGTGATCATTGACCAAATGCACTCTTGGTGTGCCCATTATCTATGCCAACACTCACACTTGCGCTGTGGCACAGATAGTAAATTGCTATTCTAAATTGCTTGGCTTGGAGGAACATTTGTGTAGTGAAGACCACACTTGTATTGTTTGGTAACTTATTATCCAAAAACATCCATATTTAATAAAAACCTAAATAAGTTGAATCTGCTTTACAATAAGCTTGGATTTAATGCATCTTCATAGTTTAAGTAGAGAGAATGATTGTCCAAACCCATGTTCTGATTTGCCATTTGGGTCTTTTTTAAGATGTCACAACCATACATCAACTGTCATGGTGTGTGTGTGGTTGGGACCTCACCAAAAAGAGCAGGAAATCTGTTATGTTTAAAAAAAAAAAAAAAAAAATTCCGCTGAAGTTCTTAAAGCCCAGGTTAGGGCACCTGATGGCATTATCCTTGTTGCTACTATTTTCTTTCTAGGAACTATATTTTGTAGTGGGAAAGCTGCGTTACAGAATGTTCTCATCCCCAAATTGTTTTTAGACATTTATGTATAAATGTATAAGTAAGCTGTACTCTAATACAGGGGTTCTCACAACAAAACTTTTGGTGGCCTCAGAGTGCGGCCACCAACTCTTGCCGGTGGCCAACCTGACAATTTTTCCTAAAACTCTTAATTTAACTTCAGGAAAAACAAATATGCATATGTATGTGCCCAAATCATTGTAGTTTAATTATGTAGGGTTTTTTGCAAGCTCAATATTAAAAAATAATGTACAGTTGTCTGTCTTGGACTCAAACAGAATAGAAACAAAAATAAGGTCCTTTGCATGTTCTTGTCTTTTGTTGCTGCTGCTGCTGCTTTTGCTTTTTTTGGTTGCTTTTTTAAAGACTTGCTAGCTAGTAAGTCTGCTGTGAAAAGTGATATTTGTATGTTAATATCATGTATCACAGAAATAGACTTGCTAGCTGGGAGGCAGTGAAAAGTGATATTAACAAACATACAAATATCACTTTTTCTCAGCAAGCTGTGGGACAAATTAAGCCCTGGATGGGGAGGTGGGTAGGGAGGCAGTAGGGGCCAGGGGCGATGGATGCAGGGGGCTGGATGAGGCAGTGGGAGTCGGGCAATGTGGAGGATGGCGGCATGGCCTGCGCCTTGGGTCCGGGTGGGGGCCTGCCATTGTGTGGCTGGGGCCAGAGCCCAAAGTCCCATGGCTGGAGCCCAGTGATGGGGTAGGCTGTGGGGGCCAGGGGCAGGGCCATCCCCAGGGGGGGTGCAAGGCCCAGGGCAAATCAGCCTGTATGGGGCCTCCCCTTAACATGTTTTATACAGGTGAAATCTGGTTGCAGTGAACTTCAAGGGTAGCTGCTGGCCACAGATTAAATATTGATAGCGCCCAGCTGTATAATTATGTTATATTGTAATTCTTTTTTATATTTATAATGAAGTTCATATAATTAAAAACAAAAAACTCACCGTTCACGATCAATGTCACGCCACTTATCTTCTGAAATCCACCTTCCTGGACTTCCTTGCAGGAAACTCACTTCCAGTTCATATGGTCTTGCTACCCTCTGGATTTTTTTAAAATGTAATTAAACAGTCGCAACACGGAGAGCCCATGTCTCGGGAACTGGGTGGCTCTTGGAGGGCCTATGTGTGCCATGGTGTTGGGGGACACCAGGACCTCCAGCGTGGAGGAGGGGCTCTAAGATCTGTTTTTTGGGGGGGGCAGGAAGGGGGTGGGGAGATGGAAAAGCAGATGGATGGAGGACCCCAGCCTGGTGAGTGGTAGAGAGAGCAGAATTGTGGGATCCCAGGTCCTGGTACGCAGGGAGGGAAACCCGAAGGCTGGCGAGCTGAAAGGCAAGGATGACCCTTAGGTAGGGGGGTGATAAGGGCTCGCCCTGGCCTGGAGGGGGCATTGGAGGACCCCAGTAGAAGGGGGAAGTGTGGGGTACTGGGGGGACACTAGGGCTTGGCGACAGGCAAGGGAAGATGGAGACTACTGGCTGGTATTCACGTGCCCTAGGGACAAGGGGACCCCCTGTGCTGGTGGAGGGTCTCACCACAAAAGGGAAAGGCCCATCCGAGGCAGTAGGGTAAGGTCAGGGTCATCCTGCCCTGGCACCAGTGGTTGGGGGGTCGCTAGAACCCTGTGGCGGCAGGTGACTCTGGGAGCCAGCAGAGCAGCTGGTACAGGTCGCTCGCTGCTGCTACAGAGCCTAAGCCTGAGTCCAGGGGGCTGCGGGCAAGAAAAGGAAATAAATGCCCGGGCCGGTGCTGCCAACGCCAGATCCCCTGCTAGTCCCCCAGGCTACCTTGCCTCGCAAACCCCCCTTCTCCTCCCAATCTCCCTGAAGTGCAGGGCCTGAGGTGGTTGTCCGGGTCCATCCTATGGATGGGACAGCTCTGGCCAGGGGTGGGGGTGGTGAGGCTAGGGCCAGAGGAGGCAGTGGGGGCCAAAGGTGATTCGGGGAGTGGTGAGCCTGAAGCTGCGCGACCAGAACCTGCCACCCACCACACAAGAGCTGAAGGTCGGGAACTCACACTGGCTGCCTACTCCCCCCAACTCCTCCTCTCCCCCGCCCCAATCACCGCCTAGGAAGCAGTGACTGCAAGAAAAGCCTCTGGTGGCAGTATTTAAGAAATGGTGCTCTAATATCACCAAAAAGAAAACGAGTACTTGTGGCACCTTAGAGACTAACAAATTTATTTGAGCATAAGCTTTCGTGAGCTATCACCAAGTGGAACATAGTGATGACTTCACAGGTAGTTGAAGACAATTGACAGTTACCTTCATGCTTCACAAAGTTTTTTCCAGTTGTGTGAACAACCTACTAATACACATGCTATTGAGTCATATTGGTGTGGTAGAATGAAGTTACAAAATGGTCAGTGAGATGCAATTTGCAGTTCCAGTGAAAATTCTTATAGTGAAATTGATCTATAAATATGAGTTTATTAAAGTTTCCCTGTACATTCCATTCCTTTTCTTCACATAACAATAAACTGCACTTCTGCAGGGTTTTGGTTATTTTTTGCCTTCTGAATTTAACATTATAGGAAACTTATGCTAAATTTACTTATTGACCTTGTCCAAAGCTTGGTGCCCTCCCACCCCTCCCCCCAAAAAAGCTGTTACTGTTTTGTAAACAGTGGCTATGATGGGCATTTATGAAAGCAGGCATGTGACTACATTTGTGAGGACTTGTCTGGCCAAGAGCAAGTCTGGTGTCTTAGAGAAGCTGTGAAAAGGGAAGCCCTTGCCCAGTGTCGGGCTGGCACCATCCCAGTCCTGTTCTGCTGAGTGCCAGCTGGGTGCTTGTTGAAAGATTCTGCTTCACTCGAAGTAATTCATTGTAAACCTTTTTGGAGTTGGACCCTTAAACCAGCTGTATCTGTCTGTCTGTCTCTCTCTCACCTCTTTCTCCAACCTGCTTCCTAAATGCATTCTTGCCTATATGGGCTTTTTGATCTCTTTGCTAAGAGTAGGGAGGAAATAAGCATTTGCACTTTTTGTTAAATTTGCACGGCTCCCCCCAGAAGTATTAAATGCTTCCAGAAAAAACAGATGACATAAATCCTTATAAAAATCCCTTTTACAGATTCATAGCCTCAGTACAAGGAACAAATCCTGGCATTGTGTAGTAACTATAAATAGCATCCTATGATCTAATTATGATTTGCAATGTCCCTAACTATGACAGGCGATAACCTCTCCCTCTCCTTGGTGCAGAGGGAGAAGGGAAAGAGGGAGAGAAAGGGATGAACAGGTAGCAGCTAATGCTTGCGCTGCTTCTGTGATTTATTCAGGAGGCAGAATTGTTGCTTTGCCATAGGTTGAGAGAAATGTGAAGATTTAGAGTTCAACAAAGAGAAATTAGTCTCATGGCTGCCTGATCTACAGTAAGCAGCATAGAAAATGTGGGTAGGAAAACATTTATGAAATACATCTTTAATATTCTGCATGTTCACCCACAGTGTATGTTTGCAGCAGCAGTACTCTGTAATAAATGGTACCCCAACTCCAAAATCAGCTGCATCTCTTTAGTCAACTGCAGTAAAAGCAAAAACCAGAAGAATAGGTTTTTTGTTTTAAAAATTATTCCTAAGGTGTTTTAGGAATAATATTTATTTTCATGCATAAATCACATGTATGGCTGTTCCATCCTAATCACAAGTGATGTGCTCATTACTGTCAGGTTTTGAAAGCATCAAAATAAAGTTAAGCTACAATTCTCAACCTAGATTCCCTACTCACTGGGTCCATGTGGACTCTTTGCATTGCTGTTGGAGCCCTTTAGAAAATAATCACCTTGGAACCTCACATGCTCCCATGAGAGACAGAATGTTTGGACCAAATGTGATGTAAGGATTTGTAGCATTGAATTCCCCTCGCTTTCACTTATTGGAGTAATCATCTCGGAGCTGTCTCCCCTTCTGTTGTCATATTGTTTGCTGAGTTTTTCTCCAAAACCATTTGTCTGCTATCTTAGCTAGGGTTTGGTTAAACAGCTAAAATGTATTTTTAAAAATGATTTTAATAGTAGTTTACTTCTGTGCCACTGCAGCGTTCGGTCATACCATCATTTGCATTGTCTTTCAGAAGCCAGTCTTACAGCTGAAATGTTTGAGCATGTAAGGCTTCTACCTGGAATTTAATTCATGTACTTTACCACACAGAACTACTCTCTCTCTTTCACTTTCCACACTCTGTGAGTAGTCCCCATTCAGGTAAATGGGGCTACTGTGTGTAAAGTGAAGCACCCCGGTGCACAAGTCTTTTTAAGATTGGAATCTCAGGCTGTCTACATGGCCCACAATTTGGACTATGGAGGTGTGAATTACAGTGTGAGCTAGTGTGCTGGGCTGTAACTCTCCCATGTGGATGCTGTGGGCATGAACAAAAAGGTATATAGTTTGTATTAATGTAGTCCTGTTTAAAGAAGACTAAACTGCAGGCTCTGTAGACAAGCCCTACAGTGCAGATCTGATGCTCGGTTCATGAGAGCAAGCTAGCAGTTGACAACTAGTTCTCTCAGATGCACCTCGTGTGAGATTTTCTGCTAGTTAATCTCCCAGGAATGGAGATTTTTCCTGTGAGTACCATCAAAAAATACAGCAGTGCAAATAGTAAGGGCATCTGAACATGATGTGACTATTTCTAGATTTAAAAAGGAAGCTTTAAGAATGAAGCAAGCTCTCAACACACCTGGAGGAAGAGCTGTTCTATTAGTCTGATATATCCCTTGAGTATGTTGTTTCATAAAAACAGGTTTCAGAGTAGCAGCCATGTTAGTCTGTACTCGCAAAAAGAAAAGGAGTACTTGTGGCACCTTAGAGACTAACAAGTTTATTTGAGCATAAGCTTTCGTGAGCTACAGCTCACTTCATCGGATGCATTTAAGTGAGCTGTAGCTCACGAAAGCTTATGCTCAAATAAACTTGTTAGTCTCTAAGGTGCCATAAGTACTCCTTTTCTTTTTGTTTCATAAAAGTTAGTCTAATAAGTTATACAAAACCTCATGCATTGTACAGTTTAATAGAACATTCCAGGTTGTTAAAGATCTAAAAGAAGCTTGGTGATGGTGAGGGGAGAATCAAGTCAGGAAGGTGAAGAAAATTATTTGTTTTTGTCGATTATGACCCTTTAATTTTTTTAAGGATTGTGTTTAAAGATGTATGACACATGAGACTTAAAACAGACCAGCTTCTAGTTAGTTTTTTCATTGCTACTATAAACAATGTTGTGGGCAGGAGTGAAACTGACAAGAACCACGTCAGTCTCACTCTGCAACTAGGAGGGAGGAAAGCAGATTTTTATTCACCTACCAACTGGATATGGCAAAAGGTAGAGACCTTGAGCAGGGTCCTAAGATGGCATCCTAGAGGAAGCTCAACACTTGTCTTTTTTTTTCTCCAGGAGTTAGATTGGAAGAAAAGAATTACTGGTGGTACTTTCCCAAGTTCCACCCACTTGTTATACAGATATAACATGCAGCTCACAATAGATCAGAGCTTTCGTAATATGGTTGTCCTTCTCCTTTCTTACATGATTTGATTAGCAGTGAAATAATTAATGATATTTTAAATTGTGCTTCAGGGCACAAGTCACTCATCTGTTGGCGGTTAGGGAGGAATTTTCCCTGTGGGTAGATTATTCTATAAATTCCTACTATAAAGTTTCTTGAATGTTTTTCTAAAGCTGTTGGTACTTACCACTATCAGAAACAGGATATTGGACTAGATGGTGCTAATTTGCTCTAGTATGGCAATTTCCTCGTTTACATGGTTGTCCTTAGGCTTCAGAGTTAACGGGTTTTTAAATGAACAAGGATGGTTCTCATCACTGTTTCAAACTGTTTGTTGATTCAGGCAGATGTCACTGCATCATTCTCATTTTGAAGGTCCTTTGCAACTATAAGGACCAGAGGCATACATGTTTTCTAATTAAAAGCTTACTACTGTTCTGAAGATACAGTTGAGCTTCATTCTTTCTTAGCAGCTGGTGTTGAAGAGTGGCTTGAATTCTTGCCTGGGCATTGCCTCTAAAATTAGTACTCTACATCTTAATTCAGTTTTCTGGCTGCTAAGGCTTGAAAAATCTAAATATGAAGGGGGTGGTACAAATGAATGAAGAGGTCGAGGTGAGGGTGTGAAAAGGGAAGCAGATGTGGGTGGGTGGAAGGAGTGAGATTGATGGGATAGATTAGAAATGAGGTGTTCTGCATGGGGGAGGGAAAGAAGTGGAAGAGATAATACAAGGGTTGAGGTATGATGAGAGAGAGAAAAAGAAATGGACACTGAGAACAATGCAGAAAATTGCAGGTTAGCAAACACATTTTTAAAAGTGTTAAACCCTGTGTGTGTATAAGGCTATAGGTAGCATTTTTAAAAAAAACATGTTAAAACATGCTAGCGAATACACTTCAAAACATCACCTGTTTTCCTACGGTAGACATGCCCTAACTGGGTTATGGTGACTCAGCCTCTAAGACCCTATCTGGGCTGCCAGTTTTAGAGAAATTTCCCTGTTTTGCATTCATAGCATTCCAGCAACAATGGGAATGCTAGCATAGACTGACCTGATTTATCAAGACTGTAATAATCTAAGCTAGTTGTTTTCTCATAGCTATTTGGTGACCTGTGTGAAATGGATCGGTGTCCATACAGTTCCTTCTACATGCGTCACAGTTGAAAACTGGCACTTTTTCACCCCAGATAGGCCAAAAATTGGGTGAATGTGTGTTCTAAATTCTCTTACCCTTATTGAAATATTTTTGGGCACCAGGCTTGAAGCATATTCCCAGATCAGTGAGAGGAAGCTGGCTCTATTATTGTCCATTTTGTACCTGTTAAAGGGTTTCACTCTTCCATATTAATCAGATGCTATATCCTTCCGGACTGCTCAATTCAATATAAAATACAAACACAACCTATGTATTTTCTCTGATCCCTGTTTAGAGATCTCCCTGAAACCTTCCTTTCTCAAGTGACAGAGGAGGGCACTCTTTAAACTGAGAATGTAAGGAATAGTCTATTTTTTCTGTGTCAAAGAGGTCATAGTCTCCTTGCTTTTTTTTAATCCTTTGGTACCAATGTAGTTGTATATCCTACAGCTGTAGATTGCATTAGTGGACTTCTGCTTTGGGCATCATGGTTTAAATTGTGGCTTTTAAGGAGCTAAAAGGTTAAAATGTTTTTCCTTTTTTAAAATTCTGGGTCTCGGTGCAAGTGCAAACACATATATCCTAGAAACAGAGCATTAGACAGCATAAAAAATTATATAAGTTGCAAATAATATCCTGAGATGGTAAACTGCATAACAAAGACATTAAAAACACTTCTGTAGTTTGTATGCTGAAAAATTTTCCAAGTTTCTGATGCTTTTTGTTTTTTCCTTGTCTGATTATTTTAATAAAAGGCAACTGATTCAAGATTGTGCTTTGGGACAGCCCAAAGCAAAGATCCTAATTGACTTGAGCTATTGCAATAATTATTTTTAAGGTGTATAGAATATAGTTTAAAGTAAGATTGTTTGGGATTTTCTCTTTTTAAAGCTGTATCAGCTGGAGTAGCTACCACAAGAACCTGTTAGCCAGCAGTGACTATGAAGGCACAGTCATCCTGTGGGATGGGTTCACAGGACAGAGATCAAAGGTCTACCAGGTAAAGTGCAGTCACCGAGCAGTACCATTTTCATCTTTGCAAGGGCCATGGCTTCAGGTTTGTGTGCATATTAATGTTCTAATTAAGGTGTTTCTAGTAGTGCATAGATGGTTGCATGAGGCAAAGTGGATGCATCTACAGTAGGTGAATTCCCTTGGCTAAGAGGGACTTTTGACTTTTCTATAACTCCATTGAATCGTGATTCTCCAGCAGTGACCAATGTAGCTTCTTGTCACAATAGTGAGGCACACGGCAGCCTTTAAGCAGTGATGATTGTGTGGCTAGCCAAAACCCTGCTGTTGGGGCACAGATCTGGGAAAAGGAAGAGGAGTTACTGGAGACTTTTTTTTCATGTGAATTTAAAAAAAAACCCACCTCTGCATGGCTGCTTCATTTTCTTCTTAGAAGTTTTGTTGCTGTACATTCAACCATGATCATATTTGCATAAGGCCTAAAAAATAGTGAGACTAGCGCGCACACTGCAGAGAGAGAGAAAAGCAAAATGCCAAGTCATTTGAAAAGATTGAAGTAGTGGAGCTGCAGGCAGCCATGGCAGATTTGATGCTAGTAAATATAAAGCCCTGCACATGGGACAGTAAGCTAGCAGCACAAACACAGAATAGGTGAATGTAATCAAGCACTTACACATTAGAATTTATTTTCATCTTGTCTCTTCAGTCCTGTCCTAACATTACTTTTCCATTTAGTCAGTTGTAATGAGGGCCACTAGGAAGGTGTGTGATTGGAACTGAGAAGTTGGGATAGGCGGTGGTGGACCACTTAAGAGTAGATGAGAACTGCTACCATAGAGCATGCATCTCTCTTTGACAGTTAAATAGGAATGTAAGATTTTTCCTTAAGTTAAATAGCAGCTCTCTTATTATTGTATATTAATCTGTATCATAAGATTCTGTGTTGACATCCTTTTATCATGTGTATGCCAACTAGAAAGAGATCTCACTGGACACAATGAATCTTAATATAATGAATTTGAGGACGTATATTTATATAGTATAAATTTTCATTATGAATGTGAAATGGTGAAACTGGAGTTATAGTCCAACCGTTACTTGTACTAAAAGAAACTAACTCCACTTAATTATTTAAACTCCCTATCGATTCTTTTGTCCCTTCTTCCAGATTTTCATAAGTTGAGGTATGTGCACAGACATATGCTGTATACATATTTGAAATGCTGCTTGGAACATTGTGCTGGATGTTTTTTCATGCCCTCTTCACGTCTCTTCTCAAGCTTTGTGAAGGTTTGAAATGACTTGACTATCTTCAAGTTTCATTTAACAATGTTATGGAGCTAGTATATTAAACCTTCCTCATCACTTATAAGGAAACAGCATTCAGATTTGAAATGACACGTATATATGCGTGATAAATTACAGTTCCTGTGACCACTTACACTTTTAATACCTGAGTGAACGATACTCCTCTTTTTGGACTTTCTAAACAAATTCAATAATCGCCTTGTTGAAAGATGCATTTTAATGGTATTTAGAAAATCCATGCATTTTTTTGCTCAGAGAATGAACGGCCACAAGGGAGTAGTAACAAACCAATACTGTCGAAATATCCTCTGAAATAAGCAAATAAGCAGTACTTCAAAAACAAACAAAAAAAAAAAAAACAAACACCACCCCAATCCTGGATGTAGCTTGCTAGTGTTGCCATCTTTTGGGGCTTCTCTTAAACCACACAAGCATTAGTTTGTGTGAGAGAAAAATGTATTTAAGATCATTGCTATATATATCCAGAAATTCCATCTTAATTCATACCAAACTGCATTTGTTTCGCTTTACAGCATATTTTAGCGCTGGGAATTATAACATACTACATTCCAAATATTTTCCTCTTTCTCAAAACAGGAGCATGAGAAAAGATGCTGGAGTGTTGACTTTAACTTGATGGACCCTAAACTACTGGCTTCAGGCTCTGACGATGCAAAGGGTATTTTGATTTTTAATTCTAGTGCTAAAGGCTGAACTCATTGTGTATTCCTTATGGTTGTCAATATAAGATGTGTCAAGTAACTGATTCCTTGGCTTACTTACTGTAACTGACTTGCCCAGGGTATTGTAGAACCATTTAGGATCAGATGAAAATGGGAGAGAGCTTTGTCTAGAGCTGGCTGAAAAAAAGGGAATCCTTTTCCTCGAAAAATTTCGTGTTTTTTGAAAAAAACCTGTTTCAGGGGAACTGAAATGGAATCTTTTAGCTTTCTCGTTGCCTGCACTTGTCAATTGCTGAATTGCCATAGAGGTAGAGAGCCTGGACACTCAGCCTGCACCTGCAGCTCCTAGAACTGGAGAGGCAGAAAGCCATGGCTCTGACTGTCGCCTGGAGCTGGTGTGGGAAACAGTGCCCTGGCACCCTGCCTTGGCAGCCCTCTGTGAAAACTTTTCTCAATTTCACTTGCCAAAAGTAAAAATAACAAGAGCCTTCCAGGTGGCAGCCAGGCAGCTGTCATTCTGATTTTTTTTTACCAATAGAAAATCAAAATCTTTCAGAAAAATTGAAATATTCTCTTGGGAAATCTTGATTTTTGTGAAGTGGGCATGTTTCATTTGAAAAATCGTTCAAATGAAAATTATGGACCAGTTTTAGTCTAGTCTAGGATTTACAGGGAAGGTCGTATATCATGTTAGCTAGTACAATCCAAGTAACATCATCTTAAACTCTAGTGTAGACAAGGCAAGTTTTACTTCAGTGTGTATCAGACTGATAGTTGAAGATTTGGGGAGCTTTGGTTTTAATAATAATAATTAATTAATAATTAAAAAAAGTTTGTGTACAAGAAAGGGAGTGGCTACAGATAAATGAGTGGAGACTGAGAATGTCCTCTCTTGCTTTTATCTAGTAAAATGGCTTTCTAGTAAATGATGATAAAGTATTAAGGATCATGCACAGCAAGAAACATCTTGTCCTATAGCAGAGATTCTGAAACTTTTGTACTGGTGACCCCTTTCACAAAGCAAGCCTCTGAGCTCACCCCCCCTCCCCCAATTAAAAATACTTGTTTATATATTTAACACCATTATAAAGGGAAGGGAAAGCCGGGTTTGTGGTGGAGGCTGACAGCTTGCCACCCCCCATGTATTACCTCGCGACCACCTGAGGGGTCCCAATCCCCAGTTTGAGAACCCCTGTCCTATAGGATATGTGACGTGTTTTTTGAGAAACTTAACACTAATGTGAACAAAATTGGGTGGTGGGCAGGAAGGGATGAGAACTGCAGGAGTAGATGCTGGGAGTGAGCTGCTTCTTACTTTCCCTCCTCCCAATTAGGCCTGCTGGGCCCTAATGACCCAGGATTTTGGAGCTCTCACCAGGCACACCATTGTGCCCCACTAGTTGAGCACTGCACATTGGAAGCAATACAGTTTCGGTAAAGGGGGAATGGATAGAATTGAAATACATAATCTTTCTCCTTCCCTAAAGAACAGGACTTTATCTGCAGTCAGTCTACAATATCACATTAGTTATTAGGCAACCACTGCTTTTGAGTTCTTTCTGCAGCCACTGGGGGTCAACTCCAAAATAGGCACAAACAGCTTTGGGCAGAGCTGTTCATGACTTACTTTGAATGACAAATTAATTTTTCATAAAACATTAAACCTTGCAAGCCTCTGCCCCCTAAATTGCTTTTAAACTCTGTTTCAAAAGGAAGTCATATTAGCATTTCTTAAATGTGTTTGACATTCTCGAGGTAATTGGTAATTTCACTTACAAAATGCAGCCTTTATGATGATTTCATATTATGGAGATTTTTTTAAATGGCTTTTAATAGATTTTTTTTTCTTCTTTATGGTGGAATTTAGGACTGTTTCCTTTAAAATTAAATGTAGTAAGAAAAAGTCCCTCTGTATAACTGATCAACCTTTTCATCATTTTGCTCCCCATTCATGCTGTGCATTTTAAAAAGAGCTTATCTTCCAAATAGACATGCATTTATTAGCATGGTAAAGAGCTGTCCGCCTGAGCTGACTTTACAAAACACGGCCTCGCATCACAGCTTAACAATTCTTTTCTGCAGAAACTGTTTTTAAAAGTGCAGTGTTTACACACACAAATTATGTATTAATAAAGACCTGCATTTTCTATACACATCCTGCATTTCTATTCAAATAGTAGTTTTCTTTTTAAAGGTATATAGGTTTTTTTCTGATCAAGCCTGGGCTAGACTGTTTCATTGCCCTCCTCATGCAGCCTTTTCACTATTTACATATATAACAAGGACATCAGAGGTGAATGCCAGAATTGGAGACTTATTTAAAAGTATTTTAAATAAGTATAGCTCTTTTAAATGCTATAATGGAGAACACAGTTTGCCAGACATCTGTTAGCCAAATGTCAAAACCTGCTACCCAAAGCTCACAGAGATAATCTGGTCAGGTTATTACCTGGTGGGAAGCTCAGCACTACCATTCCCTTCTTCCTCGCAACTACCCCTAGTGCTTGGATGTGTGGGCACTGAGCTTTCTATCTGTAGTTATTGGCCTTGTGTGGAATGATGGGAACTGTAATGCATTTTCCCTTTCCTGGCATTGTGGGAGTGGTTAGGGGTGAGATCTTTTCCTCCCCTAGCTCCTTTCCTAATTGCTGAGTGGGGTAGCTTACTAAACCTCCTTCCCTTATCCCTGCTGTAGGATGTTCCTGTCTCTCTCTCCCCGTTCCCCTTTCAAAGTGGTGACAAGGTGTTGGATGCCTGGGTACTTGGTGCACTGCAATGCCTTTTGCCAGATGCGCGCGCACACACACACAAGAGTAATCCTGTGATCACTCATCTGCACCCTTCTCTGACAAAGATCATACACAGTAAAGGGAGCACTGAGCAACGGAACCCTACTGGAACAAAGATTGAGTCTGATATAATTACAGACAGCATGCCAGGGCTCTGCGTACCATTCCATCCTCTTCATTAATTGAAGATCATCCAGAATGTGTTTGTGAGAATTATCTGTATGTTGCCTTCCACAGGAGAGAATGGGAGCATATAAGCACTCTCACTCCAATTGTTCATTGTATTTAAAAAAGCAAATTATATATTTAGTTATGAGTATTTGTAAAGCTGTCTGCTGCTACAGAGGTAGCTGAAATTTATACATTCACACCCAAAGAGTTATGGTGACTGTTGGAATGTTGGCCCATGTTACCAGAGCCCTGAGAAGCTGCATAGCCTTCTGTTTTCTTGGGGTATTTCTATAAAATAGAAGGCTATAATTCTAATTTAACCAGAAAAAAACATTGCTTTCATTAACTCTGGGTCTGGACTGTCTTAGGCAGTTGACCTTGAAACTAAAAATGAAAAAATTTTAAGAATACCTACTTCCTTTCTGAAGTTTTTAGAAAGGGATTTGGTGTAGGTGTCAGCAATACTATTGCTACATATTGGGACCCTCTGAACCACAGTAAGCAGGGAGTTTGAAATCTCCTGGGGCTTGAAAGGACATCTTGGAAGGGAGCTGTGACCTTGTCTGATAGAAACTCTTCAAAGAGAGGTCTCTTGGTGGAGACTACCAGATGTTTCTTCTCCTCCCCTAGTGGCCACGTTTTATAGTTGATCTGTCTCTAAGAAGAGAAACACAAATAGACCATCATGTTGTCTTTGTCTTGCTGTCAGCTCTATACCCTGCCTACTCTTGGGGCATTCCTGGGAATGTGCAAACACATATTGCAAAACTTCATTACATAAGCATTATTTTAAACATTGCTGGTATGAATAAGTGGCCAATTTATTAAAGGAAACAGAAGTTTGGGGAAAAAAGTGTCCCGTGGTGACTGGTATTGACCTCAAATTCTTCCTATTGTAAATACTTTTATTGCCCCATCTCAGTTGATGAGAATTTAAACCCAGTTCGTCAGAGCAGTTTTCTTCCTCAAATTGAAAAATAATTTTCAGACATAAGTCACATTCCCTTCTCTATATTTTTGACTTTTTCTACCAGCAATATAACTTTCAGCCATTGGAATGATCATTGATTGAAACTGCCTGTGACTACCTGCATTTAATAAAAATCCTTCTTAAATGAGACAGGCTAAAAGTCGAGTAGAGTTGGACCTTGCAAAGGGAATTAAAACCAATAGTAAAAGGTTCTATAGCCATATAAATAAGAAGAAAACTAAGAAAGAAGTGGGGCCGCTTAACACTGAGGATGGAGTGGAGGTTAAAGATAATCTAGGCATGGCCCAATATCTAAACAACTACTTTGCCTCAGTCTTTAATAAGGCTAAAGAGGATCTTAGGGATAATGGTAGCATGACAAATGGGAATGAGGATATGGAGGTAGATATTACCATATCTGAGGTAGAAGCGAAACTGAAACAGCTTAATGGGACTAAATCGGGGAGCCCAGATAATCTTCATCCAAGAATATTAAAGGAATTGGCACCTGAAATGGCAAGCCCATTAGCAAGAATTTTTAATGAATCTGTAAACTCAGGAATAGTACCAAATGATTGGAGAATTGCTAATATAGTTCCTATTTTTAAGAAAGGAAAAAAACGTGATCCGGGTAACAACAGGCCAGTTAGTTTGACATCTGAAGTATGCAAGGTCCTGGAAAAAATTTTGAAGGAGAAATTAGTTAAGGACATTGAAGTCAATGGTAAATGGGACAAAATACAACATGGTTTTACAAAAGGTAGATCGTGCCAAACCAACCTGATCTCCTTCTTTGAAAAAGTAACAGATTTTTTAGATAAAGGAAATGCAGTGGATCTAATTTACCTAGATTTCAGTAAGGTGTTTAATACCGTGCCACATGGGGAATTATTAGTTAAATTGGAGAAGATGGGGATCAATATGAACATCAAAAGGTGGATAAGGAATTGGTTAAAGGGGAGACTGCAACGGGTCCTACTGAAAGGCGAACTGTCAGGTTGGAGGGAGGTTACCAGTGGAGTTCCTCAGGGATCAGTTTTGGGACCAATCTTATTTAATCTTTTTATTACTGACCTTGGCACAAAAAGTGGGAGTGTGCTCATAAAGTTTGCAGACGATACAAAGCTGGGAGGTATTGCCAATTCAGAGAAGGATCGTGATATTATACAGGAGGATCTGGATGACCTTGTAAACTGGAGTAATAGTAATAGGATGAAATTTAATAGTGAGAAGTGTAAGGTTATGCATTTAGGGATTAATAACAAGAATTTTAGTTATAAGTTGGGGACGCATCAATTAGAAGTAACGGAAGAGGAGAAGGACCTTGGAGTATTGGTTGATCATAGGATGACTATGAGCTGCCAATGTGCCAATGCATCAGGAGAGGCATTTCCAGTAGGGATAAGGAGGTTTTAATACCATTATACAAGGCACTGGTGAGACCTCACCTAGAATACTGTGTGCAGTTCTGGTCTCCCATGTTTAAAAAGGATGAATTCAAATTGGAGCAGGTACAGAGAAGGGCTACTAGGATTATCCGAGGAATGGAAAACTTGTCTTATGAAAGGAGACTTAAGGAGCTTGGCTTGTTTAGGCTAACTAAAAGAAGGTTGAGGGGAGATATGATTGCTCTCTCTAAATATATCAGAGGGATAAATACAGGAGAGGGAGAGGAATTATTTCAGCTCAGCACCAATGTGGACACAAGAACAAATGGGTATAAACTGGCCACCAGGAAGTTTAGTCTTGAAATTAGACGAACGTTTCTAACCATCAGAGGAGTGAAGTTTTGGAATAGCCTTCCAAGGGAAGCAGTGGGGGCAAAAGATCTATCTGGCTTTAAGATTCTACTCGATAAGTTTATGGAGGAGATGGTATGATGGGATAATGTGATTTTGGTAATTAATTGATCTTTAAATATTCAGGGTAAATAGGCCTAATCCCCTGAGATGGGATATTAGATGGATGGGATCTGAGTTACCCAGGAAAGAATTTTCTGTAGTATCTGGCTGGTGAATCTTGCCCATATGCTCAGGGTTTAGCTGATCGCCATATTTGGGGTCGGGAAGGAATTTTCCTCCAGGGCAGATTGGAGAGGCCCTGGAGGTTTTTTGCCTTCCTCTGTAGCATGGGGCACGGGTCACTTGAGGGAGGCTTCTCTGCTCCTTGAAGTCTTTAAACCACGATTTGAGGACTTCAATAGCTCAGACATAGGTGAGGTTTTTTGTGGGAGTGGGTGGGTGAGATTCTGTGGCCTGTGTTGTGCAGGAGGTCGGACTAGATGATCAGAATGGTCCCTTCTGACCTTAGTATCTATGAATCTAAGTTTTGGTAACATAGTCATAGCCACAGAAATAGATTGTAGGGACCTGCAAGAAGCTATTATATTCTTTCAGTACACAGCCTTTGAAAATATACCAAAAATAGCAGCAAAAAAAAATTGCTATAAATAAACTATATAACAGGCAGCCTGCATACCTCTCAACCGTCAAACCTTCCAACTTGTGATGGGCAAGTGAAACGTGGCAAATGACCAAACTCTGGCTGTAGTTGTGGCATGTGGTGCCAAAACTGATACCATTATAATACTTTTTAACTTTAAAAACCTGTTTTAAGGATATTTCCTTACTGTGTGTGAATTTAATTAAATCAACACTTTAAAAAGAAAATGAGGGAAAAACAAATTTCATCATGTGCCGTTGTAAAGAGACTTCCCATGGGTTATTTGCAGAGATTGAATCCTGGACCTTCAAATCCCCAGTGAGACCTCTATGACTTGAGTTCAAAGAGAAATTAGTGGACTACCTACTAGAGGGGTTTTTGAGACCCACTTTGCCAGTGGGTTCTGTTCTAGGAGCTAATGAAATCTAGTGGTTAGAACATGTTTACTAATCAGATAACCAAGTCTACATATATGGCCATTTTTCTGAGAGGCTGTGTGGTTGGCCTGAATACATTAAGACGTGGCTCTGCCATTTTAGAGGCCTGGGTTCTACTTCCAGCTCTGCCTGAAGTGGCCTTGTTCAACTTATCAGTTAACTTACTTGTAAAATAGAATGATACCTGAGTGCTGTCTAGGTTAGGGCATGAGGCCTCGTGCAGTGCACAGAAATTAAGGCTTGTCTATTCAAACAATTTCTACATGGCAAGCAGAGGAGTGAATATACTCCACGCTAGCCTGCTGTAGTCTAACTGCTCATGTGCATCCTGCCAATGTGTTTTAAAGTTTAAAGTTCTGATTTGAAGTCAAAGTGCTCTAATGGACTTAACATGTGCCAGCAGGGTATATGTGGACAGCTACACTGTGGCAGGCTAGTGTGGAGTAGATTCACACCTCAGCGTGCTGTTGTCTAATTGTTCACGTAGACAAGCCCATAAACAGCATTCACAGGTAAGAGCAGAACTTCTCTAGCTGTTTGTTCTTCTATCCTAAACTACAGATTATTTGGCTGGGCAGAGTGTCTGTGTGTGGAATACTTCTACGCTTGGCGATGAGATGGTCCCAGTTAAACTGAAATGCTGATTGTCCCACAAAATTCCAGTGCACTTGAGAGCTTGGTGGGAGGTTACTTTTAATTTTCATTGTCTCATGCGTATGGAGAAGAACTTAAGACATCTGTGTGAACTGGTTTCTCATAATGTGAATTAGTGAAGGTAAAATATTCTCTCCACCATCTAGATATAGAAATAATGAATAGGTGGCAGTCCTGCTCATACTTAAACATGCTGAGTAGTTGCAGGGAACTGAGTGGGTTAGTTCAGGTTTGCGGAACTGGTTCCATGAAAAGGAAGGGTGACTTGCTAGTTAGGGCATTGTCTTGGGAATTGAAAGATCAGTGTTCTGTTCCCAGCTCTATCAAGGACATTGTATTTGACCTTGAACAAGTCCCTTGGGGCTTAATTTTCAAAAATGGTGCTCCCACTAATTTTAATTGGAATTTTAAGTGCACATTGCTTCTGAAAATCAGGTTAATCTCTCACGCCTCAGTTTCCCAGTTTATAAAAGGAGGATAATTGCCTACTTCACAGGGGTTTTATGGCTATATTCATTGTTTGTGGGGTGCTCAGATGCTGCTAAGAATGCCATGGAAAAGTAAATAAATGAAATAATAGTGTATGGAGAGAGTGACTGTGAGAAGAGAGAACTGTTCTCATCTCATAACTTAATACGTTGACCTAAAGCAATGTCTGTATATGGGATGATGAGGGAAGCATGATCCTGTAATGTAGGCCGAGCTTAGAAATCGATAGACAAATGGACTAATTTTAGAGAATGGGCTCGGTGATACTGTGTCTTACAGCAATATCATGTTACCTGGTGTATTTTATATATAAATAAAATGACTATTTGATACTATGAATGTTTTGTGAAGAATATTAGCTAGTATTCATAATGTAGATGAATGTTCCTTTCAGCGACTGCAGTGAAAAGTTTCCTCTCTTACTGAGTGTTTCTCCAAAGCTCTGCCCCACAGTAGGTTAATTTATAAACTAATGTGCATTTGAACCAAAGCACCAATCAATGAAACAAACTTAGTAAAATTAAATAAATTTAAACCCAGAGCTGCTTCCCAGACATCATCTCGTTTGTTTTGTGAGGTGTAGATGCTTGGCCACATGGAGAGATGCAGCTCTCAGCAGCAACAAAATTAGGCAACGCATGCTTTAAGAACAGTTGATCTCATAGGGTAGTTTGCCTCATCAACACAGTTCTAAGTGTTATCAGGGCATCTGTATGTTTTATAATTACCACCTCAGTCTCCACAAAACTGCTAAAATTCACAGTAAGGGAAGCAAAATTCACACAACCAGAGTTTATGAATCTCTTGTATACACATTTATTTCCAGCTAAAATGTGACTTGTGATACGGTTTTATGTTTTTTTAAAGTTAGGCGGCAGGAGCTGGTAGGGGGAGGAAATTATCAAAAAGCTGATAACACTGTTGTAATCAGAGCCCTGTATATTCCACAACTATGTGGTCATGGAAGTCGCTGTGGAATCTAACCCTGGTCTACCAGTTGTAGCAAATTTCATTTTGGTTTTTATGAGCACCCGTATTGATTAAACAGCAGATGAGCCGTCAAGCTCATTCTACTCTGTGATCTGAAGAGGATTTGAATGAAATTGTGCAAAGGTGAAAGGCTAGTGTGCTGATAACTGAGCCCCTGAATTATTTGTTACAAAATTAAGATCAAGTATCTGCTATTCTTCTTTGAGTGCTTGTTCACATCCATTCCACATTAGGTGTGCGCGTGCTGCGTGCACGAGCGTCGGAAACTTTTTCCCTTAGCGGCTCCCGGCGGGCCCCCCGAGTAGTGCCACTGTGCCCCGCATATATACCCCTGCTGGCCCAACCCCCTCCAGTTCCTTCTTACCGTCTGTGGCGGCGTTGGAACAACCTCTCTCTTGTAGAAGAGCAGTCCCTTAGCCTTTAGATTAGCTGTTATCAGTTCATTTACATATAGATTGTGAACACGTAAGTGATTAGGTGCTTGGAGGCCTCCAGCACGGGCCGCGGGGCATGCCGCAGGCCCACGGCTTCAAGGCTTGCGCCACGTACTGCAAACCTATGCCAGTTAGTGACCCCCACGACTCATGTCCACGTTGCCTTGGGGACGGACATCAAATTGAAAGGTGTAGGATTTGCAAGGCGTTCAAGCCAAGGACAAAGAAAGAGACTTTCGCCTAAAGCAACTGTTGATGGAGGCCACATTGCAGCCGCCGGGCCCGGAGCGACCAACACCCGCTCAGGCTTCCTCGGTGAGTAGTGCCCCGGAGTCATGAACAACAATAATGCACTGGGCCAGAACCAAGGCCAGCACAAACCCCAGCTGGGCACTAAGCCAGGCGTTTGAAGGTGCGCTCGAGGACAGTGTACCAGACCAGTCACTGGATCCATCCCTTTGTTTCCTGAACCGCTTGTCCCGTTTCTCCCGTGCGTGGTCCACCATTACGTCGGACCATTGGGTCTTATGCACAGTGCAGAATGGGTACTCACTACAGTTTGTCTCCCCGTCCCTCTTCAGGGACCCCTCTCATGAGCATCTCCTAGAGGAGGAAGTGCACTCGCCGCTACGGGCGGGGGCGGTAGAGGTGGTGCCTCACAGCCTACGGGGAAACAGGTTCTATTCCTGGTACTTCCTCATCCCCAGGCCAAAGGGGGCCTTCACCCAATCCTAGACCTGCACGGGCTCAAAAAATTCCTGGTCAAGGCCCAGTTCTGCATGGTCTCTCTGGGCACCATCATCCCTTCCCTGGATCTGGGGGACTGGTATGCTGCCCTCGACATAAAGGACGTGTACTTTCGTATCGCCGTTTTCCCAGCATATCAGTGGTTCCTACGCTTCACTGCGGGCAGAGAACATTATCAGTTTGCGGTTATCCCGTTCAGTCTAGCTGCGGCTCCAATGTTGTTCACGAAGTGCATAGCGGTGGTGGCGGCCTTCTTACGGAGGCAGAGAATCCAGGTGTACCTGTACCTCGACGACTGGCTCCTGGCTGGCCAATCCGAGGCGGAGGTGCGGGGCCATGTGGAGGTGGCCCTGAGATTGTTTCCGCGAGCTGGGGCTCCTGGTCAACATCCCCAAGTCCATGCTTGTACCCACACAGAGAGTGGAATTCATAGGGGCAGTCCTGGACGCGGTGCAGGCCAGGGCAAGCCTTCCGGTATCCCGATTCCAGGCTATCCAACAAGCAGTGGCCTCCCTGCGCCAGTTTCCAACAACGGCCAGGTGCTGCATGCGGCTGCTGGGCCACATGGCAGCATGCATGCACGTGGTCAGGCATGCCAGACTGAGAACCAGGACTCTGCAGGCGTGGCTCACTTGTGTGTACCGCCCAGGCAGGGACCCCCTGGACTTGGTAGTGACAGCTCCAAGGGATGTGCTGGACTCCCTGCTGTGGTGGCAGTCCCAGCCTGTGGTTTGCAAAGGCATCCCCTTTGCCACCCCACTTCCGGACCTGACACTGATGACGGATGCGTCAGACCATGGATGCGGGGCTCACCCGGGGGACCTCATGACGCAGGGGTTTTGGTCCGAGGCAGAGCGATTGCTCCATATCAACGTGAAGGAGCTCAGGGCGGTTCGTCTCGCTTGCCAGACCTTTCATGCCAGTCTGAGTAGTCACAGCGTGACAGTTCTGACAGACAACACTACTGCCATGTTCTATATAAACAAGCAGGACGGGGCTCATTCCTCGCCACTCTGTCATGAGGTTCTCCTCCTCTGGGTCCTTTGCATAGGACGCCTCAAGGTGAATCGCATGGGCTATCTCCCGGGGGTGTGGAACAAGCTGGCGGACTCCCTCAGCAGGTCGTACCGCATGCATTAGTGGAAGCTCAGGGTGGATGTCGTGCTTTCACTCTTCCTCAGGTGGGGGTTTCCCCGGGTAGATATGTTTGCCACCAGGGCCAATGCCCAGTGCCTGTGGTTCTGCTCGTTCCAGGGCTACAGCCCGGGCTCTCTTGTGGACGCATTCGTGATCCTGTGGAGAGGGGGTTTGATGTATGCCTTCCCCCTACTCCCCTTGGTGCACAAGGTCCTGCTGAAGGTGCACAGGGACAGGGCGGTGGTGATCCTCCTCGCCCCAGCCTGGGCCCGCCAACACTGGTACACATAGCTCCTAGAGCTGTCGGTGGACATCCCAGTAGTCCTGCCCCTACACTGGGACCTCATTACACAGGACGGTGGGTGCTTCTCCACCCCGACCTGTAGTCACTGCACCTGACGACGTGGAGGCTCTGTGGCTAAATGCCCTGGAGAGCCAGTGCTCCCTTCCTGGGCAGCAGATTCTGCTTGGCAGCAGAAAGCCCTCTACTAGGCCGGCCTATATGGCCAAGTGGAAAAGGTTCTCATGTTGGTATGAACCCCGACAGGTGCAGACGGGCCAGGCCCCGGTGCAGGCCATTCTGGAGTACCTCCTACAACTCAAGCAGCAAGGGCTAGCCCAGTCCTCACTCAGAGTGCACCTGGCAGCCATCTCCGCCTTCCATCCGGGATTCTCGGGGGTGTCGGTGTTTTCCCACCCAATGGTGGGGCGGTTCCTTAAAGGGTTGGAGAGGGTGTTCCCATACTCCCACCCCCCAGTCCCTCCATGGAACCTTTCTAAACCTGGTCCTTTCTAAACTCATGGGACCCCCTTTCGAGCCCCTCGCTACCTGTTCTCTCCTCCACCTTTCCTGGAAGGTGGCGTTTCTGGTTGCTATTACCTTGGCCAGAAAGGTGTCCCAACTGAGGGCCCTTACCTCTGAGCCAAACATACACAGTATTTCACAAGGACAAGGTGCAGCTCTGGCTGCACCCCAAGTTCCTTCCTAAGGTGGTGTCCCAATTCCATCTGGGCCAGAACATTTGTCTGCCGGTGTTCTTCCCAAAACCCCATATGGACCCGAGTCACCTCAGCTTGCAAACCTTGGATGTGCGTTGAGCCCTGGCGTTCTGTTTGTAGCTCACCAAGCCCTTTTGCAAATCCGCACAGCTGTTTGTGGCTGTGGCCAAGAGGTTAAAAGGCCTCCCAGTGTCGGCACAGTAGATTTCATCTGGGATTACAAGTTGCATCCAGGTGTGCTATGAGCTTGCAGGTGTTCTGGCTCCGGCGGTCACGGCCCACTCGACCAAGGCGCAAGTGACTTCCACGGCTTTCCTGGCACAGGTCCCGATCCAGGAGATCTGCAGAGCAGCCACCTGGTCTTCGGTGCACACCTTCACGACCCACTATGCAGTCAACCAGCTGGCCAGAGAGGAGGCGGCAGTTGGCAGAGCGGTCTTCTGAGCAGTTGTTCCGTGACTCCTAGAGGTAAGGTGGTAATTCACCTAATGTGGAATGGACGTGAACAAGCACTCAAAGAAGAAAAACGGTTACTTACTTTCTCGTAACTGTTGTTCTTCGAGATGCGTTGTTCACGTCCATTCCACCACCCACCCTCCTACCCCTCTGTCGGAGTCTCTGGCAAGAAGGAACTGGAGGGGGTCGGGCCGGCGGGGGTGTATATGCAGGGTGCAGTGGCACCACTTGGGGGGCCTGCCGGCCCGACAGGAGCCACTAAGGGAAAAAGTTTCTAACGCTTGTGCACACGGCGTGCACATATCTAATGTGGGATGGACGTGAACAACACATCTCGAACAACAGTTTTGAGAAAGTAAGTAATCGTTTTTTATATTGATGTGGTGTCAAAAAGAGAATTACCCATATTGAACAGTTTCTAACTTGTAGAACTTAGTTGGAAGGCTGCCTAATGAGCATTCAAAATAAGTGGCTGCATGGGACATGCATTTGTGAGTGGCACTACTATGAGCTGTGTTCATTTGACTCCCACAAATACCCATAGACCCTATAGCTTTCGATCTAAGGAACGTTGTCGGCTGGCATTACATTTTTTTTTAAACCGCAGAAATCCAGAATTACTTGCTTCCTGTGCTGTCAGATCAATAATGCTAATGTTCTCTGCTGTCACTGTGACATACACGGCGCTTCTCTTGGCATCTCTTCTTTTAAAGCAAGAAGCTAAAGCTTTTATTTGTTTGAAGAATTCTCTCCTACCCCCTGACTCCAGATGAGGCACTACATCATCTAGTGTCACTTGGAGCAAGAGACGGTCCAGGCCGTCATTACAAAGCTGTTCATTATTTTTAATGTAGCTGGTTGTTTATAATGTATACTAGGCTTTTGGTAAATAAGAGAGTGGATTATTACTGTCTGAAAACTGATAGGTGCATGTAATCCATCTCTTTTTGTAATTATTGTATGCAAATGTCGTATGTATCAACATCTGCGTTTGTTTGGGTATATATGATACTTAGTAATGGCTCCAGGTATCTGTCAGATATTCCCACTGTGCTGTTTTTAAAGGATGCATCAATATGCTCCAAGCTTTGCAGTTTCTCTCATCTTTGAAACAGTCCTCCAAAGATGGCCAGAATTAGGGCATGCCAGGAGCAGCACTCCCTCCCCTTCCTTTGTGCGGACTATTTTAAAAAAAAAAAAAGGAGGCGGGGGAAGACTCCACTACCCTTCCTGTGGATAAGCTGTCCCCAAGCTTAGTGGTTCTATAGGCATCTGTCCAGAGGCTATGTCTCTCCTGCTCTCCCGAAGCTCCTGGGGAATTGGGTAATATGGGGAAAAGCTAATAGACTGGGGCTGTAGCAATATTTTTGTATATCTTTCTTGGAGCCAAAGCAGAGTGGTGGTTTTTCTCACCTTCCTCCTGGCCAGCCCTCTCTTGTATCACCACATAGCCTCCCCTTCCCCTCCACAGAGGCAGAGTACCCCTTCCATACAGAGGAGGGAGATCTGTCTATAGAGGACCTGTCACATGCAAGTCTATGCGAGCCCTGTCTGTTTTCACACACTGGGGAGAACAGCCTCTCTGCGTGACCACTATTCAATACGTAGTTGCCTTATCCCCCACTAGAACAAAAGGGGAAAATCAGGAGGTATATTCTGACTCTTAGAATAAGTCTGCTTCCTGGGAGAGTGCAACAACCCAACACCTTTTCTGCTGGACTCCTGGCAAAGCTGTGAGTTAAATTGGTACCTTAAATGTAAAAAACTGAAGGGCCTCAAAGACTCTCCATCGCTTCTTATTTGTGAAAGAGGCCTGTCAAAGCAGGCTTAAAATACAATCACATGTACATGAATGTTTGTGTATACCATTTCCCCTTGTAGAGTAGTCCAGTACAGGTTAATCTTTATTTATATTTACCTCTACACAATAGTCATTCACATGGATTGAATTAAAATGTAACAATAAAAAGTAGTGACAGGTTATACCCCGGTGCAGCTTTTTTTCTCCTGGTACCAACCTTTGAAGAATGGAAAACAGATTGTTCTTACTAGTTGTGCTTACAGGTACGTTTTAAATGAAATCTATGCAGAGTGGTTACAACTGAGTGCACTGAGCAGGAGTTCTTCAGAGCACAGCTGGATGACAGAGTAGGTAAAATACCAGCCTCATTGCTCTTGGTGACTGTACAAGTCTGCAGTCCGGTAGCCTTGGGCGTACTGTGATTACAGTATGCAGCTAGGCACCTGCATGAGGTTCCAAATGCCACACGAGTGCAGGCTTGAATCCTGTAATATTGTGTGTAGAAGTTGTAAATTACTGTTGTGCTTGAGACTGTGTTGAAAGTTGATCATCAGCAACCAAAAGCAGTCTTTTTGTATCCGCTAATTTTGTTCACCATCTCAAAGATATTAATATTCATGAAAATCCCTACAGGCAAGTGTGTAATGAGTTTCTGTGGGAGCCTGTTTGAGTACTGACCATGTTTTTAAATCTTTTAAAAAGCATTTTCAGCCTCACTTATTTCTGCCTCTTTTTTGTTTTTTCTCCTCAGTGAAGCTGTGGTCTACCAACCTGGATAATTCAGTTGCAAGTATTGAGGCCAAGGCTAATGTGTGTTGTGTCAAATTCAGCCCCTCTTCTAGATACCATCTGGCTTTTGGCTGTGCAGGTAGGTAACAAGTGTGTTTTATAGAGGAACAGAAGGGGTAGGGAAAGAGCAAAATCCCTCAAGTTTCTGATGATTCCTATTTGCAACCAAACAAGATACCCCTCTGAGGCCAGATTCTTCAAAAGACTTCTGGGCCAGATTTTCAATTGCTCAGACCCCACAGCTGGGGTTGGATTTCTACAAGTGCTTTGTGCCCAGCATGCTGCCATTGTGACACTGAGCTGGCAAGCTTTTTGAAAATCTACTCAATAATTTTGATACTTAAATTGAAACTGAGATCTCTGGAAAAGTCTGACCTATGAAGAAACTTAGGCTTTTTGTACCAATTAGACCACCGCACACTGGGCGGTGAATTTGCCCTGCAGTAGCCTGCTGCCTGCTAATTTTCTATAACGAGGAGTCCTTTTGGCCCCTTAGAGACTAACAAATTTGGGCATAAGCTTTCGTGGGCTAAAACCCACTTTATCAGATGCATGGAGTGAAAAATACAGTAAGCAGTATAAATATTACAGCATATGAAAAGATGGGAGTTGCCTTACCAAGTGGGGGGTCAGTGCTAACGAGGCCAATTCAGTTAAGGTGGAAGTGGCCTATTTTCAACAGTTGACAATAAGGTGTGGAAATGAGCAATGTCCATCTTAATTTAATTGGCCTCGTTAGCACTGACTCTCCCCCCCCTCCCCTCACCCTCCAACTTGGTAAGGCATCTACCATCTTTTCATGTGTTATAATATTTATACTGCTTGCTCTATTTTTCACTCCATGCATCTGATGAAGTGGGTTTTAGCCCATGAAAGCTTATACCCAAATAAATTTGTTAGTCTCTAAGGTGCCACAAGGATTCATAGTTGTTTTTGCTAATGCAGACTGACACGGCTACCACTCTGAAATCGAATAATCTATGTGTACCTTGCTCATGTGTTAACAGCTTGTTAATATTCTATCTAAGGGGACTAGATCATAGTGCTACAACAAAGTCTTAGCATGCATCAGCAGGCAGCACATGGACAGTTAGGTGGCTGCAGGCTAATGTGAGGTAGATTACTACCTCAGCTTGCTGTTATGTAATGGCTTGTCTACACAAACACTAAGCTACTATGAGAAACTAATATCCTCCAGCCTTAGAGATACTTTATTACACCTAATTATTTTGTTGGTCTTTCTTGCCTGATGTATAGTTGCAGTTATGTATCACTGTATGTAAGGCTCTGTAAATAATACAGAACTGGGGGCGCAGTTGTGATTGCATCTCAGATACCCTGTGAGGCATAGGTTTAATGTATGCATCCAACATCTGGAGTTTTACTCTCTTCCTACCACTACCATTCACCTGTTTCTGGTCCTTTGGGGCAGAAGAGGGATCTTGGCTAACTGTGACTTTTTAATGGCAACACTGGGGGGGAAGAAATGACATTGATTTAAAATAGTTTAAGATGATGACCTCACTAGAACTTCAAAATGGATGTAGTTTTGAGTAGTGTGTAAACCTAATTTATTATTGTGCATGGAAACGGCTGGAAAATGGAAAAATAACTCTACATTTCCTCCTTCCTTGTGGTCTTAATGCATTTGTAACAAGAATTTCTGATGATTTGTACACTCTGAACTTTGGAGATATTTAAATACCATGTTTTTACCAACAGTTTGTCATCTCATTAAAAATTCACAGTTCCAGGGAGGCTTTGCTTAGATTGTGACTCCTAAGAAGGAAAAAAGAAATGAATTTTTGATGTAATGCAAAATGGATTGAAGTTGGAGTGTGTAAAATATTGATTTGCTTGATAAAGGTATTCTCACAGGTTTAGTAAACTACATGCAAAAATAGAATTTAATTACAGTATTCATCAGCAATATTATAAAGGACTCTATGAAATATTTTAGGGAAATGAGTGCAAGAATCACCACTGACGAATGGAACAGCTGCAAATAAAATATAGGCGTAAAAGATATCAAGCACCAGCATTTTTTCCTTTTAAATCAGATAACCATAATTGCCATTTATCTAAAATGTACTGGGGCCTAAACTTACAAGGCACAGATGAAAACGAGATCAAAGTCTAGGAAAAATGTTAAAACTGCAAGACATGGCATTAAAGCAGTTTAAAATGTTCCATAAGCCATATTGGACTTTCATCCTATAAGCAAGATTAGATTAAGAGGCAGTAATGTGTTGGAATTATTTGGAGATTTTTAGATGACTGCATTTTGAGAGTAGCAGAAAAGTTTGACTAAAATGCTGTGGCGCAAAATGGCATTAATAATGCGGAGAAATAGCTGGGGATGGGGAAGAAATAAGTTGAGATTGATGTGTCTAAATTCTGCTTGGTACTTTGGGGAATTGAGTCTATAAATCCAAGTTAAAATGGATATCTGGCCACTTAATGATTTGCTATAAGAATCCTGTGGCGGCACTGAAATGGTGGGAATGACTAGCCTATAAAGGCACTTCTAATGGATCTTGCAGTCACCAACTTGTATGAAAATAATTTATGGAATAGATTACAGAATGGAATAATTTAATAAGTGCTGGAACCCATTTTTAAACTTTACTGTGAAACAAAATTTGGTTGGTAAGTGCAGATACAGCCTGTGTATACAGTTCATTGTATTGTTGGGTAGGTAAAGGGATTGTTGGGTAGGCAGTTATTTTATTTCTCATATTTCCCTTGCATATACCAATTTCAAATAAATGAAATTTGTAAGCATTATAAAATTATTTTAGAAGGAAGGAAATATAGGTTATAAATTTAACAGTTTTAGAGATGGTTTTAAGCTATAAAACTAATAAGGGAATAATAATGTAAAAAGGCCTTCAAGAGAACAATATTGAAAATGAATCCCCCTTTGAAAGAAGTGGCAGATCAAAAACATACAATCCCATTTTGCCATCCCTTTCAGCACCATGTGGGAACCTAAGACTGTCTGTAAAATGAAATGCCACCAAATGAAATTAATAGGTGGCAGGTTTAAAACAAACACAAGAAAGTATCTTTTTCATGCAACACATTGTCAACCGCTGGAACTCCTTGCCAGAGGGTATTTTGAAGGCCAGTACTATAACAGGGTTCAAAAGGGAGCTAGATAGATTCATGGAGGATAGGTACATCAATGGCTATTAGCCAGGATGGGCAGGAATGGTGTCCCTAGCCTCTGTTTGCCAGAAGCTGGGATTGGGTGACGGGATGGATCACTTGATGATAACCTGTTTGTTCATTCCCTTTGGGGCACCTGCCACTGGCCACTGTTAGAGGACAGGATACTGGGCTTGATGGACCTTTGGTCTGACCCAGTATGGCCGTTCTTATGTTCTAAAACAAACTCATTGACTGAGAACTAAAGTAGTCGGCTACCATTATGTAAAATATAGCATCTCTGTTCTCAACTCCATATACATTCATGGCAGGTTTTTTTCCTGTTAAGTAAATTGATGTTTCAGTAACTTTTCAATGGTATAATTAATTTGTAACAAAATAGCCCATACTTTATTGCATTACATATGCCGTAGAATTTTGTACAGTATTCTTTTAAAATTATACGAGCAGAAATCCTACTCCAGCACTCACATTTCATTACTTTTCCTCTGTTACTTTTTGGTTTGCAATACCTTACACAAGGAGAGGGGGAAATGTTACACACATTACAGGACTGAGAGTTCATGTAACAGCCAATTATTCAGGTGTTAAACATGGAACATAGCGTGTTTCTATATACCAACTTCATGAGCTCAGATCATGAAATTAGAGCAGCAGTTCTCAAACTTCAAGAGTCTGCATCCCATATCTAAAACTCCAAAGTACTTTGCAATACTGCTTTTATGATGATAATCAGTGTAGTTATGAAGGATCCTTCTACTGATGATATACTAGTGGGGTTTTCTAACCCACCTGTTACCAGCAGTATGCATACCAAAGTTTGAGAACAACAGAATTAGAACACTTTCTGGAGAGGTGCAAAGGTTTGTGTGGTGACAGAGCTTCATGTTTGATACTTGAGACATAAATGGATGAAGCAAATTATAAAATCATTGTGGTGTGGAGCACATTTTCAGTTTTTTTCTTGTATGCTGAGTAGGTTATAGGCTGACGACTCTATGGGGGGGAGTTAAGGTGGTTTAGGTCCCTTGTTTGTAAAGTACAGTCTTCACTATATTTCTTGGAATTTGTGTTCAGCATCAATTTTTTTGAAAGCTATCTAGTCCTTGCTTGAGGTGCATATTACCTGCAATCCAATGCATCATTAATGAAGTCTGGTGTCGGGGCATGCATAAAGGAAACTTTCACCCTTGTGCTTTGTGTATATGCTGTCTGTATTGCTCACCAAATAAAAGGAATGTACTGAAGTGGTGAGGTGATTTGATTCTGGTCAGAGGCCAGGCAGAAAACTTTTTGGCACAATCACTGTGAATTAGGGCTCTATGCTCCAATAGATTTGGCTACTGTTTACTTACTGATAAAACTCTGCTGACTCTGCTCATCTGCCCATTGTAGTTCATATCATACAATTCCTTTTGATGCAGAGCAATCCGTTGTATTGAATTCTTGTCCTGGCTCTGTCCCTAAATTGGTGGCAAGAGAAGAAAATGGAAGCAGATGACTTAATGCTCATTTCTAAAAGGAGGCCATGTGGTCTGGTAGGCAGAACTATGCACTGAGAATCAGAAAAGAGTGTGGCTCTGTCACTTGGGCACTAGACTCTTTGGGCGAGTCACTGATGCCCTCTGTGCTTCATTTTGTCTAATGGAAATAATAGCCACAGGAAAGGGGTGTTGTGAGACCTACCAGGCTGTAAAGATTTTGAGATACCTTTGATGAAAGAAGAAAAGGAGTACTTGTGGCACCTTAGAGACTAACAAATTTATTAGAGCATAAGCTTTCGTGAGCTACAGCTCACTTCATCATGAAAGCTTATGCTCTAATAAATTTGTTAGTCTCTAAGGTGCCACAAGTACTCCTTTTCTTTTTGCGAATACAGACTAACACGGCTGCTACTCTGAAACCTTTGATGAAAGGTGTTATATAATTGTATTCCATAAATATAGAATATTTACTTACAAGCACTTCTGCTTCCGTATCAAGTATTGAACTAAGTTCACATTAGGTGCCCTGGAGAAGTACATGTGGCCCACAACTGGCACTTTAGCCGCCACTCTAGGAGCAAACCCACAATGACTTTCTGTGGTTAATGCTGATGTGGTGACTTTCTTTTTCTTTTTTTGGACTGTTGACTCTCTGAAAGCACCACCTAAAGCTCATTTTGATCAGATTAAATTTAGAACAAACTATACGTCTGAGACAGAGACTCTGCTTGATGTAGGACTTGGGTTTCAGTTTTATGAAATACATCTCTTAAAGGCACAGCCTCATCATAGCAGAGGGAGGAGGTAAGAAACTGTTTAACTGCAACCTGACAGGATCTGCCACAGGGGAAAGGGCATTTAAAGAAGGAAAGATCCCAGCTCTCTGATTTTAATAAAATACTCTATTTGCATGCTTACTGAGTTGAAACATTCTGCAGTATAAACTGTAACCACTGCTGAATACAAAATACAGGTAATTTTGTGGTCTCTTCCTTTTTTTTTTAAACAAGATAGCATTTTTTATCCTGAAATTAGTGATATAAATCATGACCAAAGTTGTTGTTGTTCCCCAGCAGTAACACACTGATGCCTTCTGCCCATATATTTCCCAGTAGCACAGTTTAGAAAAACAAGTTGACTGAAAATGTATGCAATTTGCACCTAGATTGTTTAGCTTATCCAGATTTGGTGTGGCTAGGCTGTCTGTTAACTTCAGCGAGCTAAATATAGCTGATATGGTGAGAATTAAATAGTGCTGTAATGCTGTTAACAGCTACCATTGACCATTTATTTCCCATATGTAGTATAGAGATCAAGCCATCAAAAATTCCCTGATTCCTAGCTCTTGACATTAGAATGGTCTCCTGTTGGCACTATTATTATGTATTTGTATTACCCTTGTGCCTAAGAACCTTAGCCATGAACCACAATCCAAAGCTGGGTGCTTTACAAATACAGAACAAAGATAGCTTTTTGGACCAATAGGTTTACAATCTAAGATTAGATAACACATGGATACAGGGGAATGAGATTACAAGGAAACAATCAGGCAGTTATTGGTCAGCATGATCTGTACTGGTCTCAGCCCACCAACAGCCTAGCAGTAAGCATCACAGACTGTAGCCATCAGCACTAACAGGTCTCTCACCTTTTTGGTCTGTTTGTAGTTTCTTGCCCTTTCTCCTCCTCCATTCCTCTCACCTCACAATGATACCAGACTTGATCACTTCCTAGGAAAAACCTTTTCTTTAAAGTCTCCTCTACCCTAGACCAACAGAGGATTTTACACAACATGTAGAAAATAGCTTTTTTTTAGCAGTGCAGTCCAATGATGACTCCCTGAAAAACTAGTAAATCAGTTTGCATTTTCTCAGCCCCTTTCTCTGCACCCCCTCTCCCTTCTCACTTATTCTGAATAAACAGCAGGGCCTTTTTTAAAAAAAAAAAAACACAAAAAAAAAAACCCCACTACCATTCTTGCATCTTAAACTGCTGTGTTCTGCTCCTTCTTTCATTCAATTACATAGTGAAATGGCACAGGGGAAGGAATGTTTGTATTAACTCTTTTTAGTGCCTCTAATCAAAAATTTCCAAAGCAACATTTTCAGAGTGTGTTTTTCCCCTATTACCAGGCATGAAGAATTGGTTTATGCTACAGTTGTCCAAATGGGATGATACTAAAAATGAATTGTTATCCTGCATGTTTATCAAATACATGTTTTTTTCCCCTCTGCATCAGGTTCAAGATTGCTTTCCGAGGAAATTCAGTCTAAATCTATAGTAGAGCTATTTAAATCCAGGATGTTCTTAATGCAAGATGCACAAATATAACTCTTCAGAGTCCATATGAAAGAGTTGGTAGCATACCAGCACCTGCACATTCATGGGGTTATATGTGAGCTCAAACTAAGAACTCCTTTCTATGTTTTTTGTGGGAAGAGGGCTGTCTATCGTCCACTCTCTACATATCTACTCTGTAGTCACTATAGTATCTGAGCGCCTCAGCACATTGAGTTCAGACTTGCAGCACCCCTGTGAGTTAGGAAAGTATTATCCCATTTTAGAGATGGGCAACTGAGGCACAAAAAGATGAAGTGACTTTCCCTAGGTTGTAGCAGAGCCAAGATTTGAACCCAGATCTCCCTCTTAGCATTAACCACAAGATCATTATCTTCTTCTTTGGGTTTTCAAGGAGAGCCAGGTAGCCAGTCTTCTCTTTTAGGGTCTTTAGAGGGCCCCATAATCCAGAGACCAGTTTCCTAGGGAACTGAAAAGTAGGAGAAAACTAATCACTGGGATTCTCGAGCAATTGCATATTAGGGATTGCAGCATCTGCCTCATGCCTAGAGAAAGCCCTTTTAAAATTGAGCTTTCCCAAATACAGTAAAATTGTTGTAAGCTGTTTGGTTACCCTGAAAACGTACATGCTTGAAATGCCTTCAGAACACCTTGATTTTTCTAAACTCGAGTAACTTTGCTTTATCAGACTTTTTTATTTGCTTGTTCATGTTTAGTTTGTCAGGTTGCTGTTATGCTGAACAGAATAGAGGAGCTAGGACTAGAAGAGTACTTTAGTGACTAACATTCAGGATAGGAGGGCCTGTCATAGTATGGAAGGCCTCTGCAGGGAACAGAACACATTCAACAGTCCTCAGTATCACAGAAATTCAGGATACTCGCACACTTTGAATAATATAGCCTTAAATGTATAAATCAAATGAACGCTTATCCAGTGGTGTTGATTTATGACTGAAGATGCAGGATGCCAGGCCAGTGATAATGGCTCATATTAGAACAAGCAAGACACATGTTGCTATGCCAGTAGCTTTGTTTTCATTTACAAGTATTCTCCGATCTCTTCCTGAAGACCTCCATCCAGTAAACAAAAAGTCCTGATGCACTTCCAGTTCAGGACCCCATCCAGCTTCTTCAGCAGCCTTGAATGAAGCTGATAATGCACTGTATGTCCAAGACGGACCACTTCTTCGACCATCCATATCCAGTGGAATATTGATCACTACAATAAGTGGAGCACCGACTTTCTCCAATGTCATGTTGTAAAACCAGTCTTTCAAGCTGCTTTAGATTTGTGTGCTTCGACTGCTTTGTGTCACTTCCAGCTATTAATGGAGGAGCAATGTGATATTAATGATCCAGAAGATAGATTGGGATGTTTCTAAGAGAATGTGAAGGCTTTTCAGTTAAAGCAAATTCTTACCTTAATAGGCTCTCACTGGTAAGTACTTAGCTATATTGAAAACCTAAATTGATTCTCAAAGCGTGTGTTGTGAGCAGACGCATGGTATGTTTGGAGTGGGAGTAGGTTGATATTTTGTAGTTGGGGTGCTAGTCACCTTTCTGTAAATTTATGGGGAGATTTTCCAAAGGCACAAAGGACAGTTAAGCACGGAGCTCATTTTTGTGTCTGAAAGTATCTCCCTCGGTGCTCTTGGAAAGTCCCCAAACTGGTGACATTGTAGACTAAAGTCTTCAGCTGTAGAATAGATATTGTATGGGTGATGTACAGAGTTTCCCTATCACTGTACATCAGCCTTGACCTGTAGGGGTTGTTCTTTTGGGGTGTTCAGTTTCTGCACCCAGTCTTTAGTCTCTGAAACCACCACCAAGCATACCAGTTTTGATGGTGGGTTAGGTAAGTGGACTCTTGTCCTCATGGAAACTGAAACAAACTCATTCTGGTGAGGTGATCAAATAGCCAACAGATGAAACCCAAGTACCACATTGTTCTTATTTTCATTGAAGGAATCCTCATTATTTCCTCAACCTTTCCTTGCAGAGTCCAGATCTTGTTGGTGTGAGGGAAATCTGTGTTCTGAAAGTGTGTGGTGTTTCACCTAAATCTGCCTTGAATATTTAAACATATTGCTTACTCTTAAAAGTAAACTGGGTCCATTTTTCTTAGCACAGTGTTCTGAAAGCTTCAATTTTTAGTAGTCTTTGCCTCTTGTAAATTGTAGAATGTACTTTATTATTAAGTTTCTACTTACTTTCAATTGCCATTTTGCACCTACTGCTGCCTTGACACACACTTGCTGAAAATCTTTTTATGGCACCAGTAGTGTCGGAATCCATGGTGCTAGTTTTTAACCATTTCAGTTGTAGTCTAACAAACACAAGCTGCAGCCATACTGTACTATCTTTTACTTGTAGCAAAGCTGATTCATTTGTAGCCAGCACTTGAAATGAGGACCACGAAGGAGAAGCCCAAATGGTGAAGAAAGTAGCATTGATGATGCGGAAGATGAATCTTACCTTGGTCAGCAACAATTTGGGAAACTGATTTGGTAAAAAGAAAAGGAGTACTTGTGGCACCTTAGAGACTAACAAAATTATTGGAGCATAAGTTTTTGTGAGCTACAGCTCACTTCATCGGATACATTCAGTGGATCCGATGAAGTGAGCTGTAGCTCACGAAAGCTTATACTCAAATGAAATTGTTAGTCTCTAAGATGCCACAAATACTCCTTTTCTTTTTGCGAATAGAGACTAACAGGGCTGCTACTCTGAAACCTGATTTGGTAAAGGTAGTCACCTCTTGTGATCATGTGAAAAACTCTTCAGAAGAGTAGAGTAGTGAAGTTTGTGTAATTATGTTCCTCCTAGTTTAAAAAAAAAAACACTAATTTCAGCTGGATAGTGTTTTTCTCCTAACTGTTGTGTTTACAGTGTTGTATCTGTGTTGTTCTCGGGGTATAAGACAAGGTAGGTGAGGTAATATCTTTTATTGGACCCTTTTTTTGGAAGGGACAAGCTTTTGAGCCTCACAGAGTTCATGATCAGGTTTGGAGAAGTTAATTAGATTATCCAAACTAAAATGCACAATGGGACAGACCCTTAAACATAAGAGTCACACACAACTATTGTGTAACTGTTGAGAGAAATGTTAAACAGTTGCTAGATTTCATCCCAGAAGTTGCTGCTCTTCAGTAGTGGGTGGAGTGATAAAATCAGTTTGAAAAGCTTCATTTGATTATCCAGAGAAAAGGATAAAACTGTCATTAGCAGAAGTTGATATGTTAATTGTTTTGCTTAAATACTCTTTTCCTGAACATTTTCTTAGTTTAGTTGAAGTCATTTAGCCATCGTCACAATTATTAAAATTGAAATGAACCTCGTTATTCAAGAATAGAAAAGGCAAGTCTAGATTCATCTTTTTCAAATTGCTGTATCCCTTAGAGAGAAAAATGCTTTCCCACTTTAGGAGTTCCCAGGGCAGCAGTTTCATTTGGAAGTCTTTCAGCAATTTACTCAAAGGAATTGCTTGATGGGATGGCACCTTCTGTAATGCTTCAACACATCATATTTTTAGTACCATAATACTATGCTATATAGGCTGCTGCTTAGGCCCAAATTAACTCCTCCAGTGCCTTATTCCGGTGCAATACCATTTAGACCTTTTTAATGTGTACCATTTGCTGCATTTCACTGAATCTTAGCTCAGAGCTAGTAAAGCCTGTGGCCCCTGAGTGTGCAATATGCTGATGCTAGAGTTAGTTTACTACAGATTATATCTATATTTTATAGAGATTTTTATCGCTATCTGAGCACTCAAGCATAATAAGAATTCTAAGGGAAGATGATTCTACTAGAATTCCGCACTAAAAACAGGGTTGAGAACATTTCCTGAAAGTTACATGGTTAGACAGCCAAATATCAGGAAATGTCAAAACTAAGGTTCCATGTGCAGCTGTAAATATGCCCCCTCATATATGCTTTGATACAATCTCTAATTACATTGCAGACTGTGGTAAATTGTTTTACCTTACATAAATATGTGCATTATCTTGGTAATTTTTTCTTATATGTGAGCTTGTATGTTGGGCCCATGCCTGCACAGTGGATGCCCTTGTGCCTCCCTCTCCAAGGGCATAAAAGGTAGTGTGGGCAGAACCATCCCTTGGTTCCTTTTTATCTTCCATGGCTGAGAAATGGAGCCCTTGCAGTTTCCTCTTTGTGTGCTGTGGTTTTGATACCATTGTGTGTGTAGGTAGTAAAGCAATCATCGTTTCTCCTTTTTTTTCCCCCTCCAGTTGGCTAGATATTAAACCTCTTATTTGTTAGTTACTTCCCTGGTACTGGGATTTATTGCTACCCCAAAACAAGTCCCTTGGGATTCAAAAGTTGGCCCTTCTATTATGCAGCTGTTCCACTTAATGCCTTTGAGAGAGGCATATCTCTGTTAGATACTCAATCTGTTGCTCTATCTCCAAGAGGACATAGGTAGAGCGAGGCTTGTCTTAAACTCTTTGTCCTGGAGAGCTCAATGAGAGCCTCCTTGTTACCTGTGGAAAGGGCCTATTAGGCCTGAATAGGCTTCCTCAGATAATGCTCCCGTGAGTTGCTGCTGACTTTTAAGTGACAACCTTCATTAACTGAGAACATCAGAAAAGTGAAGTCGTCCTCTGACCAGCCCAAGAAGGGAAGGAAAACACTGTTTCCACAGTGAATGCAGACCTAGGTCATGCTCCCTGGCATCTGGTAAAATGAAGCATAGATTTTTCTCATCTCCTTTCCCCTCCCTTCTTCAGCGACCCCTCTCATGAGCTATTGATATGTAGCAGCTCATCTAAGATGACATGGGATCCAAGAATCGAACTGTGACGGCTAACACATCTTGAAAAAGTTCAATGCTGCAGATGAGCCATTCCATTCACCTAATTCTATGTCTCTTCACCATGCTAAGTCTTAGGATCAACAAAGAAAAGTCATCACTTTACCCAAACCAGAGAATAGAGTTCATGGTGGCTGTATAGATTCCACATCAGCCAGAGTATATCTACCACAGAAGAGATTCAAGGCTATGGTAGACCTAATCAACCAGCTACAGACTCAACCACCCTGTCAAGAAAAAGTATCACTATGCTATTTAGAATTCGGAGAGGGCAATATGTCTAAGTATAAGCAAGGGATCCCCAAGCTGCTGAGTTTAGTTAGCCCTAAAGAACATATTGTGACAAAGTTCCTGCTCTACCTTGGTGGGTCTTGTGCTTATTGGTGGATTTGCTTACCTTGGAGCTTCACAGCAGCCCTCAGCTTGGCCGTTTTTCTGAACCCACAGTCCAGGTCAACTCCTCCTGTGTCTGACCAGGAGTTGGGAGGATTTGTTGGGAACCTGGGCCCGCCCTCTACTCCAGGTTCCAGCCCAGGGCCCTGTGGAATGCAGCTGTCTAGAGTGCCTCCTGGAACAGCTGTGCGACAGCTACAATTCCCTGGGCTACTTCCCCATGGCTTCCTCCCAATACCTTCTTTATCCTTACCATAGGGCCTTCCTCCTGGTGTCTGATGCTTGTACACCTCAGTCCTCCAACAGTCCGCGTTCTCACTCTCAGCTCCTAGTGCCTCTTGCTCCCAACTCCTCACACACACACCACAAACTGAAATGAGCTCCTTTTTAAAACTTGGGTGCCCTGATTAGCCTTCCTTAATTGATTCTAGCAGCTTCTTGATTGGCTGCAGTTGTTCTAATCAGCCTGTCTTAATTGTCTCCAGAAGGTTCCTGATTGTTCTGGTACCTTCCCTGTTACCTTACCCAGGGAAAAGGGACCTACTTAGCCTGGGGCTAATGTATCTGCCTTCTATTACTCTCCTATAGCCATCTGGCCCGACCCTGTCACAATATAAAGTGTGCATATGTAGCAGCTACTATCACCTTTTGGAACTTAAATCTGTAACTTATTTGTGTATATATATTTATCTGCTTTAACCTTGTAAATAACTAATTTCTTTTTCCTAGTTAACGTTTAGTTAGTTACAGGATTGGCTACAAGCATTGTCTTTGGTAAGATATCTAACCTACAATTAACCTGGGATAAGTGACTGGCCCTTTGGGATTAGGAGTAACCTGAATATTGTGATTTTTGGTATAAGGGACCATCCGTCACAAAGGCAGGCTTGCGTGAGTGGCAAGATAGACCAAAGGGGACTATCTAGGAGTCCACATTAAGGCTGTTACAGTTCTTGAAGAATTCACACTTGATACTTGGTTGGTGAAATCTAATTATAGAACATGAAACCAGTTTGGGGTTTGTGCCCTGGTTTGTAACTGTCTGCCCTTAGGTTTGCACCCACGTTTGTGAGACACTCCAGACAACCTGACTGTCTATCTGACAAGAAATCAATCTTTGAATTGTCTTTTTATATGAGAATCCTCTGCAGATCCGGTCAAAGATTCACAAGAATTCCACACAAAAACCTTACATTTCTTTCCCCTTCCCATCTGAGCCCTTGCCCCAGCAGATTAAGATCTCTAATGCTGTATGTCTCTTTTTCCTCTTAATATGAGATAAATTATTTAGTGGAGATTTTAAGGGCTGCTGTGTCAAAAGCTTTAGACAGTCAATAAAAAATGTCCCCAGTGGGTAAAGATCATTATCTATAGCCTGATGAATGTCATCAGTAACCTCAAGCCATAGGGAGCCTATCAAATGCAAAGGTTAAAAACCAGTCTGGCAGTTCCCAACAAGGCTGCTTTTCCCTTCATCTACTCAGCAGAGGGAGATACAGCTATATAATGAAATGCTAATGTTGAGCCAAACTTAAAAAAAAAATGCAGTGAATTTGATGCTAGTGAAAGAAACAAAAACCATTGAATGAAGCAAGGCATGTGTTGCAGGTAAGTGCTGTGCAGTTATCCCCACAGAGTTCTGTCAAAGAACAAAACTGCTAGCCTGTAACACCCTGCTGTCCTGGTCGTGAGCTTCTCAGGAGCCATGTGCCAGTTGTTAGCTCTGATGGCACTGCCAAGGATTCAGTGGCCAGACTTATTTAATGTAACTCAACCATATTGAAAACTCTGGCAATTCTATGGTTTCCTTAGTTGTCACATTTTCAGACCTAGGCAACAGGGAAAATAAATCCAAAGAAACCTTGAGTTATGCAGCTCTTATATGGACTTTGGGCTGTCAGATACCAGCACAGCACCTGGGAGAGTCAGCCTGAAGTGAAAACTTGCTTTCGTTGCGTTATCCCACTTCAATGCCCCTTATTGGGTAACCATTGTTAAGCAGCTGGAGCAACCGTTCTGAAACAATACTTAAGAGCTCATTGGACTATGGGTTTGATGTTTGTGAAACTGGTCAATATATAGACAAGGGACATAAGAAATGCACAGTGAACCCAATATACCAAGTCATTTCAGGTGTACTTGAGAAATACAGAACAAGAACTTTGTTCCAGTTCACAGCTGTATCACTAGGGTTTCACTTCTAGAAAAGATTGCTAGGAGTCCCATTAGGTGAAAGAAAATTGTTATTCACAGGCAGACTGTCCTCTTAATACAAAGTGAGGAAACTCGGTGTAAAAATAGAAGTGAAATACAGCAGATAAATCAAATAAGTTTTCTGTTTTTAGTTGCAGAAAATAAGTTCTTGTATTTGTGACTGTTTCTGCTAGTACAGAAGAAGGCAACTTGGATATTAATGTAGTTTCATAAACATTAAGTGATGCCTGTAATGAAGATGGCTATGCTAGAGTAAAATTCCTTGTACTGTTGTCCTAAGGAGAAGGCAGGGCTAGGAGAAATGAAAGGTGCATAACTAAACTCTCCCAATTCCATTGGTGGCTCCTAATAATTATATGCGTACAGGCAGACATTGGTGCGATGTAGTTTTATCTCTGTTCTCTCCCAGTCATGTGACTATTGTCATGTTGCAAGGGGGAAAATACCATGGTGTGTTTGTTTAAAAAGTTGAATCTGTTCCTCCGCCTCAGTATAAGTGTTCTGTTTAATACTCTCACTGTTAAAAAGCCCTTTGCTTCCCAACTAAATTGAACGCAGCTATAATGACCTTTGCCACAACACTCAAAACACTTGTCTCTCAAGGAACGTGTCAGTATTAGTGATGGTAAATCGGTTTAACTTTGTAATCTTTCTCAGTGGATTCTCACATTACTTTTCTTTGCAGTTCTTCAGTCTCCTGAATTGCAGCCTCAGACCAATTCAGATGATCTCCTTAAAATTGTAGGTATTGAGTATGTACCAATGTTGTAGGTACCTGGAGTGCACCAGCAGGGTTCACATGGGGCAGTTAGAGTGCAACAGGAAGCTTGTGGTTTGAGCAATTAATCCAGTGTCCCAAACCCACTGACAGTCACTGAGACTTGCCTCCTATTAGACCCTCCTCGTGCAGTCTGCAGGCGAGGAGAAGCCAAAGGGGCAGGAGGAGGAGGTGGTAGTGGCAGGGGAGAGAGGGAATGTGAGAGTAAGGAGAAGAAGAGGAGAAGGATCATCCTAGGAAGACAGTCCAGGTCCTAGGACTCACCAAGTTCATTAAGAGTCCTAGGTGACCTAGGAAGGCATCTTTTCTGGGACCAGTCCTCCCCTTCTCTTTGTATGGGCATTGGAGATTAGGATCCCAGTTTCTACCAGGGGAAAGAAGAGGTCCAAGCAGCTTCCCTAACTGCTCCTTAATTTTTTCATAAATATTCCTACAAGTCTCAGAACAATGTTGGTATCTCTTCTTTTAAGCTTCTGTTTCTAGTAGCAATTGCTTTTGCATGTCAGGTTTCTGAGATACTAGCCCGTGCTTACATGTCCCCTATTTAGGTTTCCATCAAGACAAAGGCGTCTTACGTACTATGCCATATCTTCAATGTATTGTTTTGTTTTTATCAGAATCGGGAGATGGCTTTTCTTCCCTTATTCTTGTCAATAACATAAGGGAGGAAGCTTCAAAAATCTGTTGGAGGGTCATGAAATTACATCTATGCCCCTAATTTTTGTTGCTATTTTTATTCCAGCCAGGGATGTTACCTCTAAGCATTTAAATTTCCCTTTTTTATCAAGCAATATGGCATTCATGCTAGGCCTGCCTGCTAACATGAGCATTTGGCCAATTTGTACTGATATTCAAATTCTGCTAGTCCATCATTTTGTGCCTGTTCAGCAAAAATCCATTAAATTAGAGCTTGCTTTCCCATGGGAGGATTATCACCAGTTTCCATCTAGAAGCATCTGCAGTGCGGTGTTTAGTCAGAACCTCAGCTTTCTCAACTCTTCAGATTTGACAGTGGCATGACTGCGTACCCACTGGTTTTACCACCGAGTAAAATTTGTTAAGAATATGCTGTATCACTTCAAGATTCTGCTTCTCAGTTGTGTGTGTGCTGGGCATTCATGTCCAGATTTATTCTGGGGGAGTAAAAAGCCTACCACCTCCAGTCACTTCTGAAGGGACTCTGAGCTGATGCATTGCCAGATACACATTTTGGGCACCTTTCTCCAATCCATGTATTCTAATTACCTGGCCCGATAGTCTGGGAGGGTGAGGTGGGGTGTGGGAGCATATGGTATAATAAAAGCCCCATTTATGTATAATCAGAAAAGCAGAGATATTCAAAATATTAATATCTGCTAGGAAAGACGTGATGCTATACTGTGGGTTGCAAATGAAACTCATACCAGAGGGGTCAACCAGCCCATGGACTGGTTCTTGCCCACTTGGGGTAATTATCAAGGCCCTGACTTAATTATGACTTAAGGGGTGCTAATCCTTAGATTTAAATTTGACACATTATTTGGAATTACCTTTAGGTGCCCAGTTGCTATCGTCTGTGTAAATTGGGTAATGTGCAAATGAGCAAATAAAGAGCAGATAGGTAGTACTCCATTGTTTGAAGCAGAATGCAGCAGTACTTTCTCTAACTAAAAGTTACCACATAAGAGCGATATTCTGTCTCTGACCAAACTTCAATTGTTTCAGTGGGAGAAACTGCTGTGGATCCAGAGCCGTGTATGGCCCTACCTTTGTAGATCCAGACCGTAGTTAAAAATGTAATGTGGTTCTTGCATAGAAGGAAATTGGCAACCATATGCAAATATGGTACAAATCACAGTCCAAAGAGTGCTTTGAGAACAGAAAGGTTCTAACAGACCAATTACGTCATACTTCAAGCACAGTAAGGCAGCTGCCTAGAGCATGAACTAAAACACTATATTGTCGACCCACCATACATGAAAATTGCAGCTAACTTTGCTCCACTCCAAACCTCTGCTCCTTGCATACTAGGAGAGATCCTACCCTATGACTCTCTCCACAAACCTATGTATTTTCTTGAATTTACATTTCACCTGTCTGACTTCACGTACTCCAAACTGCACATAACCTGTATTCCTAACTGCCGACTTAATGTATACTTAACCGTAAATAACTTTGAAAAACAATTTAAATAAACAATTGCTTATTGCTTCTTGAAGTGGATTTATAATGTGCATAAATAATTGAAAAGTAGTTTGAATTCTTCCAACATTTCCAGAAATGGCAGACTGAGAGGAAAGGCTTGCACTTGTCCAATGTTTAGCTAATGCTGTATTAGAAGTGCTAATGGTGGAAGTGATAAAGTAATTGATGTGGAAAGTGAGCATTACCTAGAGTTTCTGGATGGCTGGAGAGATCAATTGTTCTGGTCTTCAGTTTGTGTGTTTCACTACTCTAGCTGTTCCAGAATCCAGGCTAATGTACAAAACTGCCCTACATTACCCATTCTTCTCTAACCCGTATTACAAAAGAAACTGCTTCTAAGGTCACCACTGATTGATAAATATCATGCACTTTGTGGTCAGAAGTTTTGTGGTGGAGAGAGACACTTCTTGGTTAGATGTCACTTATACCTCAAAGCCCAAAACATAGTCTACCTCAAAAGGGAATAGACTGTCTTTGAGCACTTTGAAGAAACATTATTTAATACAATGAACTGGAGTCTGGGACTTTTCCAATAACTGTAGTTGATCTTGGATGCTCTTTTTGCCTTCTGAGGCAATTAAAGGAAAACTGTTGTGTATAGTGTGACCTGGCTCAAAAAACCTGAAGCATTTTTAGAAGTGAACAGCAGGGGAGCTGCTTCCAGTAACATGCAAGTTAACAGAAATTATTAGTGTCTTATTATATCAACCATATAATTTTAACCCAGAATAGGGCACAGCATTTGTATATCTCAGGCAAATCAGACTGCATAAGAAATAAGCTTGGCATTTGAGTGGCATTCAGCATAAGGCTTTGATGGTAGAAAAGTGGATTCAGAGTTGAAATTGATGTAAGTAAGTCTGCTGGTCTGGAGCAAAACCTTTGTGTTCATGCACATCGCAGTATTGTGGCAAAATTCCACAGAGAAACTGTGTAATTACAATGTTTGTGGCTAAGGAAAAAACTAAAGGCAAATAGCAGAGGGTGCTGCAGGTCAGAACTGAAGTGTATTTTATAGAGCTGTATGGAAAACTGAGGTATTACAGTGTGATTTTAAGGGACACAGGCGGAGTTTTTGAAGGGATGTGTGCGAGGAGAGGGAATATTCAGTGTTTTGGGGTGCTGTATTTGGCTTTCTTGTTTAGAAGTGTTACAGAAAGTTCAGTAATGTCTAACCCAAAATAGAGGGGAATGCCAGAAATTTTGCCAGTTGTGGACAATCTCAGTTCATTATAGTTCAATGGGAGAGGCTTCTGCTGGAATATCAGAAATTCTTATTTTTCTCATTTTGCTTGGTTTTAAAGATCTCTGCTTTCTTAGCAGATGGCATTTTTTTTTTCTTGTTTTGTGAAGGTCCATATGGCCTAAAAGAGAGTCTCTTTAATTGTAAAATGTGACCACCTGTTCTGATTTTAATGAATGCAATGAGCTTTAGTCCTGATATATCAGCTTAAAAATAGCTACTTCAGTTTCATAAAAAAAAAACCTTGGTTGGGCACAAATACTGTCACTGCCGAAATAAGCAATTAATAATTAAGTGGCTAATTTTAGAACCCTGTGGCTTTCCTGTTCCCTTGGACTTTCACTGATCCAAGCAGACAGTGATTGATTATCCTGCCAGCACAGATAGGCGCATTGTGCTGGGGCCACTTGGATTGTTTACTGCAGTGTTTAGAAGGTAAGTGCAACTTCACATATTATCTGTGCAAATGGATGCAACCTCCCATCTACATTAATCCAGCTGCTTATTCCATTTCCCTCCCCACCCACACCTCTCCTATCACCACCTAAAGTATGAAATCTGGAGCACTCAGAAGGAATCTTCTGTTTAGATGACTGTCCAGCTGGAGAGGAAGCTAATTCCAAATAAAAATAGCTTTTAAATGGCTTATACAGTAACAAGTTCCTAATGAAAGACCTGTTGGAACCATCCAACTTAAAGTAACTGCAGCCAATTCAGTGTTTCAGAGTTGCCAAATCATGCATGTTTGCCAGAATACAGAACACTTATCATATTTAGGCTGGGATTTTTCGAAGGAGCCAAAGGGAGTTAGGCCCCAAATCCCATTAATGGGACTTGAGCACTTAATTCTGCTAGGCACCTTTGAAAGTTTCTCCCATACTGAGTGAGCTTGGTGCATCATTTCATTCAGAAGCAGACTACAGTATTAAAACTGAAGAAATTACCTGGGGTTTTGATGGATAGCAGGCTAATCTTTGGTTGTAGTAGAAACAATAGTTCTTGAGAGAGAGAGCTGCCAAAGGCAGTCTTTCAAATGGTTTTGAATCCCAGCGGTGGTGGGTGCAATGGTTGAATTTCAGCACAGCAGGGATTGCACTGGAATCTTGTCAAGCAGCTATGTGGTGGAAATCACACAAAGTGACTACTTTTGAGCATTTGCGATATACATGGACAAGAGGATGTGGTTTGAAAAAGATAAGGAAACCTCTCCTTTTACCAAAATACTCTTTCCATGTTGATGTACAGAGAGAAAACGAATCATAAAGGATGTTGGGTATAAAATGACGCGTCACCTGTTTCTTATTTTACTGAAGCTGTGCTTGACAGAACCATCTCTCTAGCCCCAGACAAATGATTTATGTGCTTAGCCAGGTGAAAAGCTGCCTTTGCTTGTTCAATAGCAGTTTTATAACTTTAACCTAATAGGTTTAAATCCAGTTTTCTCTCTAACCACTTAGATTTCCAGACAAACTGGGTATCATTTTTAAGACTGAATATTGTGTTGAAATTCCAAGTGAACACGCAATGTTGTTGTTGTTGAATGTCTCTAACTATTGGCATTAAAATCCATTTAAATTTACTCTTTGTAATAAACCCCAGTTTTGGGGTTTGGGGTGTTTTTTGGGGGGGGAGGTTTGGTTTGTTGGGAGGATGATGAGAGGAGGATCAACCTAAGTTTTCATTTGAGCTCTAGATCTATCACATATCTATGTGGGAATGGGATTTTTGATTCAGTTTCAACCTATGTATAACCTCTTCTCTCCCCATCCTTCTTTTCCCCCGTTTTTAATAATACCGGTCATTGGTTAAATAAAGCTCAGCATAAATAATAGAAAAATGGGGAAGGAAGGAGTTGATTGATCTTGTTGGACTGAAGAGAATGTTTGGTGTGTTGTTGGGTTTGGGTGAGTTGGGTTTTTCCCTACTTTTTCTGAGAATTGACATTTAGCTGCACAGAAATTTTAAAATGTAGTGTTACTTGTGTAGTGATTCCTTTTATGTGGTTATGGCCATGCAGTACATCTGAAATAGTTCTTAAAAGAAGCTAATATCTAGTCTGCTTTCCCTCCTTAGCCAAAATGCCAATTCTCTCTTGATTTGAAATGAAGTTGGAGGGAAGGTGGGAGAGAGAGGAAGCAGAAGTGTAATATGCTAGAGTCCATTTCCAAGTTCAGCAGCAGACTGAGTCTTCAGCCTATCTAAATCCAGTTCAGACTGTTTGCTAAGAAGCTTCACCTAGGACAGAGTCAGGAAAACCTTAGACTGGATTTCTGTGCTTCTTCCTCTACTTTAGTGTCTTGTGACATTGTGTCACGTCTCTTATTTTGAACTGATTGATTGATTAGACATAAGAGAGTGATTATCACAAATATCATTGCCTCCTAACAAGGTCTGCCTCTTTACTCCCTCTTCCCTGTTTGTCTCTAGATCACTGTGTTCACTACTATGATCTTCGCAACACTAAGCAGCCAATCATGGTGTTCAAAGGGCATCGCAAGGCAGTCTCCTATGCAAAGTTTGTGAGTGGAGAAGAAATTGTCTCTGCGTAAGTATTTCCTGTCATGTAGGCTAAAAGCATTACAGTCATAGACTCAGAAAGCTACTAAGGATCATTCTTAACTGTTGTACATACAAGCCTGTGTGGCTGAGTGTATACCACGTACTTGCAAATTGTCATTATGTTAACTAGCAGATTGCTGTGCTTTCTCATATAGCAAGGAGTTTAAGAAAAATGCCAATACAACTGGATTATGGCTTATGATCATGACCCTCCCCCCCCCATTCTGTAATACAGCTGTTTTGGAAGGAGTAGCTGGGTGCCACAGTGTGGTGATATACTGTTCTCCTCCAAAGCCCTGAGTGCAAATTTAACTTGGGTCAGAAATAAAGGAGAGGAGGGGCTAAGTTTAGTGGTCTAATGGACAATAGTCCAAATTGGAAACCATACCACAGTTTCACACATCTTGATTAAACTAGCATTTTCTGCTCTAGAGGCCTAGGGCCAGAACAGAATGGGATGTTTTAAGTCAGTACTGAGGTAGATGTATACTAGTTCAGTACTACAGCATGGAGGATACTGCAGGTCAAAGTAGCTTATAGGCAGAGCTGTGTGATGGAAACTTCCACAGGGCTTTCCAGTGTTGTCTGATTTTAATCAGTTCCATATTCTTCTTATTTTCATTAGCATTACTACTCTCTAAAATGTGCACATTTGTTTGTAGAATTTAAAGCAAATTAATCCCAAGCTTTTGTTGAACTGAATGCTGTGTAGAAATGAAGTATTTTGGAAAAGTGGAAGGCAGGAAATGTTGTAGATGCATGATGACATGGCACATCACACATGGGACACATAAGGACGAAATGGCACTGTCTTGCTTGAGAGCCGGCCATCTGAGAATGCTTATTCCACAACCCCAGGAGGGATACCCCAGGAGGGATAGAGCTGTCAGCCTCTGATAAGGCAACAGCAGGGTTGCGGGGATTGTGCGTGCAGAGCTGGGACATCTTTTTCTGCTGCATGCTGAAATTAATTTATAAAAAGTAGATTGCTTTCATTTTTAGCTTCTCAAAATTTGGGAGAAGAGATGGTAGTAAGGTTTCTGAGTACCAAAGATTAACTGCTTTAATCAAAATATGCATACAAATATAATTCTCTTTATTTCCAACTAAAGTCATTTAATAGATTGTATTGATTTGTTCAGCCTTGTTAAGTTAGGCTTTGACCTCCAGCAGTGTTCAGAACTGCCTAATGTTTAGCAGGGTCCATTGATTATGTTGCTGCTTTACAGAGAGTCTGATTTTGACTGAGCAGTGTATTCAGGATAATTTTTTGAAGAGGATGTGAAGTGGAGGAGTATAAGGTTACAAAAAGAGAGAGATCAGTGTTTTCTTCTTCTCCCTGCTGTGTAGTGGTAGGTAGATTGTTCTTGCATTATGGTGCTCATATCTTGAGCAATGAAAATATGATTAGAGGTTGAGATGAATTTGTTAACATTAAATGCATTCCATCAACAATAGATTTTAACTATTTTTATTTTAATGAACAAGGATTTAGACTGTATGACACTAAAACACAGAGGTTAAGTGCCTATATATTAGGACCTTCCTGATGAGTTGGCTGATAGCACAAGTGAGCAGAAGCAGTCTAGAATTCTGACAGCTTAGGAGCTGGGAAACAATTGTGTTGGTAACTCATAGATGTGGGGTTAGCTAGTCTGTGACTGGTAGCAACCCATAGAAGGTACAAGAACTTGCGTTTTAAAATCAGTAGTAGTAGTAGCTGCCCTAATAGTACAAGGAGCCCCTATATCTCTGGGAGGGCAGACAAAATAAAATTGTAACCCCTCTCTATTTCTAGAAACTACTACAGCACTATACAAATGTGAAAGCGCAGCAAAGGAAAGGGAAATGTCTGACAAGCTCTCTTGGCTAAGGCTTATAAGATTAAAGGAGAATACACGACCTTCTTTGAATGATGGTCCTGATGTGTATTCCACTGTGGGGAGTCGGTGAATTCTTGAAAGCTGCGTCCGTTCTTCTGCTCATGCACCCTCACTCTCCTCATGACTCCAACCGAGGAGATAGAGGGCAGAGTGGACTCTCCAGTTCTTTCTTAACGCCACTTGGCCTGGGTTGGATCCTCCAGTGTGCCAAGAGCTTTGTCTTCCTTTATTCTTCAGTCTGTAAATAGTTTACTCTCTAATTTTAGTTTAGTTAAGTAACTCTCCACTCTGCTCCCCCATATCCCGTTGTGCTTCCAGGCTTCAAAATACCTCCCTCTTCTCCCCCCATATATCTGCCTGATTCAGCAAGGAGTGTACCTCCTGCCACAAGGTTTGACTTGAGAGCGAGGGAATCTACTCCAACAGATCCTCTGTTGAGAGACTTGTCAAGAAGGCAGGGAGCATCCTCATAACCATGAAGCAAATCCTCCAAGTCTACTCCAAATAAGTCAGATACTACCCTGCCTAAGTTGAGCAAGTCTTTCTGCTCAGCCCATGAGGGTACTTAGCATGTCCAAAGTCTTGGGTTATGACAAGAAAACCCACAAATCCAGGGTTCTGTTGCTATCAGACCGCGTGCTGGAAGCAATGGTGCCTCTGGTACCAACTAAACCTAAACACTGGGAACTGATGGCACAGACAAAAAGGCACCATTAGGTGCCTCAGCTACTGACAGTAATAGTTCTACCTTGCCTGACTTTGGAGCAAATTGTAACTGCTCTGGCTCAGTTGGTTCAGGCAGGCAAGACCCCGCACGCTCCAGAGAGAGCAAAGAATTATGCTCCACTTGATGACATCTTTGGTCTCCCAGATCCCCAGTCTCCATTGCCAACAGGTCCTTCCCTCACGAGGGAGGACCTGACTCCACTGGAAGATGCATCTTGTGGGAGGAGTCTGTCTCCCATTCCATCATCCAGTCATGGTTTCCCTCCAGCGGAACTGTCTGTACCCTGATAGATCCAGAATCGGTCCTTTCTTGGGAGACTCTGAACCACCCGATGAACCAGTCTCCTCCTCTGAGGCGTGTCTTTCCAGAAAAGGGAGACTGTCATGGGGTCCACTCACTGTGAGCAGCACCCCCTGCTGGCTGTCATGGGGATTAGCTCTACCCACTTGCACTCTCCTTGTGATGTTCTCTTCTCCTATCTGTCTTGCTCTGCTACCCTGCTCACTCCCAGGACTGAAGCTTTCTCTCTGTGGCTTGGCCCTCTGGCCAGGTCAGTAAAGTCCTCCCCTTCCAGGGAATTCAGTTTTTTTCCAGACTTGCTGTCTGGCTGGTGTCTCCAACACCCTTGCTACTCCACAGTGGCTGATAAAAGAACCCAGGCCCACCCTTTGCAATGGGTTCCAGCCCAGGGACCCTAAACAAGCAGCCACAGTTTGTACAGTTCCACTTCTTGCTGCTGTTTCCCTGGGAGGCTTTCTTTTCTGGGTTTGAGAGCTTCCAACTTGTTCCACTCAGGGAGTGACTGCAGCTTTTCCCAGCAGCCCCCTGTCTGCAGACAGCTACCTGGTTTTATACAGCCCCCTCCTCTTCCTGCACAGGTAAGCCTGTTCCCAATCATGGCGTCCTTATAGCCTAAGGCTCCCCTGCTTGCAGCCTAATTAGCTGATTTGGCCCACCTGGCCTAATTCAGCTCTTTCAAGGCTAGTGTGGGGAGTCCACTCCATCAGAGACCCAGAGCAGTCTGGAACCAGCCTCCACCTCAGCAACTGCCTCGGAATGCCATGGGGACCTTTACAACCACCCTTTGAGCTGGCTTACTGGCCATATTGGGGACTTTGGCACCTGTACCATCCCACAGAATCGACACAGTGCTCTACAGTTTGTCCACATCTCCCCTCCAAACGGATTGTCAGAGCTTCCTCCTGAGCCTGAGGAAGATTGAGCCAGAGCCAGTGGTGCCGATGGTACCAACAAGACCATTCTCATCTCTGGTGAAGCAGTCATTCCAATGTCTCTATCCCTGTCGATGACCGTAAGCAGTTCCAGGGACTGTTACGTAGGGTTTCAGAAGCGCTACAGATCTCCCTTGAGGAAGCTCGGGATCCTCTACATAAACTCCTAGACATCCTCTAATCCTCCAGATCCAGCCAAATAGCACTTCCTGTTAATGAAGATATTTTGGAACCAGATAGAACAATCTGGCATTCCCCAGCCACTTGTGCCCTTACCCCTAAAGGGCAGCAAAATGTTAATTTGTCCTAGCCAGAGGAGTGGAATTTTTCTTTTGAATTGTATTCCTAACTCTCTTGTTGTCCAGGCTGCCACGGAGGGATCTAGACAGGATCACTGTAAATCTACTTCATTTGAGAGAGGGTAAACTACTTGATTTATTGGGAAGGAAAATCCTCACTTCTACTAGCCTTCAGTTCAGAATATCCGGTCAACAAGCACTGATGGCCCGTTATGATCACCTGAACTATTCCTAATTCGTGGCACTCATTGTCTAACTTCTGCAACAGGATAGAGCTCAATTCCAGGCTCTCATTGAGGAAGGCAAGTTGGTTGTCTTCAATCACAGTAGATGTAGCAGATGCATCTTCAAGAGCAATGGCTATTGCCATTGTGATGTGACATGAATTGTGGTTTCATTATTCAGAGTAGCCCAGGGAGGTCCAGAACACCATGGAGGGACCTGCCCTTTGATGAAACTCATCTTTTTAACCAAAAGACACAAGTCCATGTGCATTACAAAGGACTATAGGGCTGCCTTCTGCTCTCTGGGAGTATATGCACCTGCCCCAAAGAGAGAATTCCACAGGCAGCCATACAAGCCAAGACTGGTGGATCAATAATTTTACCTCCAGTGGCCTTATGAGCCACCCCATAAGAAGCAAAAGGGTTCAGAAGTCCCATTTTCCCACACATTCTGTGACAATATCCTCCTCACTAACCTAGCCCCCATCTAAGTAATATTTTTGATGGATTTGGAGTGCTGCAAACCAGTGATGCCACCACCTGCTGATTCCCACACACCCTTTGGAGCTCATTTAGCACTTTTCCCACAACTGGAGTACAATAACAATGGGCACATGTGAGAACTAATAGTCATCCATTCTGGCTATGCAATCAAATTTGCATCCCTGACCCCTCCAAAGTCCCAATTCTCGTACCTTTTCAGGGGCTTTTCTCATGAGGAGATTCACAAACAAGAGGCAGAAGCCCTCTTACTGCAAGGAGCAATAGAGCAGGTACTTAGTACCAAGGAAAGGGTTTTTACTCAACATACTTCCTAGTACCCAAAAAGGAAGAGCAGCTGGAGACCCATCCTCAATCTCTGCATTCTTAACTTCTTTATTTGCAAACTGAAATTTTTCATAGTCACACTGGCATTTATAATCCCATCCCTGGAAAAAGACATGTTGTTTATAGCTCTCAATATGAAGGGCTGGCACTTTCACATGGACATTGACCCCACGCTCGGATGTTTTCTCAGATTCATGGTCGGCCCCAACCATTTTTGATAGAGTGCACCTCTTTGGCCTCACAACCATTCTCAGGGTCTTTACCAAGGTTATCTTACTAGTAGTGGCCAATATCAAACATTGTGGCTTCCCCTACCTTGACGGCTAGCTTCTCATTGCCAAGGTGCCTATGAGTTGCCAACGTCAATGTGTCAATTCTTGTCTCCCCTAGGGGTCATTGTAAATTCAGAAAAGTCTGTCCTCACTCCAATGCAGACTTCAGACTTGATCAGAGGGTCCCTCAATTCAGTCATGGCAATCTGCCAATGGATTTGTTCCAGGTGATGAATGACCTCATAGATGAGATCATGAGCAATTCTTGAACACTAATCAGAATTTCTCTATTGGGATATATGGCTTCATGTACTTATGCCATGCCATTCACCAGATTCTATCTTCATTGTCTGCAAGCATGTCTTCAAACCATGGACCCACCAAACAGTCCATGAGCACCATAGTAACTTGTTTCCACCAAAATAAAATCATCTCTATTGCGGTGGAAGAAGCCTCAGCGGGTATGCATGGGCATTCCCTTCCTTTCCTCCTCACCAGATAGGATGATCATTAAATGCCTCCCTTTGAGACTGGGGAGCTCACATGGACAGCTGCATGTTGTAGGGTACTTGGACAGCCCGAGAAGCCAGGATGTACATTAACATTTTGGAATTATGGACTAAGAGGCTTGCAGAGCCTTTCTCCTATTCATTCAGGATCACCCTATCCTCATAATGTCAGACAGTATAACAACTGTCCTTTTATATCAAAAAGCACAGAGTGAGAGCCATTCCCCTGTATGCAGAAGTGGTCACTCTGTGCAACTGGTGCATCAACAATCAAATCACCCTGTCGGTAGCTTACTTTCCTGGGAATCAAATTGTGGTGGCTGACTCCCACTCATGGTTGATAGCAAAGTGTCTGCTGAGGGAGTTGCATGACTCACTAGTGAACAATGATTTTGCTCCATGGGAACATGTTCACCTCTCAATGAAGAGAAAGTGCAACACATATTCTTCCAGAGGAGCCCTAGCACATCATTCTCAGGCTGATGCTCTCCATCTGTGGTCAGACCGACTATCTGAACTTTGTATTCCCTACCTTACCATTCTTTGTCTTAAAGAAAATTAGTCAGTAAAAGGTATGCGTCATCCTCATCGTCCATAACTGACCCCACAATTTTGGTCCCTGAGTATGTTGTCTTGGTGGTCAATCAACATTCAGTCTTTTCCAGTCTGCTGACCCAGGTGAAAGATGGAATCAAGCATCCCAGCGCTCCAGCACTCTGTCCCAAGGCCTGGATTTTGAATGGGCATCAAGAATGTTTATGCTATCAAGCAGTGCAAACCATCCTTACTAATACAAGAAAAGAGTCCACTAGAAAATGCTACTTAGCCAAGTTGAAGCATTTCTCTTTGTGGGCACAAAAAAAAAAGTATATCCCAAAAGCTGGGAGTATCCCCGCTTATTCTGGACTGTCATCTTTCCCTCAAAACAGCTAGTCTTTCTATTAACTCTTCCAGTCATATGATTCTATGATAGAGACCTTGAGAGGTCATCTTGTCCAGTCCCCTGCACTCGTGGCAGGACTAAGTATTATCTAGACCATCCCTGACCGGTGTTTGTCTAACCTGCTCTTAAAAATCTCCAGTGATGGAGATTCCACAGCCTTCTTAGGCAATTTATTCCAGTGCTTAACCCCCTGACAGTTAGCAAGTTTTTCTTAATGTCCAACCTAAAGCTCCTTTGCTGCAATTTTAGCCCATTGCTTCTTGTCCTATCCTCAGAGGTTAAGAACAACAATTATTTTCCCTCCTCCTTGTAACAACCTTTTATGTACTTGAAAACTGTTATCACGTCCCGTCTGTCTTCTCTTTTCCAGACTAAATAAACCCAATTTTTTTCAGTCTTCCCTCATGGGTCATGTTTTCTAGACCTTTAATCATTTTTGTTGTTGTTGTTCTCTGGACTTTCTCCAATTTGTCCACATCTTTCTTGATATGTGGTGCCCACAATACTCCAGTTGAGGCCTAATTAGCGTGGAGTAGAGCGGAAGAATTACTTCTCGTGTCTTGCTTACAACACTCCTGCTAATACATCCCAGAAGGATGTTCCCTTTTTTTGCAACAGCATTACACTGTTGATTCATATTTAGCTTGGGTCCACTATGACTCTCAGATCCCTTTCCACAGTACTCCTTCCTAGGCAGTAATTTCCCATTTTGTATGTGTGCAACTGATTGTTCCTTCCTAAATGGAGTACTTTGCATTTGTTGTTGTTGAATTTCATCCTATTTACTTCAGACTATTTCTCCAGTTTGTCCAGATCATTTTGAATTCTAATCCTATCCTCCAAAGCACTTGCAACCTCTCCCAGCTTGATATTGTCCATTAACTTTATAAGTATACTCTCTCTATACCATTATCTAAATCATTGATGAAGATTGTGAACAGAACCGGACCCAGAACAGATCCCTGCAGGACCCCACTCATTATGCCCTGCCAGCATGACTGTGAACCACTGATAACTAACTTCTCTGGGAATGGTTTTCCAACCAGTTTTGCACCCACCTTATAGTGGCTCCATCTTTGCATTTCCCTAGTTTGAGAAAGTCATGCGAGACCGTATCAAAAGCTTTACAAACGTCAAGATTTATGGTCCACCTGGCAGCAGTCAGTACATACCACCCACCTTCACATGGTAGCTCAGTTTTCACTGACCCACTGACTACTAGATTCTGAAAGGATCTAATCAGAACCTTTCCACCAGTAAGGAAACCTTCTCCTCAATGGGACTTAACCCTTGTTCTTTTGGTGCTCACTATGTCTCCCTTTGAACCACTAGCTGCATGTTCCATATCTCTCCTATCGATGAATGTTGCATTCCTGGTAGCCATCACCGCAGCTGTGTGGGGGTGCTCAGAGCACTTGTTGGCAGATCCACCTTACACTATATTCCCTAGAGACACAATTTCATTGTGTTTACATCCTAAGTTCACCCCCAAAGTAGTTGGAGTTTCAACTAAACCAGTCAATTCACTTTCCTGTTTTTTCCTGAACCAGAAGCATATGACGAAGAGAGGAGACTTCATTCCCTTGAAATGCGACAATCTTTAGCCTTTTACCTGCAAAGGACATAGCCAATCAGAAAATCACCAAGACTTTTTATCGCCTTAGCCGAAAGAGTCTGAGGTCAAGCTATATCCTCTGAGGATCTCTAAATGGATCTCAGGCTGTATCTCACTCGATCAGCTGTCACATCTTCCTCCCCCTCAGGAGGTGAGGGCTCCTTGTATAGGAGCACAGGCAACGTTAATGGTATTGCTACCTTTACTTTACATTTGCAAAGCAACTTTGTAGAGTTCCGTCTGCACATTTGTGAGACAATTTTCTCCTCCGTTGATGTGCCTTTTGGGACAGTGGTCTTTCAAACGGCTCTGTGACCTGCATCCTCCTCCTTGAGTAGTGCTTGTCAGTCACTCACAGTGGAATACACCTAGGGGCCAGTTCTTGAAGGAGAAGAGAAAGTTACCTTACTGTAACTGAAGATTCTTCTAGATGTGTGGTCCCTGTCTGCATTCCACTACCTGCTCTCTTCCCCTCTGCTTCGGCTCATTCTTGGATTGACCATACAGAAGGAATTGGAGAGGCACTTTGTCTGCTCTGTTTCAGAGTAGCAGCTGTGTTAGTCTGTATTCGCAAAAAGAAAAGGAGTACTTGTGGCACCTTAGAGACTAACAAATTTATTAGAGCATAAGCTTTCGTGAGCTACAGCTAACTTCATTGGATGCATTTGGTGGAAAATACAGTGGGGAGATTTATATACACACAGAGAACATGAAACGATGGGTTTTATCATACACACTGTAAAGAGAGTGATCACTTAAGATGAGCCATCACCAGCAGCAGGGGGGGGAAAGGAGGAAAACCTTTCATGGTGACAAGCAAGGTAGGCTATTTCCAGCAGTTAACAAGAACATCTGAGGAACAGTGGGGGGTGGGGTGGGGGGGGAGAAATAACATGGGGAAATAGTTTTACTTTGTGTAATGACTCATCCATTCCCAGTCTCTATTCAAGCCTAAGTTAATTGTATCCAGTTTGCAAATTAATTCCAATTCAGCTGTCTCTCATTGGAGTCTGTTTTTGAAGCTTTTTTGTTGAAGTATAGCCACCCTCAGGTCTGTAATTTCCATCCCACCATCAACCTCAGCCTGGACCAGTCCACACGAGATCCTCTTCCTGGACACTACGGTGCTAATACGCGATGGTCACATAAACACCACCCTATATCGGAAACCTACTGACCGCTATTCCTACCTACATGCCTCTAGCTTTCATCCAGATCATACCACACGATCCGTTGTCTACAGCCAAGCTCTACGATATAACCGCATTTGCTCCAACCCCTCAGACAGAGACAAACACCTACAAGATCTCTATCATGCATTCTTACAACTACAATACCCACCTGCTGAAGTGAAGAAACAGATTGACAGAGCCAGAAGAGTACCCAGAAGTCACCTACTACAGGACAGGCCCAACAAAGAAAATACCAGAACGCCACTAGCCATCCCCTTCAGCCCCCAACTAAAACCTCTCCAACGCATCATCAAGGATCTACAACCTATCCTGAAGGACGACCCATCACTCTCACAGATCTTGGGAGACAGGCCAGTCCTTGCTTACAGACAGCCCCCCAACCTGAAGCAAATACTCACCAGCAACCACACACTACACAACAGAACCACTAACCCAGGAACCTATCCTTGCAACAAAGCCTGTTGCCAATTCTGTCCACATATCTATTCAGGGGACACTATCAGAGGCTTGTTCACCTGTGCATCTACCAATGTGATATATGCCATCATGTGCCAGCAATGCCCCTCCGCCATGTACATAGGTCAAACTGGACAGTCTCTATGTAAAAGAATAAATGGACACAAATCAGATGTCAAGAATTATAACATTCAAAAACCAGTTGGAGAACACTTCAGTCTCTCCGGTCACTCGATTACAGACCTTAGAGTGGCTATCCTTCAACAAAAAAACCTTCAAAAACAGACTCCAACGAGAGACTGCTGAATTGGAATTAATTTGCAAACTGGATACAATTAACTTAGGCTTGAATAGAGACTGGGAATGGATGAGTCATTACACAAAGTAAAACTATTTCCCCATGTTATTTCTCCCCCCCACCCCACCCCACCCCCCACTGTTCCTCAGAGGTTCTTGTTAACTGCTGGAAATAGCCTACCTTGCTTGTCACCATGAAAGGTTTTCCTCCTTCCCCCCTCTGCTGCTGGTGATGGCTCATCTTAAGTGATCACTCTCCTTACAGTGTGTATGATAAAACCCATTGTTTCATGTTCTCTCTGTGTGTATATAAATCTCCCCACTATTTTCCACCAAATGCATCCAATGAAGTGAGCTGTAGCTCACGAAAGCTTATGCTCAAATAAATTTTAGTCTCTAAGGTGCCACAAGTACTTTTTCTTTTTTTCTGCTCTGTTGTTTTATCTCCTGGGCTGGAGGCATGAGAGGAGAGTGAAGGTGCATGCATGGACCAATGGACAATGCTTTCAAAAATTCTTCATCTCCGGGCACATGGAGCACATGACTGTGTCCACAGTGGAATATAGGTAAGGACCACACATACCTCTAAGAACTTCCAGTTAGCATAAAGTAAGTAATTTTCTTTCTTCCTGAGTCCCAGTAACAAAAGATAGAAATCAGAACGTTCACTCTGATTTCATACTATCGTTACAAATGTCTAACAAATCAAACTGCACCTCTCTCCTCATCTGTTGTAATTGTAACGATGTTTGAGATAAGGTTTGCATGAGTTACATGCATGTTGCAGTATATAGGGGTTTGGGGTATATTTTGGAGATAAAAATGACTGTTCCTGTGGGGGCAGGAATTGTGCCATTGGCGATATTCTATGGGTGTCGCAGAATATGGGCAATTTCCCCCCTGTTGTTTCCTGAATTGTAAGGGTTTGGGTGACTTGGGATGTGTCCTGAAGCAATGTTAGCTGCTTTTAAACAGTTTTGTCTATGGGAATAGGTTGATTAGCATATGCATAGTAGATTGGCATATTACTCACTTGTGAGTAAGCTGTGAGTTTTTAGTGTTGTTAAAACCTCTATACTACACCATCATGGATTCTTCATATACCACTTACTGCAATAAAAAATCTGAGGTAAGTATTTTGGTTTTTTCCTTATCCTGCTGCTTGGTGGTGTTATCCCAAGTCCCAATATTTCAGAACTCTAAGGGGGAGAGAGGAATTATGATACATTTTAGAAACTATCTAGATAGTTTATTCACAATGGAATAAATGTAATGTCTTAGGACCTACTGGGTCGAGAAGGGCAGTGGCCTTGTGCAACACTTGGAAATCTCCCTTTTCCAGACGTATAAACCTTCCATTTCTAGTTCTGATAGGTTGTGAGATGCTGAAGGCTTACATTATTAAAAGTAGTCTCAGTGGTGATAACTTAATGGTCCGTGTGCAATTGAATCAGTCTAAGATATGTAGTAAATGAAACTATCACCGCCAATTTGTAGGCATGGGTGTGGTTGGAAAATATATTTGAAATTTGTACAAGAAACTTTGGGGCAGGAACTGCACCTATACCTAGAATAATGGGGCCTGATCCTAGTCATGCGTTCTGGATGCAACCATACTATAAATATTTAATATTACTATAAAAGCCTGAAGCATAAGAAAGACAGGACAATACTGGGGGATCCAAAGAACTGTTAACTTGTTTTTCCCACTTCCTTGGATAGTGATGGGATAGAGGAGCTTGATGTGGGGTAGTATTTGTGGAGTACACAAGTGAGTCAATAAGAAGAATTTGAATGAGGAGAGGCATGGAAGCCTTTTGCAATGGGATTGGAAGGTCATTTTGTGCGTAGAGGGCAAAGAAAAAAGGCATGAAGGCTGGAATCGGTGGAAAAAGAGCTGTTGAGGCTGGTTTTATTTGTGAGTTAAAGGGAACCCGGTAAACAAGATCAGAGATGTTAACCCTGCCCAGAACCTGTGCAGGGGCTTGAGGGCAGACTGAGAAATAGGGGATACAGTGGAGGGATTTAAAAATAAGTGACATCTCATAAACAAGAGGTTAATTTTAGTGGCTGAGGTTTGGATGGACTAGAAGTGAGCGCCATACTCTCAGGGCACCTAGAGGAGGAGGTCACAATATTCAAGGCGGGAGGTAAGTGCATGGACAAGTATTTTCACTAGCAGGGCAGAAAGGAAGGAACAGATTGTGACCTATATTGTAGAGGAAGAAACATCTAATAATGTCCTGGATGTGTGGGGATAAGAAATTAAAGATAGGTTATGAGAATGAGTGAAGTGGAGGACAGTGGTATTAACAGCAGCATTGGAGAAAGGAATAACCTTGTTGGGATAGTTTTTTGTGCAGCCTAGTAACCCATTTGACAGGCTTTAATCTAATGTGATACTTTCATTAGTTCAGTTTGAGCAAGACATGAAATCAGGTAAAACCTCCTTGAGTTCATCAAGTATGCTATATGAGAGTTGTAAGTATCACACTAAGGAATCACAATTCAAATTGGAGTCCCCTGCCTTATGATAGCATTCTGACTTTTCTGTACTGATGATTGCAGGTCAACAGACAGTCAGCTGAAGCTATGGAATGTAGGGAAACCACACTGCCTGCGCTCTTTCAAGGGTCACATCAATGAGAAGAATTTTGTAGGCCTGGCATCCAACGGAGACTACATTGCCTGTGGTGAGTAGAGCATCCACTAAAGAAATGTTTGCATGTCTCTTCAGAGCTTGCACTGCTTCTAATGAAAAGTATGCATAAAAATGAGCTCAGTACTTGAGACATCTTAGAATCATAGAATCATAGAATATCAGGGTTGGAAGGGACCTCAGGAGATCATCTAGTCCAACCCCCTGCTCAAAGCAGGACCAATCCCCAATTTTTGCCCCAAATGGCCCCCTCAGGGATTGAACTCACAACCCTGGGTTTAGCAAGCTAATGCTCAAACCACTGAGCTATCCCAAAATACAGGATTATTCTTACCCTCTCCCTTCAGCTTTGCCCTAGAGAATAGTATAAAAAGTAGTAGCCGTACGGCAGTGTGCGCTTACTCCAGTTCTGCCCTAACTTACATGATTTGCTTTAACCACCAGACTTCCATTGAAATGTCCACAGGTAAGTCCACAGTCCCTACATAGCTTCTATGAATATGACATATGTCTTTTAAAAATAATAATTAAACTAAAAAAATCCCTCTAAGTCCTTTTAGGGAAGGTCAGGATTCTATACCAGTTGAATGGTGCACAGTGGTGGACTTGCCACTCTGGGATAGTTAAACCAATTATTGCTGGATTAGGAGTTGAAACAGTTCCAGCAACGGTGAAAAGATCCCCCTAAATGTTGCTGCTGTGCTGCCATCTCCCATCTGAGTTCCACTGACATCTGTGCAATTTGCACATGGGGCCTTTAATTATGTTCCATGCCTTTTCAAGTATCTGCCAAAGTTATGGAACAAGATTAAAGTCTCACCAGAACAGTGTTGTAATTGTGTACTGAGTCCCTTGTAATTATAACCTAGTAACCGGGACATCCACCCTGTAGTGATCCTGTACTCTAGTTGCAGCAGCCAACAGTGATAGGCGGTAGAGGGAGCAATTAAACTTGCAGGAACTAGGCTGAAATAATTCTCTACTCTCACAGTAAAAGATCTAAAAAGACTTGCTTATCAGGGGTCCATTTCTAGAACTTATTTTATTGATTTGCTTGTATTTATAGGAAGTGAAAATAACTCCCTCTACCTGTACTACAAGGGCCTCTCAAAGACACTTCTGACTTTCAAATTTGACACAGTAAAAAGCGTCCTGGACAAGGACCGGAAAGAGGATGACACAAATGAGTTTGTCAGTGCTGTGTGCTGGAGGGCACTGCCAGATGGGGTGAGTTTTCCACTTATTTTTATCAAGATTGCTGCTGGGTGAATGTCTTATGTTCATGTAAGATGGTGTCGTTGAAGGTTTGGCTCCACTTTTGTTTTTTCCTGGTTATATTCCAAGGTATTTTGCAGGTCAGCAGTAGAAAGTGCATGTTTGCAGAGTAATTGAAATGATTATATATATTTTAAAGGTACTGCAATGTAATGGTGGTTAAAATTGGGAAATTCAAAAGGTTGTGGTAATCAGAGTTTGTACATTTAAAAGCTCAACCATAGTGATGCATTAAGACAGTTTTTTGTCATTTAATTTCCTTGTTTCCTTTTTATATGAATTTTGTATATGATCACATTCAAGTAAATTCACTATGCGTTTTTAAATGTGATCTTCTGTATGGGATTTCACACTTTAATACATGCACTATGTGTAGATGATTAAATGCCTGAGGTAAGCACCAGCTACATTATCTCCGTTACTATTTCAATTAACTTTGTTCCAAATATATAGAGTGCATGCTGCTCTTGTAGTGCACACGCTGCACTTCCAGTGTTTTTTAATCTGAAGTTTGACTGTATTTCAAAATATGCTGGTTTTGAGCTGGAGTGTTTAAAAAGAACTTTATAAAGTTACTTGTAAAAAAAAAAACAAAAAAACCACACCTCTGTAAACTTACTCATGTGCATAAGTGTTTGCAGATGAGGTCCTTAATTGGCGGGTGGGGAATTCATTCTTAGGTATTTCGAATAGCTAAATGGAATTTTATTTAACTTGTGAAGAGAGCATTTGGACTGAGAGCAAACCTGAGAAATTGCAGCCTGAAAGGTAATATTTTTAGCAAGTTGTTAACTTCTTATCTGTATTTACAGTATACTGGAGGTGTCCTCACAATCAAATAGCATGAGATTATTTCAAATAAATTGTCCTGAACCAAGCCCCCCCAAACTAAAACTTTCTAGTGTTGGGGAGGATCTGGATCTAGATCTAAACTTTGTATCTCTAATTTTAAAGTCAAAGGAAAAAATGGGCTGTTTTAAGAATACCGAATAGAGCTAATATTCTTTTGGATCCTAAGCTAGGTTTTGAGGTGACTTTGTTGTGTAAATAAATGGATACGAAGTCTCAAGTGGACAATAGAAATTATGTGACTTTCAACCCAGATCTCCATTGGTGAAAGCCTGAAAGTAACCCACTGCATCCATAAGCTTCCCTTTCACCTTTCTTTTCTTTGCTGCAATATTTCCAGTGAGCCTGTCCTCTGACTGCAATGTACACCTTTGCTTCAGACACTAGGGATCAATTGTGCCCTTTTGATTACTTCTCCTTACCTCTTCCTCTGATTCTCATTGCTTTCGATCTCTCCCACTTCTATAGTGCTTTTAGTCTGAGTGGCACTCTAACGTAAGCAGCTGAAAAGCTGTTGAACAGAGTTGTAGAGCGCTACTAGAGTATTCAATACAACTCGAATGCAAAATTTTATGTAACAAATGTATAATAAAGTAACAATGAAATCCGCTCAATAAAGGGTGCACTCAGCAATTATTACAATAGTGAGAGCTCACTGAGCTCTCTGGCATTCAGTCTGTCACCGTTCTTGAGAAGCCTGGGTTTTTTTTCTGTCATTAGTTCCCACATGTCACCCTGGGTTTTGTTTTAAATTACCATATTTTTTTTTCTGTGGCAAGCAAAGTACCACCTTCTGGTTTGGAAAGAGAGCTATGAAAAGCTGCATGTGGCTAGAGAGCCACAGGCTGAGTATTTCTGCTTCAACATTTTACCTCTGAACGTAATACCTCCCATGCTTTTCTACATACTGCACTTGCACTGTTTCATGAGTCAGTTAGCAATGTGATTTGCTTTTTGCCAGGAGGCCCTCACATCTCTTTTTTTATAGTACATCCAGCTATCACTGAGCTAAGTGCTATTTCTTCTGAATGTACCCACACATGCTTATTTTCAAACACAAGTCACTTGCCATGGTGCAGAGGATCTTGCTCAAACCTCACTAGTGCACTTGGCATGTTGGATTATTGTACTGCAGAGAGAGAGATTCAGAAAGCTAGCCTACATCCACAATGCCCCTTTCAAGGAGAATGTTTCCTTATTCTTCACTCCCTTACATTTTCTTGCGGTTTCATGCTCTTTTCTAAGGAGACTTTGGACCTACATGAACACCCGTGGAAGATAACGTGTTTTAATGAATCATGGAATGTGCTTGGAAGAGGTGATGGTATTGTGGCAGTCTTCCTGGTATGTGAGTCAAGAAGTTCTATTCCTGGCTTTGCCACAGACTTTCTGGGACCTTGCGGAAGTCTTAGTCACTCTGCTTCCGTATCCCTATCTATAAAACTTACTCTACCTACCTCACATGAGTGTTCAGACTTAGCTTGCTTATATTTGTAAACTGCTTCTTCAAATGGAGGGCAGCATAGACATACAGTGTATTAGCTGTGCCTCGGGATTCCCCAACATAACCCAGAGTTGATTCAGTTTCCCTGTAGTGTTGCTGTGAACCATTCTCTAATTCAGTAGCCTTACCAACTGAGAAGGGAGGAACAAGTTTAAGTTCTGATGCTTTCCTCAAAATATAAGTATCTATATCCACTTAAAGTGCAAAATCTGAGATCCAAGAAAAATAAAAACCCTTCAGATAGTTAAAACGCCCAATGAATCTGCTGCTGCTTTACCTTGTCCTGTTAGACAGGGTTGGCAGCTCTAGTTCTGTGGTTCCAGGCTTTCCTATCAAGTGCGTCTTCCAAGGTGACACCAACCTTCAACCTCCTTCAGCATCTCAAATCACCTTTTTCTGGGTCTTCCTCATGGTCTCTGTCCTGTAACTATTAGTTCTTGTACCCTTTTGCCAACATATCTCGCACCTCATTGTCTCAGCTGGCCCAGCCATCTCAATTGATAGCCCCTCAGCTTTTCTATGATGGGGGCTACCTGCATTGTTACTGATACTATTTCATGGTGTACCTCAGCTCTTGTCTTACCCAGCATCCACCAGAGCAATCTCATTTCTGCAGTGTGCATTTGTTCTCTTCCTCATTGGCCAGCATTCTAACCCATACCCATTCTAACCCCCACAGCTGGCCTAATTTGCTTGGCACATTTTTGTCTCAGAGAATTCCCATCAACTCCCTCCATTTGCACCAAGTGCTTTTCATGTGATTCCTAACATCTGCATCCGCTTTCCCATCAAATTCCCACTGAAACTAACAGAAATAAATTAATTTACACTTCCTTCTGACATAAGGTATTTGAGAGAAGATGGCAGGTGTGTGCAGGGAAGGAATCCTTTGAATCCTCGTTGGAGCCCTGAGCTTCTTTCTGTTCCGTCTTTCCATCCTCTTGAGATCCTCTGTCATAGCTATCATCTTTTCATCTGAAGAGGGCTGGACATGGTGTTTCTTCTGCATCTGTCAATACCAATCCATAATTGACCAGATTGATCAAGACCATTTCTCTCCCAAAAAGCTGAGCGCAGTGCTCCCTGCCAGAGCACTGCCTCTGAGACACTAGAGTGGCCGGAATTTTGTACATTTTGGATCAGGCTAATTTTTTAAGCGATAATAGTTTGTATTAAACATACAGTAGTTAGCATACTAATACTTTGGTCTTCTATCATGCCTTTTGGAGATCTTAAACACTTTAGATAAATCAGTGAACTAATTCTCTGAGCATCTGTTTTGGTAAATATACTCACCTTTTAGAGATGGGTAAATTGAGGCACAGAGATTCTAATATACACATTTTCTAAAGTGGCTTTCAGTTGAAGTTGGAGGGAGCTGCTAATGCTCAGCAACTCTGAAAATTGGTAGGCCATCTAAAATTAGAAGCCAGTCAAGAAATTTTTACCCACAATGAGTCACACAATAAGTTAATGGCAGAGTCAGGGATATGCTCCAGAACTTCTGACCCTGTCACCTGCCCTAAACGCATACCTCTAACTTCTAAGTGAGAGGTTTATAATATACATGCCTGGCTCTGTCTCTCCTTAACAGAAGAAAAAAATACTCCCTAACACACTGGCAAGACAGCCCACTTGATGTAAAACTTCTATTCTAGTATTGGAGTTGTTAATAAATTCTGCTGTTCTGTTAGCGTAAACACCATAAGAAAACTAGTAGAAACATACATAGCTTTCTTACTAAGGGAAAGAAAATGAAGTATTACTTCTAGAACAATGCTAGGCAAGCAGAAATGTCTGTCTGTCTTAAAATGCATGTATGTGGGGGAGAGTCAATTTAAGGTGTTTGTCTGCGATAGACAATTGCAATGTAGGTAGTACCCTGAGGAGAACCTCTTGTACTTGGTTTCTCCTTATTCTCCTGCATAATATTTCCACGCCTCCTGAGAGGTAGACACCCTTCACTCTGGCTTGTTACGTTCAGAGTTAAAAGTGCACCCCGTACATCTGCCACTCTATTACTTCTTAAATAACCCTCCTCCCTTCCACTGCAGTTGGTGTTTCTCAGAAGGGAGCTATTGGGAGAGCAGGTTTAGCATTGGCTTCTCCCTGGACAGCAGAAAGGGTATTATTGCTGAACACAGAAACAATTTGATTATGTAGATTAAGCAGGGCTCAATCTATCATAATCACTGTAAAGAAGCCATTTAATTTTGTGCCTGTTTGCATGAGTGTTCATTACCACAGATAAGCAGGTTAGCTTGGGAACAACTTTCCAAGTAGAAATATCGGGGGTTTGATAAGCAGCAAGGAGATGCAGATAAGAGAAGAGTATGCTAAGTAAATTAGCCTAAGCAAAGATTTGTATCTTTTTAAAGACAAAAAATAAAATATATTGACAATAGCATTTTTGTTTTAAATTAGGTCTTCCAGATCTCTTAACTGAAGGAACATTGGGACTATATACTGTACTTTGTTTAAAGGGTATCTGACATTCGAGTGGAATGCTTTTAATTGTGTATTCACTAGATGATAGAGAAGTGCAGCTTTGCAAAAACATCTTGAAGAGTTGAGATACAGGCTGGGTGAATAGAAAACTGGTCTGTGTGTTCCTGTCTAAGGGTTGTTCTTCAAATGAGTGTTAGTTTAGCAGTCTGGGAAGCTAACATCTAACCACCAGTGAGAGGCACAGGAACTGACTTTTCAGGAGGTCTCAAGGCTCATTTAGATGCTGTTATGACACAAGTGTCTCCATATCCATCCATCCCTGCACCATTGCTGTATTATCTCTTGGGGGCTTCTGGTAAGATTGTAGTTTCCCCTACAGAAGGTAAAACAGGTCACAAGTTTGTGTGTCAGGTCCTTTTACCCAAGTTGTTCCAGGCCGCTTACAATGAAACGTTAGACAAGTGACTTCCCACCAGCTACTCTGACTACGACAGCAAACTCCCATGGACTCCTTACTCTGAATTTCAGGTTACCCTGTTCTAGGTTTTATAAACAAATCTTCAGAAAGGGTTGTGTTGCACACCTTTTTGGATTGCTACTTCAGGAAACCAGCTTTCCTTTCTTTAGCCAAAATTACAACAGTTGATGATCCTATGTAGCATCTCAGACTTCAGTTCCCTAAATGTGTCATTAGTAAGTAATTTTTATTAATTACATGTTCTTTAAAAACATGCAATTATTCTTCAGTAAATCTTCATTTACAATCTTTCATTTCTGTTAACTCATGGAAAGTAGTTATCCATTTTGTTTCCCACAGAATGAATAAGTATGGTACACATGAGCTAGCTAGTACACATGGGACTTCGATAATTTACAATCAGCAACGTGAATCCCTTTTGCTGGATTTAATCTAACCATCTCAGATAATTTCAGAATGCGATTCATTGCAGTTCTTAGCTGTTAATTAATTTGGAAGAGTTATTGATATTAACATGAAACTTCCCGTGCTATTCCCAAATAACCAAACCCTTACTCTAATCTAAAATAACCTGCCCTGATTTTAATTGTAGATCTGTTAATCTGAAATCTTAGTTTCAGTTAAGATTTCCAAAAATTCAAAGGATTTTATCTTTTTCACTCCACTAATCTGTGGTCTGTTGCAAGAACTGGGGTTTAAAATAATCTCAAGACAGCTAGCAGCTTTGATTTACAAATTAAACCTGTATTTTTCATGCAGAATTCTCAAATGGAGTTGTTTAGATGGCAGTTGAAGCTTATCTAGAAAGTAATCTGAGATTTCTGTGTGAGAGGTACTCACAATACAATGCCAGAACTGTACTGTCCTTTCTGATCCCTCTGGCCTCTCAATCAGAACCTGTCTCCAGGTGATCACTGACAGCTGTAGTACTTGCTCTCCCGTTCCAAGCATCTCTGTGAGGGCCTCTACCATTCCCCGCTTTATCCAAGTTTCTCCTCTCCTATTCACAACTGTTGAGTCATTATCATAGGTTACACTTCTCACAAGTCTGCCTCCACTTTATCCTGACATTGCTTCTTCACTGGTCAAACCTAATCAAGCACTCTGATCTTTTGTTGCACTGCGTTCTAGATCTTCACTCCCAGGGTGCCTTGCATCTCCTTCATACAGCCGCAAGAGGGATGGTGTTTGGCTCCCTCTTCACTCTTCTGGTTGAAATACATAATTAACAGTTTATCAAGGTTGTGGCAATCTGAGAATCCTTTCCCAGAAAAATGAGGTACGCTTGAATGTGCTCAGAGTCCCTCTGCCCTTGCCTAGAATTTCATCAAATGCTTCGCTCCTCCTTGTGGAGTTTGCCTGCTTTGGAGTTTAGACCTGCTGAGGAGCTGACCTGTCAACATGATGGCTCCCAGCTCTTCTCTGCTGCACTCTTTTCTCTCTGGCCGCACCAAGTTCTTTCTAGTTGTGTTTAAAAGCCCAACAACTTTTCATCCTTTCACTCAAGCAGATTCCTCTACTTGTTGCTTAGCACCTTGCAGCAAGATATTGTTACTGCATTTTATTTCATTCCATTCTGTTTTGCTCAAGCCTCTTAAAGGAGTTATCCAAGTCTTGTCAATCTCATTTTCTTAAACAGAGAATGTTAAATCTTTATTATTTAAATCTAACCCAGAGCATCATAAAATACACTCGAGACTTGCTTGGCTTGTAAAGTTCCTAGGTTGGAAATGCAATAGTATGTGTAACATTTCCTTCCACATGCCTGTTGCTGAAAGGGTCTAATTTTGTGCATAAAGTAATTCCATGAGGCATGTTCTTGTCTTCAGGGAAACTCTCAGTGAGGTGTGTGTATTTGTATATAATGCATGTTAAATTTGCATGTGCAAATATCTTTTGAGATATTCTATCTTGGATTCCGCTTGTTACATGAAAAGAGAATTAAGCAAAGAAAATATCCAGCTGAATGTAGCAACTCTTTACTCATCATTACCACGCTAGGAATCCAACTGTTGAGAGCTACATGAGAAAATTATACTCTATTATTAGTGGCTCACTAGCTATCTTGACATTGCAGTGTTTTGACACCTCAGTCCTTATGCAAATTACAGGATTTAGAAGAATTTTATTTTTCATCCCTTTTACGAAAAAAAATCTCCAATATTTTTGTCATTTATTCTCTCCCCAGACCCAGGAACCTGTTGAGGTTTCTCCTGTAAAGGTGGTACTTGCTGATATGAGTGGGTCTCAGAACTCCCACAAACACCCCTGCATACACCGAATAGCAATGGATGGGGAAAGTCGCATCAGGAGACCGTCCATTTCAGTCTTCCTCTGGTGCTAACCATTTTACTACTAAAATTGACATCTCTTCCCCATTTCCAGTGCAATTGGAGAAACTGTATTGCAGCATTTGTGTTGCTGTTCCAGGTTTCCGGCTGGTTTGAGGACTGCTAGTTGATGCAATTATGCATCGTTTTTAATCCTTCCTTTCCTAGATTCAGATTAACTGTTTTTATACTCCTGTGTCAATTTATTGACCACACTGATGCTATTGTTCAACACTAAAAGGCCTATTCTTCCCCACTGCCTCCACTACAGTGCTTTGAAATCACACTAACTTGGATTTGAGAATAGTCTTATAAAAGGAATGGGTCCTGGTTTTTCCTCTTGGATTCCAAGTCTAGTTTCACAAACTTAATCTAAAGTCTTCTTTTCCCCTCTTCAGAAAAGAAGGGGGCGTGGGTAGTTTTAAGCTTGTCCTTTATAAATTGCCTAGGGGTCTTTTGTCAGTTTAAAGGAGATGTAAAAGTTAAAGTGGTTTTTTTGAACTGAGGTAGCATTTACACCAGCAAACTACTTTGCTGTAATTAATCACCAGTGCATGTCCAGTAATGCTAACCATTAGGTAAACCGGAAACATTTTTATCAGTCATCTGTTTTTCAGTCATTAATGAATGGCATAGTGGTAGAAGTCTGAGAACGGTTGTCATTACCTTTTCAGCCATTGAGCCCACTGGTAGAGTTGCAGTGAGTGTGGATTATATTTCACTGCTAGTGTAACCAGGGTCTTAGTATTCCTGTTATTTCCTGATCTTGAGACATGCAAACTTGCACAGCAAGAATTGTATTGTTACAGTATTCATTGTGAATGGGGACACACAGAAACCCTCTTCAGTTCTTGTTAAATTTGTGAGTAGAAGTTTCTCTTCTGCTGGATCTCTGGTATTTTAATAAGTAGCAATTAATTATTAAACAAAGAATGTGGTTAAAGCACGGTCTCTTTTGTGGTTTAACTATTATAAAAGTTAGAATTAAACCACAAAAGCCAGGAAATTCAGAGATGAGACAAACTGTCCTTAATTCCCTATTGTACCATTGTATTACAAGATATAATGTACCATTTTAGTTTGTGTAGTCTTTCACATAAAATGTATTCCAAACTATTTTTATTAATAGAGATACTTATTTTACAGTAGCATCCAGTGCCAGAGTCAAGCTCAGAGCCATCTTGTGTTAGGCACTGTACACAGCTGGAAGCATGCACAGTTTCAACCCCAAAGAGTTTACAAGTGTTAGTTTTAAAGACAGTTGTCAATTCCACCGCCTTCCCAGGAGAATTTCCACGAGGCCCCCTAATCCCAGAGGGTTGATATATACACCCTCATAGATTTTAATTATTTAATTAGTACCTTAATTATAAAGGCATCATGAGGTTGGGTTTCAAGTAAACATCCAGAAGTTCTGATACTTGTCGGAACCTTTGGAGGCTCTTTTCCCTCTGTGCCCTAGGTTTCCCCCCCCAACCGTTTGCCTTTATGTGGCTGGAGAGATTTGTTACTCTCCCTCCCCCCCCCCCGCCCAGCAACCTTCAGGCAACATCCTCCCATACTCTGTATGCAAGGAGCCCACAGGTTTTCCTCCATGGAAATGGAGCATGTTTGATGTCTCCCCATTCCTTATATCCCCTCCTACCTGTGATGTGGTCCCCCTTTCTGCATCACCATCTCTGTTCTTCTCAGCCCTGATATGGAGAGTCTAGAGTGGAATGGAGAACTGCCCCCTCCAAAACAATGCATCTCTGCAGGTGCCAGCCAGGATGTGTGGGCACTCTGCCTACTCTCCTTGCATCTGCTCCCTGGGTCTCATGCTCCAGCAAAGGGCAAACTCGTGGTCGAGTCAAGGTAAAGGCTAGGTGAGCAGGCTCTAGCCTTCTGCCGCCGCCTTGTATGACTCATTTTTGTTTGTTTGTTTTTTGTTTTTTAAGTAACTGAGCCCATGGCTCTGATTGGGACTAAGTGCCCCTTGGCTAATGCTTAAAATTTCTGGGCAGTCCTGGCCAACCTCTGGAGATTTGGAAAATATAGTTATGCCATGTTTTATTAAAGGCAGACAAAGAAATTGTCATAAACCAGGGAGAAAATGTCATCTTCCTGAGATTTGCAAAAAGATGGAAAGTCAAGTGAAGCAGATAAGGGGGTGGTTCAAGAAGATTATAGGAGCTACAGAGGACAACACAGTTGTCTCCACACAAGCTTTCAGGGTTGGTACAGGAGGCTGATGGTGGATAAGCAAGAATGGGATGAAATGACACAGTCCCTGGGACAGATTGAAATAAGTCCAAGAAGGGTTTTAAAAATGAGGTCAGTTTTGTACTGTGCTCTGAACTGACTGGGGAATGAATACCCTAGAAGTGTAATGGCCCTGAAATCTTTTTATTTATTTATTTATTGCAAGAATTTGAATTAACCGGTAAATGTGTGTTTTCCCTTCAGGTACCAGGCAAAAATTTTAGTTCCTAATGAAATTTCTGGCAACCTCTAAAGCCATTAGCAGGAAGTGAGTAGTTCATCCCACCCCTGACCTTATCTGGGGCAGGCCTTTTTAATTTTGAGCTACAGTTTTGATGCCAATTAACACAAACTACTGGAACACTGGTTTCTTGCGATCACAGCTTAAACTCCATAAATCAACAACACTTAGCAATTAAACTCTTATTTAAAATAAAATCTTTGGAATGAATTAGTCAATACGTACCCAGTATGTCTGTAATTCTTTACCTCGAAGTTGCAGTGTATTTTTTTTTTTCTCCAAAAGCAATTGGTGTTGGTCTAATGCCAACGCTGAGGGTTTCTTAAAAGCCCATTCTTGAGGAGTAACAATGCATACCATGCTTTAGCCTGGTTCTCCTTCTGTTAGGGCAAGACAGCTACTATTGTAAGCTTTAAAACAAAAATAGCTTAGAACAATTTATACCTAACTCTTGGAAATTACCTGGTGAGAATTTTTCATGACATTTCAGAATAAATGGAAATAGAGGAATATTCTTTGTAGAGGAATTGCTAGCAGTTTAACTAGGCAGCTCTTTGAATCTGATGAGGGGTTTCAACACCGGAAGTAGTCCTGGCAGAGATGCGTTAGTGGGCACAGTCCACTAATACATCTCTGCCAAGACTAAGATGCAGATTGAGGCCCACAAGATATTTCATATGGTTCTACAGTTTTATTGCATGAATTTTGCCACTATATATGCACAAGTATGTGTGAAATCCGTATGTTTAAACAGGTGGTGTTATAGGCTCTGCTAAACAGAGGAGACTCTTCTAAAGTGTGTGGTTTGAGTGGGACTTTTCAAAAGCACTCATTGTTGAAATATCTCTGTTCCTATTGAAGTCAATAATAACGTTCCCTTTGACTTCACTGGGAGCAGAATTAGGCCCGCACTGAAGATTTTTGAAAACCCCTGAGTATACTACAGCCTCTTGTTTGAACGTTATTTTATAGATCTATTCCCTTCCTTCCTTTTAACAGGTAACATTGCCAATGTTACAGCAACGGTAGCTGCATTATATGAAATTAACTTCTGCAGTTTTATAAAGCTAGTGCTTGTTCAGATTGTATATATTTACCTGTTGCAAGTGACACAAGACCACAGACGTTTAACATTCTATAGTGTTCAAATGAGGTGGAAAAATAAAACTAATTTTTTTTCCTTCCAGCGTTCAATTTTAAGATTTGATCAGACAGTTTCACCTCTGAGTGAAATGAAAGCACTCATGCAGAACTAGTCACGCACCTAGCTTTGACAACAAAAGCTTTTGTTTATGTAGGCTTCTATACTGTAACTATCATTTTAGTATCAGAGCCTCTGTACTATAGATTTCACACTATGTCTGCTACTATGGTCTGGATCAAAATGGATTAGAACCCAAAACTTCAGGTCAGTCTAATGTCAATCAAGTTGCCCAGCCTTAAGCAATAATAGAACTTTGATGCTAGGCTGCATATTAAAGAGGGCACTCAGGCAGATCTGACGAACAATTCGCTTTTCTTAGTCTTGTGTCTTTTATTTTACATCTTTGAAGAGGAGTCGCTCACTCCTCATTGGGGTTTACCTTGACCTGCTGCTGATTATTGTTGTTCCTACTGCCCTCCGTGTGCTAGGTGCTGTACCTACAGAGTAAAAGATAGACCTTGCTTTGGAGGGCACAGTGGGTCTTAATTTAAGTACCTGTACAGAACAAGCCATTTAGTCAAACAAAATAAATCTGAAGGTAGAATTTCATTAATAGCTGCTTTGAGGAATGGTTTACAAATACCCAGCACAGCATGGAGTCATTTAAAAATAAATCTGAACCAAACCAAATTATATTTCATAAAACAATGGATCCCTATTAAACACAGCTAAACATTACCCACCACATTGGGGTTGTTGCAGCTAAACAGGATTGTTCAGCACTCTTTCAAGGTGTTTTGATTCTACAATTTGAAATAGGATTTTTTTTATAAAGCAAATAACGCTCAAGCTACTTTAGTCTTTTGTATTTTATTGCATACCATAATCACTTTATCCCAAACTCTTGTTCTGGATTGCCGAACCTGGAATGAAGCAAACGATTTACTGCATTGCCAGGGGTTTAGTGTGCTAAGGTTTTTTAAATTCACTTCAGTGCGTCTGAAGTGAATATTAAGTTAAAGGGACAAGTATAGTCGACACAGTCTGGGGAGCTGGCGGAGAAGACAATGGCATTTTTTCCCCACTTACTAATAATAATGAGAGATACTGCAAGGAAGATAAGAGAGCGATATTGGGAGGAAGGATTGGTTCAGATCCATAGAAATTCCTTTGGCCAGCAATCTGCGGAGAGCATGTAAATACAATTCAGAGGAAGGAAGTGGTTGCATCCCTCCCGAATGTCACCATAGACAGAAGCTTGCATTGTTCTCCAAACTGCTAAATGTGAGTCTGGCATAGATTTTCCACAGCTCCTAGGCTGGTGAGCTTGATTGCCTGCGGCCAGGCTGCTAATGCTACTGAAAAAGACTTGCTGTGCAGCAGTCTGCTCTGGCTGAATTAGAGATCTCCTCGTGTCCACTGAACAGTGGAAACAGATACAGTTTATGAAGAGTGTACTCGTGGAAAGTGTTACATCTCTTCTGAATAAAAAAAAAAATCTTTGATTTAGAATTGAAAGTGAATAGTGCTTCCATTTCCATACAGTGTTTCAGAACTTGTATGTTGATTTGAGCATACCAGGAGACAGGTCAATTTGCACAAACCATGGTAAAAACAAGAAAGAGATGAGCTGAAAGTAAAATCAGCATATTCATATTAAAAGAAGGGGCTTGGGTTCATTTTGCAATGTACTTGTTGTTTTCACTAGTGCAAAATTTGGTTACTGTACAGGAAATTATTGCCTCACATCTGAGTATACATTACAAAACAAGTACTCTGAATTCTGTTGGAAGACCTGTGAAAATTTGAGGCAACACACAGGTCAGCACTTGCTAGCAACCTGTTACAAAACTAACAAATGTTTTACAAGCAACTATGCACAGGTTGAAGTGGATACTTTGTCTCTTAGGCCTTGTCTACACTACCAGGGTAAGTCGACCTAAGTTACGGAACTCCAGCTACGTAGCTGGAGTCGATTTAGCTTAGGTTGACTTACTGCGGGGTCTACACGGCACTGGGTCGACGGGAGACACTCTCACGTCGACTTACCTCATATTTCTTGTTCCGGTGGAGTACCGGAGTCGATGGGAGAGCAATCTACGGTCAATTTAGCATAAATCGACCCCCAGTGCATTGATCACCACAGCGTCAATCCCTGGTAAGTGTAGACAGCCCTTAAACTTTTCCCTTATGCCTGTCAATTAATCCATACCATGCAGTTAACCAATGTACAGCTGTCCATGTTATGTTGGGTTTCTGATGCTTGCTTATTTATCAGTGCTTGTAAAACTAAAATATGCCTGTAAATTTTTTTGTCATGCTTTTACCTTTTAAGGTGAATGCACAATTTTGGTTAGAGATGCATAGTTCATTGGCAAGCTGTAAAAGCTTCCTCTCAGATATTGTTCCAGCCATAGACTTCAGTACTAACTTGCATCACTTTTGCCATTCTGATCCTGAGCCCAGAGCAGCTCAGTCTGACCAACAGAAGGCTTTACTATTCCAGTAGCAGGCCTCTCCCAAGAGATAGTGACCATGTCTCTACTACAAACTTAAGTCAACATCCAGCTGCCACAGTAATAAAGTTGGCTGCGCATGTCCACGCTCCTTGTGTCAGTGGAGTGTGTCCTCACTAGTAGTGCTTGCATCGATGCAGAGAGCAGTGAGGTTTTGGGGAGGGCTTGCAGTGCTTCATGGGACTAAAACATTCTCACAGGGGTGACTGAGAATATGGTTTCAACATCCCATGATGCAGTTTTCTCCCTCCCCTGATTTCATCTGCAATCTATATTTCATGCCTTTTTTTTAAAAAAAAAAAAAAAAAAAAAAAAAAAGCAGGCATAGCTGTGTGTATGGCATCTGCAGAGATGCATGGACCCTGCTCAGCTGTGTACAGTTGTGGCAAGTGTCGCAAACACCACATGCCTTACCCTGCAGTATTTCCAGAGCTGTGAGAGGAACCGCCACATCCTTCAAGTAGCCCTGCTGGAATGAAACAATTCCCAGTTGCTGCTGGCAGTCGTGCAGCAGCTTAACACAGTGGAGCACTGGTTCTGGTCCTGAGAAACAAGCACTCACTAGTGGGATCACATTGTTATGCAGTTATGGAATGATGATCAGTGATTGCAGAATTTCTGTATGTGCAAGGCCACTTTTCAGGAACTGTGTGTGGACCTCTCCCCAGCCCTGCTGCTCAGCAACACTAAAATGAGACCCGCTTTGACAGCAGAGAAACGAGTGGCAAATTCTGTGTGGAAGCTTGCAATGTCAGACTGCTATCAGTCAGTGAGCAATCAATTTGGAATTGGTAAATCCACGGTGGGGGGTTGCTGTGATCCAGATATGCAGAGCTATTAATATTCTTCTGCTAAGAAAGATAGTGACTCTGGGCAATGTGCAGGACATAGTGGATGGTTTTGCCACAACGGGGTTCCCTAATTGTGGTGGGTCAATGGATGGCATGCATTTCCCTATCTTGGCACCAGACCATCTTTCAAAAAGTACCTAAACAGAAAGGGATACTTTTATATTGTTTTGCAAGCACTGGTGGATAACCAGAGGTTTTATACCGATATCAACATGGGATGTTGGTGCATGATGCGTGCATCTTTAAGGCGGTCTGTTCAGAAAGCTGCAAGCAGGGACTTTCTTTCCGGACCGCAAAATTACTACTGGTGATGTCCAAATGCCAATAGTTATCCTGGGAGAGCCAGCCTACCTCTTACTCTTATGGCTCATGAAGCCGGACACCTGGATACCAGCAAGGAGCAGTTCAACAATAGATTCAGCAAGTGCAGAATGGTGATTGAATGTGCCTTTGGCCATCTGAAGAGTCGCTGGTGCAGTTTGCTCACTTGATTAGATCTCAATGGGGGAAAAAAAAAATATCCCTATGGTTTATAGCTGCCTGCTGTGTGCCTCATATCTGTGAAGCAAAGAGAGAAGTTTCCACAAGGATGGAATGTGGAGGTGGATAAACTGTCTGCTAATTTTGAGCAGCCACATACCAGGGCTATAAGAAGAGCTCAATGTGGAGCAGTGTGTCTCAGGGAGGGTTTGAAAACCCATTTTAGTAGTAACCCACAGTAATGCGCGCTGCCTTTCTGTATTGGGCCTACCATAATCTGAACCTTGATGTGACTGCTACGTTTCTTTTCCATGCACATCACCCCCAGTGCCTCAGATTCCCTGTTCTTTTCCTCCCCTTCTGCTTTGAATTAATAAAGATTTCATTTTCAAGATCTGGACTTTCATTGCACGCAGATATAGACACCAAAAGATCTGTCACAAGAATTAAAACTTGGAAAGACGGTGGAATAAAATTGGGAGGGGAAAACACATTCATCTTGTCTTTAAAAGAACAGTGGCCTTGCCTGTGATACCTCAGCGTATGTGCAGCTGTTATTCTTGACACCCTCCCCAGGGATTGAGTGGAAGGGATATTGCATTGGCACCCCTCACCTAGTGGAACACAGGAGCGGGAGTGTAGTGATGTTGGAATGCTGCTCTGCAGAGGGAGTTTGAGCCTCGAGATGTTTCTCCTGAATGTCACTCAGACACCTTAACATGTCTGTTCCTTCAGAATCCCCAGCATCTCCTACTGTGTGCCATCTTTATTCTCCGGGGCTCCTGTCCTGCTCATAATGCCACATCCAGTTATTCAGAGAGCGCAATCCTGCACATGCTCTGCTCGGTGTCCGCTGTCATGGAGGCATTTATTATCTCATTAAACATGTCATCGTGCATTCGTTCACCTTCGTCTTATCTGGGAGAATCTCTCTGCTGGTGTGGAAGAAGAACTGAAGGCCACACTTTCAGCTGTAAGCCATGCAAAGCAGAAAGGAACCATTGTCAGTGCAGACCCAGGGCCTACTGCACAGTTGCTATATAAAAATTGCTCCCCTAAATCCACGCAAGTGTAAAGCAGAACATTTTCATTTCTACACAGTATTAATTGAACCGGTTTGCTGTCCCTGCTATGATGGGTATGGTCTGGGGGCAGGGGCACCGGACTGTCAGCAGCAGTGGAACCATAGATGTCCAGGGAGCCATGCCACCTTCCCTTTGTAACATGGACGCTGTCTGGAGGTCGGGGACCAGCATTCCACCTCCCAAACTGCAAGCCTTGGCAGAGGCGGAACAGCAGGGGAGGTGTGTGTGCTTGCGGTGGCATATGGTCACCACAACATTTTCCTTATTTCCCATTGCTGCTGCTCTCTAGAGCACGAGGCTCGCAGTTTTTGAGGTCAGCGCTGACCCCTGCCACCGAAACTATGGCCATGTTTTGTAAAGCTTGGGTGACTGGGCAGAAAATGACAAGAGGTTGCGGGGAGGGCAGGCACAGGCACTACTGTTTGCACTTCGAGCAATTTAAATGTAAACTACCACCATCTCCCATAGGTGACCCTAGCTGATATGCTCCTGAGGGTAACAGAGGCAGCAAGGGAACAGCTGCTGCAAACATCCAGGTACATACCAGGACTTTATGTTGCCATGCTGTGTACTGCGATGATGCCAGGCGAATTAATACTGGAGTGGGGTGGGAAAGTGTCCTACTGCAGTGGAAGAAATAAGGCAGCCCTTCCCAGAAACCTTCTGCAATGGATTGCAGAGTACTTCCATGAAAGTTTCCTGGAGATCTCTAGGAAGGAATCCCAGGACATCCCTGTGTATATAAACAATCTTTTTCGGAGGGCACCCTCTGCCTATCTGGTGTAGCCACTGGGAAGCAAATAGTGACTCTACCTCAATTGTTTTTTTTTAAATAAAAAGTGGAATATAAGAACTTGTGACCCCAAAATATTAATTGGAATTGCATACTTACCAGAGGTTCCTTCCCTGGCATCGCTCTCGGCCATGCTGATCTGCTGCAACTGGCTGGACTGCTCCGGGGTTATAAAAAGCTCCTGGCTCTCCAGGACAGTGGATCCAGTGCCCACCTGTCTCCCATTCCTCTTCCTTGTCCAAGAAGGACAGTGTTGTCTGCAGTGGCCAATGTCTCCGACTCCTCAGAGGTACTGCGCTGCTCTTGGGGGTCATGGTGGGGTCGCAGCTGAGAATAGCATGCAGCTCCTTGTAAAAATGGCATGTCTGCGGTACTGAACCAGAGCGACTGTTCACCTCCCTTGCCTTCTGCTATGCCTGCTGCAGTTCCTTGATTTTTCACATGGCACCGCTGTGTCCCTGTTGTATCCCTTCTCCCCCATGCTGCGAGTGATCTGCTTGTATACATCTGGTTCTGTGGCTGGTTCAGAGCTGTGCCTGCACAGCCTCCTCTTCCCACAGACCCAGAAGATCCACCACCTCCTATGTACTCCAGGCAGGAGCATGTTTGGAGTGTGGAGCTGGCATGATCAGCTGGGCAGGTGAGCTTTCCACACAGAACAAACAGGAAATCAAAATTCAAAAGTTCCTGGTTGTTTAACAGGGGAGGGGCTGTTTCCTGTGTACCTGGCTGCTGGGCAGTGGAGTTCAGAATGGTGACCAGAGCAGTCACAGCGGAGCATTGTGGGACATCTCCTGGAGGCCAGATAAGTCAACATAAGCAACACGGCATCTACGCTGCCACTGCGTCGACCTAACTACGTCGAATTAAGCACTACGCCTCTCGCGGATGTGGAGTAATTAAGTAGTCATAGCAGGTGAGTTGCATCAGTGGACGGAACCTGGTAGCATAGACACAGACGACATTAGGTTGACCTAAGCTGCTTTACGTCGACCTACCTGTGTAATATAGACCAGGCCACTGTAGTTCAGTATACTGAATATGAGCCTGAGCACCAGGAACTTCTGGTTTCTAATCCCACTTGTGCCACTGACTCCCTGGGTGACATTTGACAACATACTTACTTTCTTTGTGCTTCAATTGCTTCATCCGTAAAGTGAGAATTATATTTACTTTCCTTGGGTGGGTGCTGTGAGGATTAATTTTTATACAGAGCTTTGAAACTATAAAGTGCTATAAGTGATTGTGTTTCTAAGTAGACTGTCATGTTGCATGGTGGTTTTGTGAGATGGACAAGTGTACATTGAGAGAGGTTGAGGTTGTTGCATGAATTTCATGTAGTGAATCTAAATTTGAACCCAGTTTTCTTGAGACAAAAGTTAGTGAAGTAGTCTGACACATGTTGTGCCTTGTTTTCTCTCCCTTTGCCCAGCCCCATTCAGAAAACCACATACTGTATGTACCATATGCATATTTTCTTAAAAGCCACTTCTTACAGCCGCAGTTCTCCATTTGAAGTCATGATCTACAATTGTAGATGACTGTATCTAGATATTACCATTAATTATCTTTTCTATTACTGATACACATGCCAGTTCACTGTAAATTGAAATCAGCAGTAGTATTCAATCATGGTAAAACAAATAGTTCCTTTCCTCAGAAGTCCGTTGTGTTCTGTCCAGTCCTTTCTTATTGTCTGTGTTAATCTGTTTTGAAATGTTTTGAGGAATCAGCAGGCTGATAAAATGGCAATGTATAATTGCCATTCGTTCTGGCTTCAGTCACCATGACTTCTATTGAGGAGTAAATCAACAGCAGTGCAAGAGGAATATTTAAAGGGCACTAGTCCAGAGAGGATGATGTAGATTAGACAAGTAATCAAATATAGGAGAAATACTACTTCTTTCACCCCTCCTATCTTCTTCAAGTTGGCTTTTCTAATATTTATGCAGCTGAAGGATATCCAGGCAGATACCATGCCGCTCAACAGAGTTTTGTTCGCTTGTATCATTGAAGCACACATACTGATTATTTTAATCGTTATTTGCTTGAATCCTTTTAAACTTGCCTTTTACTATTAGAATCTTTGGTATCTTAATACATTTCTGTTATTGCTGGAATTTTCTTTCCTTTTTGATCATATATTATTGGTAATCTCCACATGCATTCAAAATGACATTGGGTGTTAAAAAAAAAAACCACGTTAAAAAAACATTGTCACTTCAATTTCAGTTATCTGAAGATTTTTTACAGCCATTGTGTAAAATTGATTCCAACTGTATCAAAATTATTCATTATAAGGGGAGGTGATTTCACTTGTCTTATGAATTGGGCTTACAGATAAAATCCCCTCCAACTGTGAGAACCTGGTTTCCTATTCATTGCTCTGAATAGAGAGTAATCTGTGGCGAGACTTAATGCTCAACAAAAATGATTGAGTTGTCTTCAAATATGATGATAAACTTTACCCAACAGCATCTCACCTCGGTGAAATGTTTATGGTCTTACAATTTGAAGAAATTCAGTCTATACAAATTCCATGCACTCGCTTCTCTGATATGCACAGTGCTAAGTGGCACCATGAGTAGGCAGAGGTGGGTTGGTTTTTTTCTGCTTTGCCGTCTGTTAAAAACGAGCAAGCTTCTGTTTGACAGACCAAAGTTACCATTGTAAGCTATGGAATGGAATAGGTTAAGTCAGTGCAGTATGTTACTAGGCAGACGGAAATTATTTTGGCATCCAATAAACAGGATTCATTTGATCTGTGAAGAATTCAGACATCATAAAAAATCTATTGTTACCAGATCACTGCTATTTGTGAGGTTTGCTGGAATCGATATAATGCATTTGCTGTTCAGCTTTTGGGATCTGGATTCTAATCCTGACTAAAAGATTAACAAATTAAAATGAATGTAGTCTCCAGATTATCCCCAAACCACCAGGCCATTATGTATGATGAGTACTCTTGGCTCAGGAGAGCTCCAGAACTGTTATAACAGCATGTGCTGCAGGACAGAACTGAAGAACAGACTTTGATGCTTATACGTTTTCCTTTTGTTATACCTGGTCTTAGCTAGCATGATCTTTCCTTCAACTTCAAGTGAAGTGAAATTCACTTACAAAAATATTTTTTAAAAAACATAAACCATTTATTTAACCCCTTGTTCCCAAGTGAGGTTTCTGGAAGTCCTGGCATAAAAGATATGTCAACACTTCAATAAAACACCCCTGGCTGGCCTGTGTCAGCTGATTCTGGCTTGGGATGTGGGGCTATAAAACTGTAGTGCAGATATTTGGGCTTAGTCTGGATCATGGGCTCTGGCATCCTCTCACAGGTCTCTGAGTCCAGGCTCCAGCCCAAGCCCAAACCCAGACATCTGCATTGCAGTTTTATAGCCCCACACACAAAGCTTGAATCAGCTGGTGCAAGCCAACCATGGGTGTTGTATTGCAGACATACCCAGAGAGCCTAGGTAGCTCTGACTCGGCAGTCAATGCCATGGGGAATCCAAACCCTTGTCCCCTTTTCTACCATCCAGTGACAGATCATATATTCTAAATCATTTAATATGCATAGCCTTGTTCAAAGGCAGCTTGATGTTCAGTGGCATTACTGTAAGCACATTGGCTTTTCAATGCACCAATAGCTTGCTGCTATACATGGTTTAGAGCTCAGTAAAGGCCAGGAGATCTTTAGGCCTGATGTCAGACTAGTAGAAGTAAACTTTTTAAAATTTCCAATGAGCTGTTCCCCCAAATTAATTGCAAAGGAGACTTGAGCGCCTCATTTAATGCCATTATGTATGTGTGTGGTGTGCACATCTTTGCAACCTTTCACACACTGGCTAATAATGGTTTTGACCTTCTGGGTTAAATTTGCCTACTTAATTATATTTTTTCTGTAATCTGAATCCTTTTTTCTTTAGCTTATTTGCATGCATTAAAGTGTGTTAAATTTAGGATTTGATGCAGTCAGGGCCTGGGATAAAGATCACATAACAAAAGGCCTTTTAATAATGAAATGCACTAGAACTGGAAGCTGCAGGGCGTGACCATGTGGACAAATGAAATGTCTTTTGTCTGCATTTGCAGTCTTCCTACAGTAAAGTGGAGGTCTCTGTCTGGTTTAGGACAGCTAGCTAAACCTGATCGTTCCCCTCCATACACTGTTTCACCCTCATCCAGACCTGTTCCCCACTCTTATAGCTGTCTCCACAGGGCTTTCTACACTTAGCAGGGGATCGACACATGGCGATTGATGCATTGGCGGTCGATTTAGCGGATCTACTGAAGACCCACTAAATCAACCGCAGATCTCTCTCCTGTCGACTCCTGTACTCCACCGGATCGAGAAGAGTAAGGGGAGTCGATGGGAAGGAGTCTCCTGTCGACATCGTGTAGTGTGGACCCCGCAGTAAGTAGATCTCAAGTCAATGTAGCTTAGTTACACTATTCACGTAACTTAAATTTCATAGGTTAAATCAGCTTTTTCCTGTAGTATAGACAAGGCCACAGGCAGTGGTACAATGCAGCTGTAATGGATTGGGCGTGAGGGAGGGCCACTAGGCAAGGTTCCCTCTGTAATTTTTCAGAGCTGAGTATAATTGCCGGT